>NC_052049.1:126826941-127130919 GCF_903992535.2 Arvicola amphibius | reverse complement strand
TGTGAGTGCCATGTATGTGAACACCGGGCGTGTGTGTGTTAGTGCCGTGTATGTGAACACCAGGCGTGTGTGTGTGTGAGTGCCATGCATGTGTGTGAGCATCATGCATGTGTGTGAGCGCCGTGTGTGTGAACACCAAGCGTGTGTGTGAGTGCCTTGTGTGTGTGAACACCAGGCGTGTGTTTGAGTGCCATGTGTGTGTTTGAGCACCATTCATGTGTGAGTGCCATGTATATGAACACCGGGCATGTGTGTGTGTGTGTGTGTGTGTGTGTGTGTGTGAGTACCATGCATGTGTGTGAGCACCATGTATGTATGTGAGCGCCGAGTGTGTGAACACCAGGTGTGTGTGAGTTCTGTGTGTGTGTGTGTGTGTGTGTGAACACCAGGCATATGTGTGTGTGTGTGTGAGCACCATGCATGTGTGTGAGCACCATGCATGTGTATGTGTATGTGTGTGAGCATCATGAGTGTGTATGAGTGTCATGTATGTACTGTGATGTCTCCATGGCAGTCAGAAGACAACTCTCAGGAGTCAGTTCTCTCCTTCCCCCTGTGGGATCCTGGGGTTCAAACTCATGTTGTCAGGCTTTTACACGTGGGCCTTCTGCTCACTGGCTTACTTCAGTGACCCCATCTTCCTACTCTAAGTGTCTACATACACACAATGTCTCCAGAAACCCTGCTCTTCCCACTCACTGAAGAGACTGAAGGCAGAAACCTGGGCTTAATTGCCCTTGGTTCCTTCCTAAGTTTCCTACATCCAGTTAATATGGAAGTCCCACTTTCTCCACCAGTTCCCCACCCCCTGAGCACGTCCACTTCTTTTCAGATTCCTTGATACAACTCCAGATGATCTCCTGCCTGGATTGTAGCATCTGGCCTCCAGCCCTGCCCTACTATAATCCATTATCCACCATGCTGCCAGAATGGCTTTTCAAAATGTAAATCTGGCCATAGCTGCTTAAACTCTGCAGTGAATTCCACTGGCCTCAGGATAAAGCCCAAACTCCAGCAAATAAGCTGCTTACAGCCTGACTGCGGTTGCATCCACAGCCTCTCTGCAGCTGGAGCACTTGCTCATCAGCACGTGCCCTCTGACCCCTCAGGCTTTTCCGCTAGTGATCGTGGGGCAGTACTGGGTCTTGTGCTAATTGCTGAGGATTGTATGTGGCTACACGAACATGTGCATGCGTGTGGAGGCCAGAAGAGAACCTCGGCTGTCTTTCCTAAGGTGTGCTCACCTTAGTTTTTGAGAGAAGTCTCTCCCTGACCTGAAGCTCACCAGTTAGGCTTGACTGGACGGCCAGCAAGCCCCAGTGATCCTCCCGTCTCTGCCCTCCCAGGCTGGGATTATGAGCAGCATGCCTGCCACACCCTCATCCTTTCCGTGGGTGCTGGAGGGAGACTAGTGCAGCTACTAAACCGTGGTGGCTGAGGCTGGGGGAAAGGCTCACTAGCCAAGACATGCACATAGTGTTGGGAAGAAGCGAGGGGAGGTCTCTCCTAGAAACTTGGAAAAGAGCAAAACTGAAGCCGTGGCCCAGTGAAACTTGTCTCAGGCTCTGACATTCAGAATTTTAAGAGAATAAATGTGAGATCATTTTTTATTTATTATGTATTCTTCAACAATTTCATACATGTATAGAATATAGTTTTATCTTATTCCCCCATTATTCTCTTGTCCCTCTCCCGCTGTCTGTGAATCCTTCCTCTCCCCAAAAGTCCCCCTCCTACTTTCATGCCTGTTGTAGCGTTTGCATGTTTGTGCTTTGTGTGTGTGCATGTGTGAATGTGCATGTGCGTGTGTGCATGTGCATGTATGCATGTGTGTGTGTGTGTGTGTGTGTGTGTGTGTGTGTGTGTGTGTGTCCCACTGAGTTTAATTAGAGTTGCTTGCCTGAGTATGAATGGAGGGTTAGTTGCTGGAGAATGGGCAATTTACCCACTGTTGGGTCACTGAAGAAAAATGGCTCCCTTCGCCCTACAGCCATTAGCTGCCAATAGCTCCTCAGCTAGGGGTGGGCCTCATGAGCTCCTGTCTCAGACATGATTGAATGTTGACGGGGTCACCTTGTACAGGTCTTGTGCAGGTAACAGCCACCATGAGTTCATGAGTACAGTGGTCATGCTGTATTAGTCAGTGTTCTCACCTATCTACCTACCTACCTACCTATGAGAGAAATTTGCTGGAATGACTTAACAGGCTGCAGTCCAACTAATCCATCAATGGCTAGCTGTGAATGGAAAGTCCAAGAATCTAGTGGTTGCTCTGTCCCACAAGGCTGGATGTCTCAGCTGGTCTTCTGTGTATGCTGGAGTCCTGAAGAAGTAGCTCCAATGCCGGCAAAGGAATGGATGTGCTAGCAAGGCGAGGGCAAGCAGGCCAAGAACAAGAGCTTCCTTCTTCCCTGTCCTTATATAGGTTATAGAGCAGAAGGTGTGACCAAGATTAAAGGTGTGTCTTCCCATTTAATCCCATCTGGATTAAAGGTATGTATCATCCTACCTCAAGATTTGGATCAAAAGCCTGTGTCTTCCAGCTTCAAGATTCGGGTCAAAGGTGTGTTGTTTTCTTGCACAAGTATGCCCTTCGTTTCTAGATTGTAGTTTGTTCCAGATATGGTCAAGCTGACAACCAGCAATAGCATGGCACATGCCGTCTCCAGAAGACACCTCCCTCATTCTCCAGCTCCTGCATCCGTTCTGCTCCGTCTCTCAGTGTCCCCTGAGCCTTGGAGAGGGTGATATAGACAGCTTGTTTGGGACCGGGCACTCAGCGGTCACTTCTTCCCAGTTCTTTGACCCGTTATGACCCACTGTGACAGAGGCTGACAGCAGCACCAGTCTACAGATGTAAACAGCAGTAGTAAGTCCTCCCCCCCCCAACGTGGCTGACACTCCCAGCCATGAGCTATCAAAAGCTGAGGTTTACAGCACCAGGCGTTCTTGCCTTTTGTGAAGCGGGCCTCAAATCCAAGCAGGGAGTGGTTGGTTGCCCCTGTAACCGCTGTGCTGCTGTGGCACCAGTGGTTAGGTTTGTGGCACATAGTCCACCACTGGGGAAGGTGGCCGATGACTCCCCCATCCCGGCTGCTTTCGTAGTGCCTTCCAGCATTGGGAAGAAGCTTCTGGTTCAGTTCTAGTTGATTTCTCTGTGTCCTGTAACCACAGTGAATGGTGTCTTCAGCAATCGGGTCCTACATCCAATGCTGGTAGCAGCCAAGAACAATGGCAAGAGGTTATACTGTTGGGGAGACCTCTGAGGCCGCCCTAACTGACAGCTCACAGATCATAGGAAGGTGATCCATACCTGGCATTTGGATTTTTAATAATGCATGTCCTCTGGGATTGGCATCCACCCGTACATATTTTTATTAGCTTACAAAGTAGTAGGTTTCCATATGGTTTTTCATGCATGTTTATTTCTGGCCAGTCACTTCTACTCCCTAGTCTCCCTCATCCCTGACTAAACCGCGTGCTATCTTAAAAAGTTATTATTCATTTTCTTTTTATTTATTTACTTGAAGATTTCTCTCTCTCTCTCTCTCTCTCTCTCTCTCTCTCTGTGTGTGTGTGTGTGTGTGTGTGTGTGTGTGTGTGACACATGCCGTGTAGAAGGTGTAGAAGAGGGAATCCGAGGCCCTGGAATTATAGTTACAGATAGTTATGAGCTGCCTGACATGGGTACTAGGATTGGAACTCAGGTCATCTGGCAGTAAGGACCTTGAGCAGAGAGTTCTCTTAACCACTGAGCCATCTCTCCAGTTCTTGTGTTTTGGTTTTAGAAACAGCATCTCGAGCTGTAGCTCAGGCTGTCTTAGAGCACACTGTGTAGCCGACCTTGAATACATAGCAATCCTCTTCCTCCTGGCTCAGCTTCTTGAATGGTGGGGTGACAGATGTGAGCTACATGTCCCAGGTATAAAATGCGTATTCTTTTGAGCCTTCAAGGTTGTGGTAATTTGCTAAACCATCAATAAGAAATAAACACAGTCCCTCCTGCTCTCCTTCTCTGCCATATAGCTTCTGATTGGATTAAACCCTGGGTTAAGCTGGCCATTGGGCAGTAGAGAAAGCATTTGTGTCTCTACTTGGGCCATGGAGTGGTGGCTTTGGAAACATCCTAGGTAATACCTTCTTGGGGCAGCAGTCACACACAGGTCACTATCGGGGTAACATGCTCAGGCTATTTCTAGGGGCTTTGTTGGCAGCAATGAACTAGGGCAGAAGAATTCCAGACGGGTGAGACTCAGCATTTGCACTCTGTTTTTGGAATTCCCAGAAATACTTGTGGCAGAGGAGGAAGAGGGCAGAGGTTCTGTAGGTGCGAGGAGAGAAACAGCAGGGGCTTTGGGGTGGAGGTGCTAATGGATCTTTATTTATAGGCACAGATTGAGAGGGTCTGATAGCGGGTTTTTTTGTCATGACGCTTTCCTAGCCCACTACCCCTCCCATCCCCCTCCACAAGCGGGCTGACAGGAAGCATTCTAAGCAGTTCGGGTCTTCCTCCATTTTCTTCAGTTTTTGTCTTTGCTTGTTGGTGAGGGAATGTGTTCTAGGTGGGAGCTAGTCGTCCCTTCCCCTGTCATTTATTGCTGCAAACACCCACTTCCTCCTAGAGGTCCCTGCTTTTGTTATGCACTGTCCAGCCTTCAGAGCTTTCTATACCAGTCTTTTTCGTGATGCCCTCTGACTTGGTGTCACACTGTCTGGCTTTGCCTGATTTACACCCACGGAGGGTTAGGGGCCGAGGTCAGGGGTGGGGTGCTCATCTAGCATGCATGAAGCCCAAGGTTTCACCCAAGCACCACAATAAGCAAACAACAAATTTACCCACTTAGGTTTTCTTTGCATAGATCATTTTTCATGTTTGTGTATACTCCATCTTTCCATCGTTAATTTGCAATGTCTCCTTTCTCACGTACTGCATTTTTATATAGATGTGGATGTGCTTGCTTCTTATAATACTTTCCCCTAAGTCATTATGACCTGCTGCTGTAGTCCAGCTGAGAAAGTTACAGACTACCACACAGAAAAGACAAAATTAAAGTCCTTTATTGGTCTGGCAAATGAGAGCGGGCTCTTGCTCCGAACTGGCACTGAAGCTCAGGGACATCCCACAATGAGATCATTGTCAGGTTTGGGTCAGAGGAACCTGGTGGATAACATCTGTTTGGGTTATCCATCTAGCAGATATTTTGGTTATGCATTTAGGTCATGGTCAGGGTCTTGGAAAGTCCTGAATGTACCTCCAAGGCAGACATGATTGTTCAGGGGGTTAGGGGCTGAAAAGCACTGGAGCAGACACAACGTGGAGTTAGGGTAAGAGCAAGAAAAGATGGAATTTCTTCAGTCACTATTACCTTTATCCCCCAACGCACACAGTACTAGCCATTTCTTTCAGAGTTTGCCTAGATTTCTTACTAGGTTAACTATCCCATTAAAATGACTTGTGTTAAAAAAAAATTACAGTGGTATTTTTGATCAGGGTCACACTGAGTTTACCAGTTCACTTCTGTTGATCCTCATATCACTGCATCTTCCCCTCCAAGAGGAAGGCCTGCCTCTATTTAAATCTCCTTTTGTATTCGGGGAGAACCGTACCGTGGTCTCAACCCTGGTGCAGCCTTTTCTCTCATTTTTGTTTCTTTTTGTGCATTTCTGTCAAGTTCGGGGAGGGTAGTTTTGTAAACCTGCATTTAAGCCACCATGATTCCCAGAAGTCTTTAGATTTTGCCCTGAATTGAGGGTGAGGGCGGGGATGATGAGCTGAAACTTTGGGTGTGGGTGAAATTCAGAGGAGGTTAAATGCTACACCAGAGCAACAGAACTTACCAGAGTGCCAGCATTTATGGGGAAAGTGACTGTGGATGAAAGACAGCACAGAGGGAGTGAGGAGCCAGCCGGGGAAGGTGGAGTGGTCCAGAGCAGCTGAAGTCAGCACTTTACTGACTGTGGGGAAGTTGTGGGGGTGCCTATGGCAGAGCTGTAGGCAGCCTATGAGAGGGGAAGCAGCCACAGACCATCAGTGCAAAGCAAAGGCTCTCAGAATGCATGCGAACCTAGGACTTCTGTTGTAGAGGACACGTGTGTCCCCAGGTAGATGAGACCTCTCAGCAGAGGGATGGCCAGGGTGGCTAGACAGTGTGAGCTGAAGACTTAAGACAGCCAGAGCAGACTGGTTGGGTGGTGGCGTTTCCTTGGGCATTGGGTGTTGACAGTGGAGCCTTGAGAATGTCGGGCAAGCACTCTGCCCTGTCTGTTGTCTTTAAAAGTTTGCCCGAGAACTCAAGCGTGTTGGGTCTTAGATGAACAGGAATTAAGATTGAAGGGGAGAAATTTTGATTGTTGGGTTTTTTTTTTAGGTGTAAATGATTTGCGTATGTGGGCAGAGAAAAAATAAAAAAATTTGGTGATTAGTAAAGAGATAGAAAAGGCAGGAGAAATAAAGAAAGATAGAGGAAGGGAAAGGAAGGAAAAAGCCAGTATCTGCATGAATAGACATTCAGAAATAACACCCGATAACATGAAAGAATTATTTAGATATATTCATTGAAACCTAGTATGAAGGGTTAGCAATGTAATTCAACTGGTAGAGCACTTGCCTAGTATGTCCCAAGTCCTGAGTTCAATCCCCAGCAATGCATAAAAAACAGGAATGATAGCACACACCTGTAATCTCAGCGCTTGGGAGGTAGAGGCAGGAGGATCAGAAGTTCAAGGTCATCTTCAGCTATATGGCAAGTTCAAGACCACCCTAGAATTAAATGAGACCATGGCTCAGAAAACAAAAAACAAACAAACAAAATCTAATATGAACATAATAATCTGACAAAGACTATTATCTGCAATAATATGTAGCATTTCTTTGACTGAGATTGTGTACCAGTTAACAGCGGCAGGTTTTTGTTTTGTTTTATTGGTTTTTTTTTTTTTTTTTTTTTTTTTTTGAGCAGGGTTTCTCTGTGGCTTTGGAGCCTGTCCTGGAACTGGCTCTTGTAGACCAGGCTGGTCTCGAACTCACAGAGATCCGCCTGCCTCTGCCTCCCGAGTGCTGGGATTAAAGGCGTGCGCCACCACTGCCCGGCGTTTTATTGGTTTTTTTGAGATAGGGTTTCTCTGTAGATTTTGGAGCCTGTCCTGGAACTAGCTCTTGTAGACCAGGCTGGCCTCAAACTCACAGAAATCCACCTGCCTCTGCCTGCCAAGGGCTGGGATTAAAGGCGTGTGCCGCCGCCACCACCTGGCATTTTTTTTTTTCAGCAAATATATTTTCAATTTCTTTCAAAGGTGTTTTTATTGCCTTTAGGAAGTTCAGTAACCAGTTTTGTTTGTTTGTTGTTTGTTTGTTTGTTTGCCTTTCTTTTTATAGGGATTGTTATGCAGTTAGGGGATCCTAGCTGCAACTGGAGAAAGGATCTGTGAAGTCGGTGTTTAAGGTTGGGGGTCCTCAGCAGGGATAGCTCATAGCTGTGTAGGCAGAAGGTGAAGCAAGCTGGCCAAGTTTAGCACTTCACTGCCCAGCATGGCTCAGAAGTCACCCTGAGGATGCAGTCACGGGAGAACTGTCCTGTATTCCCCTCTCTAGAGCTCTGCAGACCACCCTTGAGCTGGCATGAACTGGTCTGGAGGACATCAATGAAGCTTCCCCCTTCTCTGGCTCCTGCACACCAATATCCTGACCCCCATCTGTACTCCAGACCAAAAAGAAGAAGCAAACGTTTGGTAAGGCTGAAATAATTTGGAGCTATTGGAAGGAGGCTCTGGCTGGGTGTTAGTGGATGCCATATTTGCTGTGATGGACCAATGTAGACACAACCAGTCATTCAGATACTTCAGGCACCTACTCAGCACCCAGCCTCAGGCCAGATCGTCAGCGCGATCACCTTGATGTACCTTTCCTGGCAGGAGTGAAGAGACACTGTGCTCTCCCTTTGACTATCAGGCTATTGAATCAACAGACCCCAAGAAATCAGAATTTCCCCAGAAATCTCATCCTGGAGAAGGAACAGGCTGAACCTTGGTGCCAGGCAGAGTGAGAGCTTGTCTCGTGGTAGAAGATTTCACGCGGTTTGACAACCTGTCAGACAGTTCCTCAGAAGATACTGGAGTCGACACAACGATGTTGGGTGGGACCACATCTTAGGATTGCTGCAGACGCCTTCATGTTCTTTATTTAAACCTAAACTTCGCATGGAGACCTAGAAGAAGACATGGGAAGTCGCTGGACTTCTTTGTTCCTCTTCCCAGAGTGGTCCAATCAAGTAAAACACATCCGCCTTTTGCTCTTGCCTGTTTAACTGACCTCTTGAGGACAGACAGCCATGCTTGCGAGGGATGCCTGTGCCCAGCCTCTGACTGTTAACTCTGTTCACAACCCTGGACTGGTCACTCCTCAATCCAGCGTCACTAAGTGTGCCTTAGGAAGAGCCCTTGGGACAGCATCACTTTTGCTAACAGAAGATGGGGGGTGGGGTGACATGGAGCAGGTGAGGAGGGAGGGCTCCCTTAGGCTGCATCACGTTACATTACTAGAACCTTCCAGCTCTCCTTGAGCTTCCCACAAAGACAGTGAAGTTTCGAAATATGATTTATCTCTGACTCATGGTAGGCATTCCATAAATATTTGGGATGAACAAATGAGTGAGCATATTGATTAATTAGTTAGTTTTGTGAGCACGGAGCCCTTACATGGCTGGATGAGGAGATGGCTCTTTTTAGACCAGGAATATGCAGATAAAAATACCCACGGTGCCAGGCCCCCGAGCAGAAAAGAAAAGGGTAAGTTGCCAATGTTTGTGGTAGTGAGTCAAGATTCCTGTGCATTAATCATGATACTTTAAAAATCTTTTGTTGGTGTTAGCATCACAGGTTAGCAAGTCTAACCACATCCAAGTTTCAGATAAAAAAAAAAAAAAAACAAAAAAAAAACATGTGGTCCAGAAAGAGAAGATATCCAAAGTTACAGGCGATTAGAACAAGCTTCAGGCATCGTGCCTGCCCCTTCTGGAGGGCTTTCCCACACCTCTGCCTGCCACTTCACAATGGGGCTTTCTCCCGGGATGGAGAACGGAGAGCATATGGCCAGTTCCCCTTACAAGCAAACGTTGACGAGGCCTCTCTTGATAGGGTGTGCATGCTCTCTGCCAAGCCGCATGCTAGGTACTGGTGATTTGACTGCAGATTCTGTATTAACTTGGCAGGGAAGCGGACAGGCGATTAATCAAGCAATTCCAGTGAGGGAAGAGCACCCAGTTTTGGAAGTCCAGAGAAAGCCTGGGGCTAAAGGTCAGGCTGGGGTGCTTGAGATGGGGGACAGATGAGTTTTCCCAGCCATGCCACCTCTCCCGCCAGCATTCGGGGCTGATTTGTCTCCTACTTGAGGTGAGTGCCCCGCTCTTCAGATAAGAGTCACATTTCAGAAGTCAAGGAGAGAGATGCAGGACAGGCTGCTCAGATGGAGGGGGCCTCAAGTTGGGGGAAAGCCCTGGGAAGGAAGGGATTGGGGGAAATGTGTAGGACCGGTGTGAGGGCCTGAGCTCCGGGTCCCCCTCAGTGGTTCCTTCCACTTCCATTCCTGCTGTTTGTCCACCTCCTGCCTCCTGTCTGTCACTGGCTACTCCCCCGCTCCTTCCTTGGCAGCCCAGCCTCAGCCCCAGCTCCCATCCTTGATTGGATTGCTAGTTTGTGACACTCACTCTCTCTTGGAGACGTGTGGGGGTAGAGATAAAAACGGAGAGTGGAATAACCATAGCCCTCCCCTCCTGCTCTTCATCCAAGCCCTTCCAGTTGGGCTAACATGGGCAGGGACCTGTGTATAAGTCAGGGCCTTGCAGGAAATGGAGGCAAGAGAGTCCTAGGTTGTGCTAGGGTTAAGGACATGCCACCAGCTTCTTCAACTGGACATGGCTGGGAAAAAATGGGGTAATGGAGGTCCGGACTTCTCTAAGGTTTTGTTGGCTTGTTGCCTGGGCTGAAGCAGGCCACTGTGCACTATGCATGCTTCTCAAGGGGCTTTGAATTCAGCCACTGGGATTCCACACATGGTTGGGGCGGGGGCGGGGTCTTAGACAATCCCTGAAATTATGCACAGATTTCTGCATTTATGCACTTCCTTGTTTCTAGAAAGCCTACAGATCCCATCAGAGTCCCTAAAGCATCTGTGCCACACAGAAAGGCTCAGAGCCCCTTTCTCCAGGGCACTGGAGGATGAAGTACCCACTGTTCGTCTGTCCCTTCCCTGGAGGCCCCCTCCACCCTCTGGGTTTCTTCCAGTACTGTGCTTCTGCAGGCAGCCTGTCCCCAGAGCCAGCTAGGGCCATGTGCCTCTCTTCTCACCTGGACACAGCGCTGCTGTGTCTCTATCGACTGCCCTATTTAGGAGCCGCTGAGCTGACTGCAGAAACCAGGTCTGCGTTTGCCCCCTCCAGAGGTGTCCAAGCTTTGAGGAAATCAGGGAGCCAAGGGCTTCCATATCTTTGTGTTTGTGGAGCATGGGCTCAAGGGTCAAACAGACATTTCAGCCCAGCCTGTACCACCTTGACAAGGAAATGAGCCTCCTTGAGACTGTTGTTGTTTTTCCATCTACAAAATGGAGGAAGCAATGTTTTCCTCCAGGGGTGTTGTGAAGACTAGCCAGGGTAATGGTTATAAAACATCAGGCGCTTGATGAATGTTAGCTGTTAGCTGGCACAATTGGATCCAGAAATTTGCTCTGCTGTGTTCCTGGCAGGAGGTTGTCCAGCTCTTCCTGAGGAGCTGTCACTTCCCGAGGTGGCCCAGCCCCCATGTGGATGTGCTGACCGCAAGACAGTTCTCCTGTCACTTAGAAACTCTTTGAGCTGAAGTGACAGGAACTCAACACACCTGCTCACCAGAGAAGGGTATTCATCGGTCCACGACATTGGGAAAGGCGGAAGGGAGGTGACTTCAAGGACTCAGGGAACCAGTGTTTCTCTCTCTCTCTCTCTCTCTCTCTCTCTCTCTCTCTCTCTCTCTCTCTCTCTCTCTCTCTCTCTCTCTCTCTCTCTCTCTCCTGCTACTGTTTCTCTGTAGGACTGGGGCAAGGGAGCAACTCCCAACACAGATCATGGTAAGTGGTGAACCGGAAGAGACATCATCTTTCTCCTAGTGACCGCACATACATCCCCAGGGAAGGGCTAAGACAGAGCAGGCTTTGAGTCACATGTTCATTCTTGAGCCATGTGCAAAGGGCTATGGGATGTCAGAATTGGCCAGGTCATATGACTAGAGAGTAGGAACCGTAGACTGTGAGTGGTTGCCCTTTGGGAGCCATGTGGAGGGTGGGAAGTCAGGGTCCCTTATGAGGGGAAAGCTTTTTCTAGAAGTCTGGGCAAACAAAACCAATGAGTGTTTTCTTTCCGGCTAGCCTCTCCAGATAGCTTTAGTTCAGTACCAGCCCTGGCTCTGTCCTGCACAGGCCAAGGCTGTGTTCTCTCAGCTAAGTCAGCCTGGCAGGAACGAGAAGTGTCATTGTGGCCCCTCCTATCTTTCTCTCTTCAAGTTTAGCTCTTGGTTCTACCAACTCTACAGAAAATGGTTTCCCAGTCCCCTTGTGCCTCTATCCCCCTGCAGAAAGCAGCAGTATGCTCAGGAAGCTGGATGGAGCCCTGATTTGAGGATTAGCAATTGTATTGTGATTGACAATATGAGGAGTTGTGTTTATGAATGGCTTGTTGCCAGCCACTGGTCAGGTATCCCTTTAGCCACAGGGACAGTTGACTGTGGGGGAGGAAAAACAAGGAAGGGATAGGTGGATGCTGGGAGGAGGCTAAGGAAGAGGAAGAAGAGGAGCTGTCCCCTCGAGTAGTCAGGGCGAGTGTCAGTGAGGCTACTATAACAAATCACCACACACCATGGGACTTACAAATAACAAGTTCTTTGTCACGGTCTGGAAGCTGAAAAGCTCAGGACTGGGTGCCAGCATAGTCTAGCTGGCCCTTTCAGAGTGCAGACTGGCACTTTCCAGCTGTGTCTTCACATGGGAGAGGGGACAAGCCAACTCACTCAGGCCTCTTTTCTGAGGACACCAATCCAGAAGGTGATAGTTTTACCCCCATGAGCCAAGCTACATAAGCTACAGCCCTACCTTAATACTGTCGTCTTAGGTACTGGATCATGGGAGAGCATAGTGACTGAGGCTATAGTCTTAGGTTCTTGAGGGACCTTGCAGGGACTGAGACACACAAAGTGTGGCTCTGAAGCTCACTATGAGGTATATAGGATGGAGACTAGAGAGAAGGTGGTAGGAGAAGGGGCTTCTTCTCTGCCCCCAGTCCTTTTTCAGATGGACTGCACTCTGGAGGTCACCCCCAGGCTAATAAGAATTCTTCCTTAAGTTTAAACCAGCTAAGCAATAAATGGCTCTGATTAGTTACTTCTCTCAAAGTGAATTCTAACAAAATCCTCCTCTGTATCCTCGGGGTTGACTAGCTCTGGGTTTGCCTTGAAGAGCCCTTAAGGGTGTTCGGGGAGGCTGTGGGAGGGTGGCCGGAGGAGTTGGGATGGGGCCCAAGCAACTTTCTAAGAACTGCAACTTCACAGGACAGCCTTTATTGCCCCTAACATTTCAGAATGCCACTGTGTACCGGGGGCAGGAGTTGGGCCCCAAGAAGTGGTAAAGAGATATGGGGAGGGAAGGAGGGGGAGAGGGAAAGAGAAACAGAATTATTGAAATGCCCTTGGACCTTTGCCACGAGACTAAACGAAAACACTTAGTTACCACAGAGAAAGAGTCAGAAGAGTTTGGGAGAGGCGAGCCTAGGTCTGGAGTTCCAAGCCACAGGGATGCATAGAGGGCAGGCCAAGGATCAAGGGAAGGCAGTTGGGGGGGAGTCAGTTCTACACGTTATACTGTGGATTCTGAGTAGGTAAGGCACTGACTTTAGTTCTTGGCCTTCTGGGGTTACAGAAGTGGATGATATTACTGGGCCTTCCTTCAGGGTCTCCTGTGACCCTACCAAGAGATGGCAGAAGAGCAAGTGTGTTGTAAGCCAGAAAGTGCCTGTGGGGAGCAGGGGGACACCATATTTGTTCCTGCTGTGAATTCCAGCCATCCACACAACTGCTAGAGTGCCCCATTATTTCACACCGCACCTCTATTTTGCAGGCAGCAAGCAGAAGCCAGTCCAGTCCTTCACTGTGTCTCCAGAAGGATGGCAGAGCCAGCCACAGAGCGTCAGGGCCCAGTTCTCTCCATCCTAAAATGGACATGCTCACAGATCCTCATTCAGGTCAGAGAAGCTTCTAGAAAGGGGTCAAGGCCTAGAAGGGCTGTCCATCAGCTGGGCATCTGCCATCACCTTCTGAGTAGGAAGTGCTTTGTAGAAAGGGGGATCCTAAGTGTGAGGCCAGCCTGGGCTACACAGTGGGATGTTGTCTCAAAGACTAACAAACTAGATGGATCTTTGTTTGGTGCCTGACTGCTGTCTCCCAGAACACTCTCCTCTCCTGTTCTTCTTTCTCCCTCCCTGATTGCTGTTGACTCTGAGGACTCTGCCAAGGGCTGGCTCTAGGGAAAGGCCATGGTTTGCAGAGTGATTCCCAGAGAGCTGTGTTGTTCCTGGCTCTGGCACTGGAATGATTAGCACCACCACCTCCCACCCCACCTCCTTGACTTCAGTTTTAGGTACTGGAAGTCAACCTGGCCTGGAAGATTGGCTTCTGACCCCACTCTGCAGTGCTGGGATCAGCTGTTGTAGGCCTGAGATGCCCACACTTGTCACCATGTCACCTTCAGGCATCTGGGATCCTTCCAGTTGGCTCCACTGCCTCACCTTTCTGGAACATTCAGATTGTCTCTTCCACATGAAGCCATGCTAGAGAAAGGGATGATCATATCGGTCTCTTGAAGACAAGGGACAAAGCCTAGTTCATACTAAACCTCAGCACAAGAGAGGATAGTGTGGATAGATGTGGGGGGTGGGGGTGGAGGCTGTCATTTGTGGGCAGCCAGCCCTGGAATATTGCAAACATATCCCATCCATAACAGAATGTTGGATCTCACTGGCTCTTTCAGATGTCGATAAACAGAGGTAGACGGTCAGTCTGTAAAACCTCTCTTTATTCAGACAGCCAGCATTCTGAGAAGACAGTGGATTAATATCCTAAAACCTGTCTTCTCTTTCACCTCCAGCCAGGAGATTATAGAGGGGGAGGAGGAAGGGTAGAGACAGTCAGTCATTCCAGAATTCAGGCTTGCCTCTCTGGTCAGGTGGCCAGCCATGTTTGTTCTGTTTTGTTTTTGAGATTTGGGATGTCTGTGTTTCCCTCCTTGTTGTTCCTTACATTTTTCTCTCATCCTATGGATGTTTGAAAGGTTCAGGCACATCCTGAAATGCTAAGTCAAGTTAATTGCTGCTGGAATCAACTTTGTATACTCACCTAGGGGCATCGGGACCCGGACGGAGTGAACCCAGAAGAATGACCAATGTGTACGTGCTAAGCTGTTACACTAACGACAAGAAGTGCCGATTCCCTTTTACAATATGGAGGACAATGTGTCTCTATCATACAGAATGTAAAAGTGCCTCTGTGAGGTTGAATAGCCAACCTAGAGGACAAAGGGTTACTGCTGGGCTGTACAAATTCCTGAATACCTCTTGAATGCTTCCAAGAACCTATCTTCTTCTGCCTGTCCCTGCTTCTAACTAAAGATTGGCTTTCCAAACCTCCTAAGCTCTCCCTCACAACCTCAACTCCTGAAGAGAGGTAGACCCTGCCTCTGTACCAATTCAAAAGAAAAAGCCCAGGAGAGAAGTCACAGTGGCTCACCTTGCACTAAGTTCCCATCTCTGGGTTCATCAACTGTGATCAGGGAATGGAATAATTCAGGGACTTTCCCACTGACTGTGGTAGTGAACACTGGTTGGGAGCCTGAGGCAGGAGGATCACCAATTCAGGGCTTACTAGGCTATATGACAAGACCCTGTCTCAACAAAACAAAACAAACAAAAAATAAAGAACAGTACCGGGCCAAGACTGCAACTCAGTGACTGAGTTCTTTCTTGTCTGATGTGCTTGAGGCCCTGGGTTTGATGCCCCAACACCACAAGTCTATGTCCTTTGCTGTCTCTCTGAGAAGACTGAGGGGTCACTTAGCCACTCCTGCTTGAGAAGCCGTGATTATCTGTATTCTCTTCAGGCAGTTCTGGACTGCTGGGAGCACACAGTGGGATGTCTTTCCTCCCATCAGCTGCAGTTCTGGGTCATCATCCCCACTCGGGCTGCTCTGTCACCTCAGACGCTGAGCCTAGTAACCCACATCTACTGCCTTTTCCTGGCATCCTCTTGTCTTGGTCAGTTTACTTGGTGGTTGAAGTGGAGGCTGTTAGTCAGGGCTTTCTAAAGGAACAGAACTGACAGAATGAGATTTAGCAGAGTGGCTTATAAGTTGAGTTCAGGAAGTCCAACAATGGCTGTCTCCCAACAGAGAGGCCGAGAATCCGGTAGTTATTTGGTACAAGAAACTGGATGTCTCAGCAGTCCCAGTCTGGTGTGCAGTCCCCGGGGAAGTCTTAGAAAGCTGCTTGTCTTCGGTCTGTGCTGGAATCCTAAAGTAGAATCTAATGCCAGTGAAGAAATGCCTCAGCAGCAAGATAAATGAACTTGCCAGGGAACATGAAGGCAAGCAGACAATAAGCAAAGGCTTCCATGTCCTCCCTATGGGCTGCCACTGGAGGATGTGACTCAGACTTACACTGGGTCTTCTCACCTCAAATGACTCAATCAAGAAAATCCCTCACGGGTGTGCTTAGCTGTTCGGGTTTTAGTTGATTCCAGATGTGGTCGTGTTGACCACCAAGAGTAGCCATCACAAAGCCCAAAGATAAGAACCCAGGATTTGGACTCATGTGTAGCTGGATTTGAGTTAGATGCCAACATTTACTGTAACACGAAGTCCTGCTTCCTCATCTGTCAAATGGGACAGATACTGGTACCCATAGAGCAGGTTGTGATGCACATTGAAAGAGATAGTGAATGTAAGTTCTTGGCCCACAGTAGAGTATACTCAACAAATTATAACTTATAAAATGCTGCATCTAGCAGGAGCTATTTATAACAGGTTAGACAAGCTGGGCTGTCCCCCAGCTGTGGGCTAGAGAAGAGAGTCCCAGTCCCTCCCTAGCTAGGCCCACATATATCTCTCGGGGCGACTCTGGGAACCCTCTGCTCCCTGGGAGACTAGAAAGACCCTGGTGAAAGCTTGAAGATCCACCGTTGTTCCTTAGGAGAAAGATTGATTTTCAGAGTAAGGTGGTCATATTCATCTTGTGTCAGCACAGGCTTCTAAATGCTTCGGGCCACCTGCAGAGACAGGGTTCTTGGGGCTGTGGCCTGCACCTGTGCCTGCGTCTTCCTGGGTCAGCACCAACTATCCTTACTGAGGCACTGGCCATGATCATGAGTGGGTATCAGCCAGCCCATCTCAGCTTCCTTCCTCCTTGTTTAGGGAAACACCTCTGAACTTGGTTGGTGATATGATGATTACGGTGATGACCCAGCTCCACAAGGAGGATACATATTGGAGCACATGCTCAGACTGACACACTGGAACTATCCCCAGGTGCAGAGGGAAACAGATGGCCTGGGCCAGAAGCCCTCCCTGACATTTCCCACATGCCGGATAACAGCAACGGAACCTGCTAACTTGCTTGAGCATGGCCTGCTCAAAGACCTGCTCGGGGCTTTGGAGTAGTGAAACAGCCTCCGCTTTCCAAAGGAGACATTTGCAAGGGACACGAGACTCTAGGCAAAGGCACTGATCTTTGCAGGGAGGCCTGGGGAAAAACATCCTCAAAGTCACGTATGTGGGCAAGTTACTGAGGGGCCCGTGCTTGGGTCCCCCTCTTCTCATACAGCATTCTCCGAGTCCTGGGGAATGTGCATTTTATTAGCAAACCCTCTTTCTCCTATGGAAATGGCTTCCTTTCACATTATCTAAAGAGGTCATTGCTTTTAAGATCTTTGACACCACATTGCTATAGAAGGTGGCTTGGGAACCTACATTTTCCATGTGTTCCCTGGGAGACACCTCCATTCATGAAATTTGCCCGTACCTGCTCAGGAGGTTGAGGCAGATGCTGGGTGTCCCACTTTCATTTCTGCTGATGTGATAGAAAATATCCTGACAAAAGCAACTTATGGGAAGAAGGGTTTAGTTTAGCCCGCAGTCCAGCGTCCTCCACTGAGGGAAAGTCACAGTGCGTGCGCAGTCAAGAGCAGAGCGAACATGAATGCTCAGTACTCAGATACCTTTCTCTGCTCTTACACCGTCTAGGCCCCCAAACCAGGGAAAGGTGCTGTGTACCTTCAGGCTAAAGTGCTCAAGACAGTCTCTCAGAGGCTTGCCCATCGGCCAACCCGCTCTAGGTAATCCCTCCTTGAGATTCTCCCACCAGGTGATTCTAGTTGTACCGTGTTGACAGTTAACAGCATCACACCGATCTTCTCCAGTTTGTTCCACAATTCTGTACACAGGACCCTGAGAACTCAGTTTGGAGTTGAGGGGAGTCTGTTTCCCAGAAAGGGACAGAAGGGACATGAAGCCCTGTCTGGAGAGGACAGCTCTACTGGGTCGTCTTCAGGGAACTCAGCATCTACGGTGTCTGCAGAACGCTGTCCTCCCTCCGAGTCCACTGAGGATGCCATCTCCTGGAAGCTTAGGACTACCCCTTGGCTTCCGACTCTCTGAGCTCTTCCCACACCATTCATCCTGCCAGCCTCACAAAGCTCCTCTTCCAAGAATGTCCTCCCCTGGGTAATTGGACCCTCAGGCCATTGACATTTAAAGAAATGTTTTTGACCTTTTCAGCAGTTCTATAAAATCACAGAATAGAACTCTAAATATTACTGCAGTCTCCTGCTTTCCCAGATCCTGGTGGAGACTCATTTTTCCAGGCTAACTCAAGAATGAGAGAAAATAGCATAATTGCTAACAAAAAGGGGTTGCTTCTATGGCTTCTCCTTTTTGCTCGTTGCAGTGTGGACTGCACTAGCTGCACCAGGACTGGCCTCTTCCACCACCATGACCAGCCAAAGCACCCTTGCCTCTTTTGCCATTGTCACCCAAGTAACACGATTGTATTGGAAGGTTGGTGCTTCCACTCTTGAATCGTCACAGTGATAAAGATCGACTTGCAGTTTATATGTTTAGCTGAGCTGCACGAGTACCCATCCCCCACGCTCTTCCACCACTCACATGGAGCTAGAAACAATGGATACAGAAGGACCAGGGGGTCTAGAGGGACACCCACGACAGTAGGGCTGTTGGGAGACCTGATAAATGTGAAGGTGAACTAGAAATGAGACACGGCAGAATAGCTCCTTATGTGGATAGAGATTGTGTGCAGAGTAGAAACCTCGGTTGTTTCCTTGTTTCCAAAGAGCAGTTTGCCTTCTAAGGTAGGAGCTGGCAAACCTATCTGCAAGTTAAATCCAGCCCTGATGTTGAAAATGGTTTTCATGGATTTTGAATAATGGCTTTGTTAAGGTATAAGTTTGCTTCACAGACTCCGCCCTTTGAAAGTATATCATTCAGCAGAGCTTTGGAGTGGTCACAGACTTGGATAGCTGTGACTGTATCTAGTTCTGGAACACTTCCATCACCGCAGACAAAGCTGGTGAGCTGGTCAGGATTTTGCCAACTTGGCACCATCTAGGGTCACCTGGGAAATTCCTCCATCAGATTGGTGTGTAGGCAAGTGTGGGGGGGCATTTTCCTGACGGATGTTTGCTGTGGGAAGGCCCAGCACACAGTGGATGGTCCTCAGTTGTATAGAACAAGATGAGCAAGGCGTGAGAAGCAAGCTGGTAAGAAGTGTGCCTTCGTTGTCTCTGCTTCAGTTTCTGCCTCAGGTCCTGCTGGAGCTCCTGCCCCGACTCCTTCAGTGATGGAGTGTGGCCTGAGAGTTGAGAGATGAAGTAACCCTTTCCTCCCTGACTTGCTTCTTTCTTTCTCTTTCTTCTTTCTTCCTTCATTCCTTCCGCTTATTTGGGGTTTTTATTTGTTTGTTTTTTGTTTTTTCAAGACAGGATTTTCTCTGTGTAACAGCTCTGGCTATTCTGGAACTCTCTCTGTAGACCAGGCTGGCCTCAGACTCAGAGATTTGCCTGCCTTTGCTTCCTGAGTGCTGGGATTAAAGGTCTGTGCCACCACCACCAGGCTGAGGCTGTACTTTTATACTACCCTGGACACTTTCATTTCTCTATATCCCTGCCATTTTATATATATATATTTGCCTGCCCTCATTATTCTAGGCATCTTTGTTGTTATGACTGTAATGATTGTTCTGTCTCTTTAAGAAACAAGCCATGCCCACTCCCTCCCCCATCCACTGAGGCAGGCTGATCTTTGCTTCCGGCCTGAGCTCGCTCTCTTTTCCGTCTTCCTCTCAGAGAGGCAGCTTCTGCCTCTCTTCCCGCTTCTCCCCTTCCCCTGCTTCTGTCTCTCTCTCTCCCTTCTCTCTCTCTCTCCTCTCTCTCCCTCTCCCTCTCTCTTTCTGCTCTTCTCCCCTTCTCCCTTCCCACTCCATAACCCCCTGAATAAATGTCCAACCTCGCTCTGCATGGCGTGCCTATCCATGTCTCTGTCTCTCTCACCTGCCCACCCGCCACTGTCGCATGGAGACCTGGAGCTCTGCCGCGTGGTCTTATGCGTTGTCCCTGCTTGGGACTGGCTGCTTTCCGCAGCCAGCTGCTGGGGACCGGCAGCAAATTCATATCAATGACAGGTACCTCATTGTGGCTGACATATGGATCTTGAAAAGATTGTAAAATCAAATACAAAGAAGCCTCTAGGTTTGCATGCCCTATGGGACCCCAAAACCTCAACCCTTTAATGTGTAGCCCTTTTCTAAAAATGCTTGCCAAATGTTGGCCTAAGTTATCTGTTGAGCTAAGAGTGAAAACTAAAATCATAGTCATGATAAGTTAACATCGAAAGTTTTAAGTGCATATTATTTAGCTAATGCCGAAATTTTTAAAAATTTAGTTATATTTGAAATATTTTTATTAAAAATCATCACAATTTGGGGCTGAAAAGCTTGCTCAGTTGGTAAAATGCTTGTTGTACAAGAACGAGTACGTGAGTTCAGATCCACAGTTACCATGTAAGAAGCTGGGCAGAGCAGCATGAATCTATACTCCCAGCATTGGGGAGGCAGAGAGAGGACTCTTGAAGCTTGCTAACCAGCCAATATAGCCAAATCAATGCACGCCAGGGAAGGATAGGCAGGAGTTCCGGGCAGAGAGAGGAAGTGGGAGGAGGATGTATAAGTCATACTTGCGAAACTGACTTTAATCCCAGCATGTGGCAGGTGGAGCTCTGTGAGTTTGAGGCCAGTCTGGTCTACAGAGCAAGTTCCAGGACAGCCAGGGCTACACAGAGAAACCCTGTCTCGAAAAAGAGCCACGTGGCAGAATGTAGATTAAAATTATGAGTTAATTAAGTTGTAAGAGCTAGTTACTGCAAACAAGCTGAAGCTAAAGGCCAAGCTCCCAGAATTAATAAGAAGTCTCTGTGTTGTCATCTGTGAGTCAGTGGTCTCACAGAGGAAAGCCCTACTATAGAAGAAGCTAGGCACAACAGCCTGCATCTGTACTCCCAGCATGAGGAAGGCAGAGAAAGAACTCTTGAAGCTTGCCAACCAGCCATGGCAACCAAACCAGTGAGCCCCAAGTTTACTGAAAACTTTTGTCTGAGAAAACAAGGTGGGTGACAGCAGAGAGACACCTGATGTCAACCTCTGACCTCCACACACATGTGTACCCACTTAGCAGAAACGTACACACAGGTTTACACCAATTGTCAGTAAACAGTGGTTGCCAGTATAAGCGTTGGCATCGTGAAGAGTTGACATTGCTTCTAAATGTGGCATGTTAGAGAGTGACATGAATTGTTTGGTTTTGTAAAACACTTCTCAGTCACCGCATATGACTGCACTCTGTTAATTCACGGACGTCTCCAAAACGCTAGCATATAAAGAGAAGCAGGAACATGGTCTTCCGACACGACTAGGGTCGACACTTCATTATGCAAGAACGTACTGCATTCACGTTTTCTGAGAGAAAGGTTTGACAAGTTAATTAATTTGTCTTTCTCTCCTGAAGTGCTCTGCTACTGAAATCCACAGGCTCGCAGCGGTGGACCCATCTCCACGCTCAGAAGCAGCGCTGCTTTAATGTCTACTCAGCATTCGGATGGAGACACCTTTTCTCGGACAGCCCCAGGGTAAGCAGAGCAGAGAAGCAATTCTTTGGGACTGGAGTGGCATTAGTCACAGAGCGGATGTCAGGCCATGGGTTGTGGGTAGCAGGGCTGGGGCTTAGCTCCGGTCTGAAAGCCAGTCTGCATTATTGTATTAGAAGATACTGAGGGATTGTTATTTTCTTAGGTGTGATAATGGTGTTATGGTCATTTTTAAAAGTCGTCTGCTAAAGCTGAAGTATTTATGGTTGAGATAAAATAGTGCCTGGGATTTGCTTTTATAATGCTGCAGCAAAAAGCGTCAGGGAGATCTATGAGATCAGATTGGCAAGTATTTAATATTCATAATTGTCGAAACGGTTGATGATTTATGAGAGTTCCTTTAACCATTATTTCTACATTTTATGGCTCTGGCGTTTTATAATATAAAGTTAAAAATAATGAAATGGACAAGGGCAGAAAGATTGTGGGACAAGGGGAGGCGCGGCAAGGGAGGGCAGGAAGGGCCCAGAGATGTTCCCTAATCCCTGGCTTGCTCCTCCCTGAGAGTCAAGGAGAAATACAGGACACTCCAGACAGGGGATAGAACCCCAACTAAGGACCTTTATGATCAGCCAGCTCTATAAAAAAACATTATGCTATCAGCCAGGCGGTGGTGGTGCACACCTTTAATCCCAGCACTCAGGAGGCAGAGGCAGGCAGATCTCTGTGAGTCTGAGGCCAGCCTGGTCTACAGAGTGAGTTCCAGGACAGGCAGCAAAACTTCACAGAGAAACCTTGTTTTGAAAAACCAAAAAAAAAAAAAAAAAAAAAAAGATATCAGACCTGGGAGAGCTCGGACACCTAGGTGTGCACTTGCAATCTCAAGCTGGGGGTGGGGGAGGCAGGGTGGAGACAGGTGCGTCTGTGAGGCTCACTGCCGAGTCAGCCTAGCCGACTAGGCAAGCTCTGGTAAGGGGCTCTGTCTCAAAGAAGCAATATGAATAGCTCCTGAAGAGTGAGTTGGCCTTCACGCCCATGCACACATGTATGCATACTCACACAGTGGGATGAGCTTTTGGACCTGAAGTAAGGGCCTGATTAAATCTCCCAGGTTCTAGTTGTACACAACACCCGCAAACAACGTGGTACATTGATCAGGACTGCTGTGCCTTCGCCCTCCCTTCCACAGAGAATCCTGCCTGTGCTGACAAGTGAGGTCTTAAGACAGAAGCCTGACCTCAACGTTTCTTTTCAACCGCAATCCTAACCTAAAATCAGGAGGTAGTGTAGGCACCAAAAGAAGAAAAAGAAAATAGCAAACATCAAGGTACCTACTACTGTACCTCCAAATTTAACATTTTGTCTTCTTTATCCTTCCTTCTTTCTTCTAAAAAATATTTATTTATTTCTATTTTATGTCTGTTACCATATGTATGCAGTGCCCACAGAGGCCAGAAGAGTGTGTCAGATCCCCTGGAACTGAAGTTACCGGTGGCTGTGAGCCACCTGCCATGTGGATGCTGGGAATGGAACCCGGGTCCTCTGCAGGAAGAGCAAGTGCTCTTCACTGTTGAGCCATCTCTCCAGCTCCACAGATGACAATTTTTGTGCCTGTTTTTCCAAGCACATGGACGAGAGTTTCTATTTAGGTGTCAATAGAATAGCTGTTGGTTTCTAGAGCATGAATGTAGTAGTTTAGGTGGTTTTATGGGATTCCCTGCCATATCAAGTTCTGATTTTTCTGCCCTTGTGTTAGGTGTGAAATAATGTTTCATGTTCTCTTAATCTCGCATATATCTGTTTACTTATGAACTGTTTATCTTTTCCTTTTTTACTGACCATGTGGATCTTACTTTTCTATGGCTTCCCTCTTTGACTCCCTCATCCCCTGCCTTAGTCTGTGTTATGTTGCCATGAAGAGACACTGTGACCACAGCAGCTCATAAAAGAAATCATTTCATTGGGGCTGGCTTACAGTTTTATCATCACTGCAAGGAGCACAGTGGCATGCAGGCAGCGTGGTGCTGGAGAAGTAGCTGAGAGTTCTCACTGGGTCTGGCTTGTGCTTCTGAAACCTCAAAGCCTAACCCCAGTGACACACCACCTATTCCAACAAGGCCATACTTCCTAATCCCTCCCAATAGTGCCACTCTCTGATGACCAAGTATTGAAATCTATAAACCTTTAGGGACCATTCCTATTCAAACCAATATACTAACAATGAATTGTTGGTCCTTTTTCTATGATTCGTAGGTGCTCTTTGTATTAGCTGCCTCCCAAACAATAACTTGATTTCTCAGTTGTCATGTGTTTTGTACATTAATGTGGTTGAACTTACCTATTTTAGATATTGTGATGGAATCGTTTACCTTGAATCTAAGACACACTTTCCTACCCTAAGGTGATATACAACGCACTCTCTTGTTTTCCTCTACAGTTTTTTAAAATTTTGACTTTCACAATTAGATCTTTAGCCGACCTGAAGTTTATTTTCATGATGTATAAGCCTCAGGCATAATATTTTTTAATGACAGTGGTTCTGTTTTAAATGTTAATTAATTTTATTTGGTTTATTATTATTATGGGGGGGCGAGGTGAGCAGGCCATGGAACATGTGTGGTAGTCAGAAGACAAATTTCGAGAATTATTCTCTTTCCACCTTGTGTTTGAGGCAGGGCTTCTCTTGTTACTTCTGCCACCCTGCATCCTCCAGGCCTGTGAGCTTCCGAGAGTCCGCTCTCCCTTCCCCTTCCCCATCTCACCATAGGAGGATTGGGATTATAGATGTGTATCACTATCCCTGGCTTTTTATGTGGGTTGCGGGGAATTGAACTCAAACTCACATGGCAAACAAATTTACCCGCTGAGCCTCACACCAGCCCTTAATCCTTCTTAGAAGGTGCATCAGTGACTGCCTTACTGCCCCCACCCCTTTTTTTTCTATTAAGCCCCCAGTCTTCCATGACTCCATGGTGCTGCTCAGAGGGACTTGACTATTTTGATACTTCACTATTCCATTAAAAATCCCATTGTTGTTTTCTACAGAAAGCCCTATAACCTAGAATAGTAATGATTGTATGTATTAGTTTAAGGTAATTGCCATCCTTCCGTTACCTCTTTGTTCTTCAAATTACTTCAATGATGTTATGTAATTATTTCTACTAAATGATCTCCCCAAAATAATTTGTTATGTTAGACTAACTTAACTTCTAGTTTTGTTTTGTTTTGATATTTTGACAATCATTTTAAGATTATGGGATTAAAAAAAAGATTATGGGATTCGGGAGCTACCTCAGTCAGTAAGGTGCTTGTCACATGTGCATAACCTGAGTTTGTGTCCCTTGCACTCGCTCAAAAGGTCTGGGTGTGGGGTGCATGCCTGTAGTCCTGGCACTGAGAAGGGAGAACCAGGAGGAGCCCTGGAGTTCACTGACCAACTTGTCTTGCTGAATCCATCAGCTCCGGGTTCAGTGAGAGACCCTGCCCCAAACAATAAGGTGGAGATCAATTGAGGGGAACATCTGACTTCAACCTCTGCCTACTTAGTGTGTCTCCCCCAAGCTCATCTTTGTCTGCTTCTGCTTCTCGAGGAGAATGACACCCATGTGGACATGTGGTCTGCCTTTCTCCTTCCCCCACAAGCTGTCAGCCTGCCTGTCAGAACTGATTCTTGCAAAAGCATCAGGAATTAGAAAATATTCATTTGTTGGTACCCTTTCCTCACTGGAAAAACGCACACACACACACACACACACAGGAAACATCTGCATTGTGCCCATCCCTTCTCCACCCCCCAAATGCTCTTTGGCTCCCTCTCATCTTGTCTCCTCCCTGCATCCCTTCTGCATCCTCTGTCCTTCTTTCTTCTAGCTGGGGACATTAGACATGGAGTTTCTCATACACCTTTGCGTGTAGACTGCTGATGTGGTCATTTAGTCCTTAGCCTGGTAGAAGAATACTTCCATACCACAGATCCTAACGAGTACCTCAGTCTTTGTATTAAGTCTCTTTCTGCATCAAATAGTTGGAGGAGTTTCTGTTGATTCACACACCCTCTGATAAAGACCCAGATTATCTGACGTGCTTTAGTCTGTACTCAGCTCAGTCTGTACCGAGGCCACTCTGTTTCCAGTCCACCACTTTCTTGGATCTGGCCTTCAGCAGTTCCTACTCTTTCTTCATGCATGAACTCGCCGCAGAGGTCTGTAATAATATATTCTATTTATTAAGTGATCACTAAACACTAGACATAATGGGACATTGAAACCAGTGTCTTTCTGATCACAACCCTATAATGTAGTGCATTAGGGAGGATATCTGTTGTAGAATATTAGTTAAAGATGCACCACATTTGTTTATGCTATGCAATATTTGTTAATGATACAATGGAATGTTGCACTTTTATGTTGCATTTGTTTAACTCTGTGAAGTTGTGTTACTTTGCCTGTCTAAAAAACATAATATTTCTAATAAAGAGCTGAATGGACAATAGCTAGGCAGGAGAAAGGATAGTGGGGGCTGGCAGGGAGAGAAAATAAATAGGAGGGAAAAATCTGTGATGGGAAGATCAAGGATCAACAAAGAGGAGAGGAAGACTCCAGGGACCAGCCACCCAGCTACACAGCAAGCCACAGAGAAAGAAGTAAAGTATATCAAAACAGAGAAAGATAAAAGCCCAGAGGTAAAAGATAGATGGGATAATTTAAGAAAAGGTGACTAGAAGTAAACCAAGCTAAGGCTGGACATTCGTAAGAAATGATAACTCCGAGTGTTTATTTGGGAGATGATTGGCCAGACCCCAAAGAGCCAAAAGAGCTCTGTCTGTCTGTCTGTCTGTCTGTCTGTCTGTCTGTCTATCTACCTACTTACCTACCTACCTACCTACCTACCTAACTATAAACCTATCTATCTATCTTTATTCATTTAGTGAGACAAGGTCCCATGTATCCCAGTCAAACTTTCAACGCATTATGCATTACGTCATTAGGTAACCATATGCTGACCTGGAATTTCTAATCCTCCTGCCTCTACCTCTGGAATGCCTGGATTATAGACATTTACCATGACACATAGTTTATAGGGTTCTGGGTATTAAATCCCTGCCACATCTCCAGACCCAGGGAATGCTTTTAGTTATAGCATTAGAAGATCCTACTGCTTAAACAAGGAGCGGAGGCCAGGGATGTGGCTCAGAGATGGAGAGCTCACCCTGCATGTGCAAGGGCACTGCAAACTGAAGAATAAGGGTGAGGAGCTTGTTTTCCCATTAGAAAAAGATCATGTTGGGAAATTTAGGACTATACGGTTGATCAACGTCATTATGAGGAACTGTGCTTCTTCTATCTACTCACCTCACCTGTGTATGTGAGCATGCATGTATGTGTGTGTGCGCATCTGCGTGCATGTGTGTGTGTTACTTAATCTGAGTAGGATAGATTGTGTACCTCTAGGCAACACAGCCAAGTTGTAGACAGAAAGAAGGGAAGTTGAGGGAGACAGAAGGCAAGCAGTAAGATGCAGTATCCGGTCCTTTTTAGCCATTGTCTTTGTGTTCAGGAAAGGAAGATCCCCTTGTGATCGAATGTTCATATCTCATTACCAGAGCTATGTTGTGTCTTGGTTCCATCTCTCTGCAAGGTGGAGTGGGATGCAGGATTTCATTGTGAGCTGAAGAGACGGCTTAGTAAGGAAAGCACTTGCTATGCAAGCAGGAGGAATGGAGTTCAGATCCTTAGCACCCACGTAGAAGCTGAGAGCAGGGGTTTGCTGTAACCCCAGTACTGGGGAGGACCCGTGGGACTCTCTGGTAACCCAGTAGAGCTGAAATGGTAAGTTCAGATCAGAGTTGATGGTAAGTTAGGTCGGAGAGAGACTGTCTCAAAAAAAAAAAAAAATAAGGTTAGAAACAATAAACAAAGATATCCGATGTTGACCTGTGGCCTCCACATGCACACACAGGCAAGTGCACCCCTTCACACATACTCACCCCCCCACACAAAGAACTTCACTTGTTATATTTTGTTTTAGAGTAAGGTAGGAGAAAATATGGTTATAACAGGTGCTAAGTCAGCTGATCGATACTGTCTGCCAGGAAAAGTGTTATCCCAAATGAGCAGTCTCAGGCTGAGAGAAGATATGATATCTAAATTAACTCACTGATCCATAGGCCTAGGTAATATGTTAGTCTGTATGTGTGAACCTGCTTTGCATGGAGAGAGGTGACATTTGTCAGTGTCCATTCTGGTCCTCTTATAGCCACTCCTAGACTTCAGAGTCCTAGAGTTTCTGTTGCTGTGATAAAACACCATGACCAAAAGCAGCTGGGGGAGAAAAGGATTTATTTCAGCTTTCAGTTACAGTCCATCATGAAGGGAAGTCAGGGTAAAAACTCCAGGCAGGAACCTGGAGGCAGGAACTGAAGAGAGGCCATGGAGGAGTGCTCCTTACTAGATTGCTCCTTGTGGCTGGCTCAGCTCGTTTTCTTACACCCAGGACCACTAAGGTGGGCAGTGCCCTCCCATGTCAATCATCCATCAAGAAAATGCCGCACAGGCCAGTTGGGTGGGGAAATTTTCTCTATCGAGGTTCCTTCTTCCCAAATAACAATAGCTTGTGTCAAGATAACATAAAAGTAACCAGTCAGGCAGAAAGTGTAGGTCAAGGAAGTTGTAGAGTTACTGACATCACTAAACCTGGAGACTGAGAAACGACCTTATCATGAGAGTGGCCTTTCTGGAGCGGAAGCATTACTCTGAGAGGCACAACTGTAAAGAGAGCTCCAAGGAGAAGTCTTTGTGGTCAGTCACCGGCAAGGAGCGTGAAAGCGACCATGGAATTCTGTTTACCGCTGAGATGATGTCGGGTGTGTGGTAAGAGTTCGGGACAGTTCAGAAAAGAAGTAGGAACAGGTAGTGGGTGGGAAAGGCTTAGAAAGAGGAGGGTTTCTTGTTGTATTTGTTTACTTGGCCTAAGTTTGCAGGGAGACTAGCTGTGGACAGAGAGACGTGGGTAACTGGTGGCATCCCAGAGCACTGAGATGGTCCCAAGGACGATAGCTACTTTATCACAAGATGTCAATCAAGATAACTGTAAAAACCTGAGAGATTTTTAAAAGGAAAAAAAAACAAGGAGCAATATGCTATGGTCATGGATTGGAAGCCAATGTTGTAAAAATATTAAACTTTCCTAAGTTAATAAATAAGTTCAGTACAAACCTAGCTGAAACCACAGTACTTTTTAATTAAACATCATAGGTTAGATTCTAAATTTTGTATGTAAATGTAAAAGGTAATTTTTCCTAAGTGTTCATAAAAAAAAAAACAGGATAAAGGGTAAGTGTGTGGCTCAGTGATAGAATGCTTGCCTAGCATGCCCACAGCTCTGGGTTCGAGTCTCAGAACTCAAAAAGTTTAAGAGGACTTCTCCTAGAAGAGATATATGCATAACACAAATAAATCTAAACATAATTTAAAAAATATTTTTTATGAAGCTAGCTATGATAATTAAGGCAGTACAGTGTTAGTATAAGGATTGGGAATTGAACAAATGGAATAGATTGTATGTAACTTCTGAGCATAACTGGATAGAACACTCGGGAGGTCACATTGCTAATAAGAAAGCATCCATGCAGAAACATGTTCCCATATTGCTTGATGGAAATAAATTTCAGATGGTCTGGAAAATTCTCAACAGTTGAAGTCCTACAAATTAAAGACAAACAATAAAAGTTTTAAAATTTCTACCTTAGGGTAGAAAAAAATAGCATAAGATACAAAGCAGAACTAACTGTAAAAGACTGTTCTACATGAAGATCTTTGCTCTTCAAAAGATGGTGGCAGATGTGGGCAGATGAGCCACAGCAAGGAGACAGACATTGTCTGCATACACTGCCCTAAGAAGGAACTCACAGAAACCTGTAAGAAAAAAAAGATGATATGCTTTCGTAAAATATGTTTTTTCTTTTATTGAAAATAGATATTTTTTCCCTCACATAATAGATCCTGATTATGGTTTTCCCCTTCCTCTTGATTAACCCCCCTTTCTGTCTCTTATTAAAAAACAAATGAACTTCTAAGGGGTAATAATAAAATAAAATATAATAAAACAAAAACTAGCATGTTGTAATTGGGCCAAACAAACAGAAGGAAAAGAGCCCAAGAGAAGGCACAAGAAACAAGAGACCCACTTATTCACACAGTAATCCCATAAAAAACACTAAACTAGAGTCATAATCTATGCATAAAGGACCTATAGAGTATAAAGATAGAAATATATATAAATATATATATATATATATATATGATAAAATTAAAAAGCAAAAAGAAAAGCCTTGAAAGACATTATGAGACAAGGAACCTCCAAAGATGCCATTGAGTTGACCTTCTGTTGGCCATCTGTGGCTGGGCCTGCAGCAGGCACACCCTTAAAAATAGTTTGCTTCCTCAGTGAGACTCCCTTGGAGGAAACTAAATTCTCATTTGAAAGTGGTTATTAACTGGATATCACTTCTGGGTTAGGGATGGGAACATGTGTCCGTTTACCCCTTCAGCTCTAGCACCCCAACTGGTGCAGACCCCATGCATGCTACATCAGTGTCCATGCCTTGTTAGGTGCGTACATCACGTTGACTTAAAGGGCCTTATTTTCTTGGTGTCCTCCACTCCATCTGGCTATTACACTCTTTCTGCTTCTTCTTCCTCAGGCTTCCCTGAGCCCTGAGGGGAGGGATTTGATGGAGACATCCCATTTAGGGCTGAGTGTTCCAAGGTCTCTCACTCTCTGCATAATGTCTGGCTTTGAATCTCTGTGTTTGTTCACCTCTGCTTCGGGAGGAAGCATCTCTGATGATGGCAAGCAACACACTGATCTATGAATATAGTGGACTGTCATTAGGAGTCATTTTATTGCTCTATTTTTTTTTTAGACCAGTAACGTTTAGTTTTCCCCTAGGTCCCTGGGCTGTCTAGTCTCAGGTTCTTGGCCACTCATGCAGTGCTGAGTACGGGCTCCATCCTATGGAGTGGGCCTTGAGTCAATCAGATATTGTTTGGTTTCTCCCACAAGCTTTAGTCATCATTGCACTAGTGTATTTTTCAGGCAGGACACCATTGTAGATCAGAGGGGGGTGTGGCTGGTGTCATGCTTATATTTCTCCTTTAGTAGAGTATAGAGTATCTCATGCAACAGAGACGATCTAATGTAGGAGTAAGGGCTCTATGAAGGCACCAGTTTGATTTCTCCATGTTCACTGAGTTGTGTAGGTGTTATCTTCAGCAATGGGGTCTTGCTATCAGTTTGTGGAGACCAACCTGTAGACTTGACAAGAGCTTGAGCTGTTTGAGGATTCCCATGAGACACCTTTGGCCAACAGCTCAATTGGATGTCACACCAATCCCAGGAGTGGAAGCTTCTTTTGTTGACAAGAGATGGCCAGTTGGGTTTCTGTATCGCCTGTTATTTGGCAATTTCATTTAGATTACCTTGTGTGTGTTTGTGTGTGTACTTATGTCTACTGTGTTAGGTTTACATACTACCCCTCAAATGTCCCTTGATTTTAGCTCCCACCCCATATTCCCTTCCTCCTCTCTCTCTCCCCTCCTCCTCCCACTCTAGGCCCTCACCCATATCTGTCTATTCTGGTTCTCTTTCCTAGGCATATCTATCTGTTCTCCCCAATAGTCTCTTACTCTGTACCTAACTTCTGGTTCAACATATTGTAGCTTGGTTACCATTGACTTAACAGCTAATATCCACATATAAGCAAATTCATACCATATTTGTCTTTCTGAGTCTGGGTTACCTCACTCAGGATGATTCTTTTCTTGTTGTATCCATTGAATTGTAACCTGTGAATTGACTTTATGATTTCATTTTCTTTCAGTGATTTTCCTTATCTGTTCTTTTGTTGAAAGACATCTGGGCTGTTTGCGACTTCTAGCTATTAGGAACAGAGCAGCAGTGAACTTGGTTGAGCAGGTGTCTCTGTGGTGGAATGAAGTGTCCTTTGGGTACATGCTCAGAGTGGTAGAGCCGGATCTTGAGTGGCCTGTGGGTTTCCAATAAACACCTCCTCAATTTGGGGCTGGAATAAAGCAGTGAGTCGGGGGGAGTTTGGAGGGAGATGAATGAAAAGTTTATAAAATAGGAAAACCAGGAACATCACAGAGCCCCAACAGTAAATATATTTAAAGAAAGAGACCAAAAAAAAAGAAAAAAGAAAAAAATAAGCCGGGCAGTGGTGGCGCACGCCTTTAATCCCAGCACTCGGGAGGCAGAGGCAGGCGGATCTCTGTGAGTTCGAGGCCAGCCTGGTCTACAAGAGCTAGTTCCAGGACAGGCTCTAAAAATAAAGCTGCAGAGAAACCCTGTCTCGAAAAACCAAAAAAAAAAAAAAAAAAAAGAAAAGAAAAGAAAAAAGAAAGAAAGAGATCCGATCTTTTCTCAGAGAAAAGTCACAGTGGAATTGTAGCTATTAGATGAATGAAGCTTTTAAAAACTTGACAGCACTTGGCATTGGGCAGTGTCTTAGTTGAGATTTCTGTTGCTGTGAAGAGACACCATGACAATGGCAACTCTTGTAAAGGAAAATATTTCATTGGGGCTGGCTTATAGTTTCAGAGGTTTAGTCTATTATTATGGTGGGGTATGGCAACATGCAGACATTCGTGGTGCTGGAGAAGGAGCTGAGCGTTCTACATCTTGATCAGCAGGTAGCAGGAGTCTGTGTCACACTGGGAAGACGAGCTTATGAGACCTCGAAGCCCACCTCCACAGTGACACACTTCCTCCAACAAGGCCACACCTCCTATAATGCCATTACCTATAGACCAAGTATTCAAACACATGAGTGTAGGCAGAGACTGCTTGTTTGTTTCCCAACTGCTCAGACCCAGAGAATCACACAGAAACTATATTAATTACAACACTGTCTGGCCACTGACTCTAGCGTATTCCTAGCTAACTCTTACATCTTACATTAACCCATTTCTATCAATCTGTGTATCGCCACAAGGTCGTGGCCTACCAGTAAGGTTCCTAAGAATCTGGCATGTCCTTCTCCTTTGGCAGCTATGTGGTGTCTCTTTGACTCTGCCTACTCTCTTTCTATACCTCTGTTTGGATTTTTTGCCTGTCTTAACCCTGCTAAGCCATTGGCCAAAATAGCTTTATTCATTAATCAATAAATGCAACACATATACAGAAGGACTTACCACATCACGTGAGTCTGTGAGGGCCATACCTATTCAAATCACCATAGGCAGTGTGTGGTAAAAGAATTCTCTCGCATTGTTTATGGGAGTGTAAATTGGCACCGCTGTTTTCAATAATTGGTATTTGCTTGTGAAGTTGAAGACAAACAAACTCTATGACCCCGAAGTTCCTTAGAAGGATGTATGAAGGCAAAAGTTCCAATAACAGTATTGCTGGCAATATCCTCAGACTGGGTTCATGCTCCCAGTAGTAGAATACATAAACTATGGTCTCTCCATACACTGGAACAGTAGATAGCAACAAAATGAAACCAGCTGAATCTTATAAACATAAAATTTTAAACAAAATAAGCCTTGCTCAAATGAATATCTTCTGCATGATTCCATCTATATTCTGTTTTGAAAGCTATCAAGCCAAGCTCCTGTGTCTAAACAGACTTGCACTCTTCCGTAGGATGTGAGTGCCAAAGTTAGCAGGGTAAGTGTACCTGTTAGGGAGGAAGTGGGGTTGTGAACAAGAAGGAGAGCTGTAGATACTATCTTCCAGGGGCTGCGCTGATGACCTCGGTGGCCAGTGGGAATGATGAAAGCCCCTGTTCATGCTCTTTTTTTCCCTGTGGTGTTGCGTTTCAGAATCGAAAGGTATAAAGCAATGCACATTAGGTTTGGAAAGGAATATAAGAAGCCTACTGGTGCTTCTTGCAAGTCAAATGTCTTTCTTTTGTCCCCATTACGGGAAGAGGAAGTTGAACTAGAGAGCTTTAAATGGCATGTCCCCAGCAGTCAGGGGTAATAATCAGCCCCGGAATAGTCCAGACCTCCCACCTGTTGTAAATGTTCTTTCCAGCCTACTTTACATTTCTCCCAACACAGATGCCAGCTCAGCTCCCAAAAGTGAAGTGCTGTGGTCCACGTAGCCTGGACGTTCATGAAGGCCGGCCAGGAAGAAGCATTCTTTCCTAGGAGCCTCGCCCACCTCACGATCCGGGCAGTGTGAGGAGCTGTGGCTGGCGTCCTAACTCTGAAACTCTAGCAGTTTCTATGGGCTCCTGAGACTCTGAGTGGTGGAGTAGTTCCTCTTGCTCTGCCTTGCTCCATTCTCCCTGGCTGGCTCTTCTGGAGAGACAGGTTCTCCTTAATTTAAGACCTTAGTGCCTTTAAGTGAAGATACAGATAAGATACAGAGTACGTGCTCTGAGAGGCAGGAAAGGGCTCTTGTCCACAGAAGTCCACAGTGTCTAACCTCAGACGTGACATCATGAGGATCCGACATGGTACCGCCTGGTCGCTTGTTGAATCTAGGAGGACTGTTGAGGAGGATGCAGGTTAAGGACGAGACAGGATGGCTGGAGCTGAATAAGGTCTCATTTCCTTCACAGGGAGGTCCGTGTCGGCAAACGGCCTTGCAGGTCACTAACGCTGGGGGAGGGAGATCTCAGTGTAGGCTAACCGCTCCATCAGCTAACTCCTGAACTAAGTCTTGAATGACATATGGGAATTGAGGAGTGAGAAGAGAACAGAAGATTTCCCAGCATAGCCAGCGGTAATACCGCAAGGAACCTTCTGGCTGCTGATAGGGGCAGTCCTCAGCACACAGTTCATGCGCGAGTATATCAAAACTCTCTTTAAAAAAAAATTACATTATTTTTTCAGAGGCACATGACACATGTGGAAGCCAGAGGACTACTTGCCGCAGATAGTTTTCTCCCATCGTGTGGCTCCTGGGGATCGAACTCAAGTCCTCAGACTTGTCAGCAAACACCTTTAACCCGATTAGCTGTCTCACCACCCTAAGGCTCCCTTTGTGATGACATTTTTGTGAGGTTTGCCTTAAAACTCCATGAAGCTTTGTGTCTGTGTATGTGATGTGGATATGTGCACACGAAGGTGAGTGTTCGAATGAAGTGAGTGTGCAAAATGAAGCGAGTGTGCAAAACGAAGTGAGTGTGCATGTGGAGCGCAAAGGTTGATGTGAGCTGTTTTCCTGAATGGCTCGCCACTTTATTCTTTAAACAGCATTCCTTCCTAAGCATGGAGCTCAGGGGACCTGTCTTCAGCACCCCTGCTGCTTTTTATGTGAAAGCTGGGAATCTGAACTCAAGTTCCCATGCCTGTTCTGCGGGTACTTTACCAACTGCCTCCCCAGCCCCTGCATGAATCTTTTTATGGCTCACCCCACCCTGCCCCCCATCACAGCAGACGCTCCTGCAGGATCGGGCTGTGCTCCTCCTTGCCTCAGCCTGAGCTGTGCTCAGCAGCTTTGCTGAATCCTCCTGTGACCATCAGGCCGTCAGCAGTGTTCTCCCGTGACCATCTGGGTTTTAGGTGACGGTTCCCCCGATGCCCTGCTTTTGCAGTTTTTCTGGGCAGAAGTGCATTGTTTCATCGGGGCTGTCCCACAGCCCTAACCCTTATGGAATTGTTTGCCCCGCCCTCTGTATTTTCGGCAGTCAGTGTAATTAATGTGCTGTCTAATGTGTTTTCCCGGAACTGTGATTATGCTCAAGGTATCTCAAAGCTTTTTACAGTAATTACTGGGAAAAGGTTTGGAGAGAATTGGCTGCACATGTGGAGTGAGCTGTAATCTGGCCCTTGGACGCTCAGATATTAAAAATCACTCTGACTGTATCTGCCTTCATTTGCATTTCCAAATCTTCAGGTTAGAGGGCCTTTCAATTGATTGAATAATGGGTTAATGGAATCCTCTCCCTAATTAAATCCAGATTGTCTCTTTGTGAAAGTACATACTTGACAGTCTCCAGCTGGATCATCCTAATTGCATTCTGAGGGGACCATGGGGGCTGCCTTGAAGAAGCCACTGTCCTATCCGAGGGTAGAAGCTCTGCAAGAGGCAGAGGAGCAGGGCCACTCGGGGCCTGTTCAGTTCCATTTATGGCTGTAACAGGAGACTGGCGAGAGGGTCTGACTCGGACTTGCAGGCCATCCTCCATCCGGTGACTAGAACAATGGCCGCCAGTGCTTCCTGTGCCACTGCTTCCTTGATGCTCCAGGATCCACTTCTCTCTGTCCCTCAGCCCAACACCAGGCTCGCAGATATGCAGCGCTGTATCTGACACTTTGGTGGGTGTTAGGGATCCAGACTCAGGCCATCATGTATTCCTGGAAAGCACTTCAGTGACCAAGCCATCTCCCAGGTGCCCTGTCCTAATTCGCTTTCTGTTACTGTGGGAAATGTCATGATTAAAAGTAACTTGGGGAGGAAAGCGACAGCTCATTGTCTGTCACCAAGGGAACAGGACAGGAACTCAAGGCAGGAACCTGAAAGCAGGAGCAAGAGGGAAAAGCCTGCTTCCTCCGGCTTGTGCTCAGCCTGCTTTCTTATACAGCCCAGGACCACCTGCCAGGGGTGTCATTGCCCACCCTGAGATGAGTCCTCTCACATCAATCAACAGTCAAGACAGTCCCCCTAGACATGGCCCGAAGCCAGTCTGACCCAGGAGATTCTTGGATAAAGGTGCCCTCTCCCCAGAGGGCCCTAATGTGTATCGAGAGGTCACAAACTAACCGGTACAGCATTTATTTTATTTTAAAATGGATTTTACCCAGGCTAAACAGGAGCTTGGACTTGGCCTTGAACTCCTGATCTTCCTGGTGCCCCCACCCATGAGGCAGGAGTCTAGGTAAAAGTCACCATGTTTGGAAGATACTGGGAAGTTTATAAAGAACAGAACTTTTTTTCTTATGGTTCCAAAGGATGGGAAGGCAAGATCGAGGGTGTACATCTGGGGAGGCTCTTCTTGTTGCAGGGGAGTCCTTTACAGAGTCCCAGAGTAGTTCATGCAGAACGTGGTAAGGGGCTCGAGCGCTAATCAAACCCCTCGGGGACCTATTCATCTATGAATGCATTGATCCAGTTTTTCATTGATCCAGTAACCTCCTACAGGTTGTACTTCCAAATACCTTTAACATATGAATTTTTGGACTAAGTTTCCAAGCCATGACTTCTGAGGGACATATTCTAACCAAAGCATGGTAAGAAAAGCATTCTGGGTGTGCCTGCTGCAATATTGAGACATAAAAAATAACAAATAGGATTTTAATGCATGCTTAAGCTTACAAGTATAACAACTGAACCTTTCACCAGCCACCAGGGAAATTAAAGTCAAAACCAAAAGGAGACATCACTTCATACTCACTAAGATGGTACGTTACTGGTGAGAGCATAAAATGGAATAGCAAACAAGGAAAAGGTTGGCAGATTCCCAAGAGTTAAAAAGAATTATCATGTGCCATAGCAATTCCAGCCAAGAAATATGAAAACGTGTATTCAAACAAAAATGTACATATGAATGTTCAGCACAGCAGTCTATGTAGCAGTCAGAAAGTAGGACGGCACAGTTTCCTACCAACTGATGGACAGATAAACAGAGTACAGATGTACAACAGCATGCTGATTGTTAGATCACACAGCCTCTGTCTTCTACTCTCTCCCCCACATCAGCCACCCTGCCTCTTCAGTGCAGCTCTGTCCCCCTCCCTTTTTCGACCTCTCTCCCCTCTCTCTCCCTAACTACAGAGCGTTGCTATGACCTTGAAGCTCTTACAAAGACTTGAAACTTCTTCCTCTGCTTTGCAACTGTGCAAAAGTTCAGCTTCCTGGTGTCTAGACCCAAGACTGCTTTGGATTTTTTGGATTGTGACTCTTATCTAGTGCCTGTCTCCATCCTAACTCATGGCATAAAGGCTAGGTAGGTCACATAGTGTGGAACTTAACCCCTCCCAATGCACACACTCCTGTAAAAATCCCTAAGAATCAGGAACTGCCTTTGTCCTATGGCATCGAAGGCTCCCTGTCCCTTCAGGGCCCCATCATGCTGTCTACGGTGCCACTATTACTCTCCGAGTATTCTGGGAACTGAGAGGAACCAAAGGCTCTCTCCCTTTAGTGTTCACCTCACACTACCCATAATGGGCAGTCTCTTCCAAGGAAGCTCTTCTGGATATCTTACTTGTCCCCTCAGGCCACAGTTCTGGATCTTTCCTGATAAAGCTTAGCTAACCGTTCCCATCAGCTTCTGTTCTGGGAACTCACTGCATCTTCCATTGTTTATAACAGTGATACTCCTGTCCCAGGCCACCTTTTCTCTTTGCCAATATCAATGATCAAGTGTTCTGCCCAGAGCTTTGCCTTTTAGGAAGATTACAGCCCAGAGTGCGTGGGATGGCACAGACCATTTTTGACCCACCTCAACAAATCAAGGCACTCTACTCACAAACCGGATTGTTTAGTAGGCATAGTACATTACCTGGTTATACAGAATGCCTCACTGGTTTAACCAGCTTCAAATGTATCGGTTCTAGGTTATGGTGGATTGCTGCTTGTGGCTCCCACACTTGTGATTTGGTGGAAGTGACAAGATCCAGCTTAGAAGGTCAGCTCTAGACACACAGTCTAGAAGAAGGTCAGCTCCAGACACACAGTCCCAGATGCCTTATGGCCACGTGCTCATTCTCTACCAAGCATTATTGTCACAATGATGGCTGCCTCTGTTGTGGATACCAGTCCTTCTTCAGCACCTGACGTTTGTGCTGCTACTGTCCTAGAAGAACTTCTCAGAGATTCTGTGCAGCATCCTTATCCTCTGACACTGTTTGTGAGCTCAGGGATAGCACTGCCTTAAGGTAGCCTGAACCAGCTGAGGAACTCCCATCCATTTTGAAACCAGTGCCTTCCAGTTCATCTGACACACAGAGCTGAACAGCATTACAACCGTGGTCTGCGCTGTCTCCATAATCCAGTGACCTTCCAAGTATGACTGGGTCCCTTCTTAATGCTAGGGCTGAAAAACCACAATCATTTCCCCTTTACTTGATGAGACTATTCCAGCATATTCCACACTGTTGGGCAGCTAAATTATTACTTCATTGGTGTGGGCGGCCTCTCGATTTTTTTCTGTAGGAGTTCTCATTTACTCTCTGGTTCCAGTGTCGTTCAGAACACTTGTCAGCTCCCCCTCCTAGATCTGATTAATGTGATCTTATCCATATGGTGGACCAACATACATTTCTCCAGAACACTGAGAAGATATATTTTTGGCTGTATTTGTTTGTGGCGGGGCTATATTGACAGGGAACGAAATAGTTCCTGTGGCAATAGAACAATGGATGATCACTGCTCCTGGTCCTAGACAATTACAAACTGCTCTTGACCTGCAGACTCACAGGCTGAAAATAGCACACTCACTAGCTCAAAAGGCACCACCAGTTACCAGAGGTTGTGATCTGTTTAGCAAGAACACTAAGTTTGGGGGCTACAGAGATGGCTCAGTGGTTAAGAGCACTGGCTACTCTTGCAGAAGACCTGGGGAGTGTTCCCAGCATCCATGTGGTGGCTCACAACCATCTGTAACTCCAAAGGATTCAACAATGCCTTCTTCTGACCTCTGTGGACACTGCGTGTATGCCCACAGGGCACTTATATACATGCAGGCAAAACATTCATAAAGTAAAAATCAGTACATTAAAAAAATTAAATACTTAGTTCGGCACAGTAGCTGAGATTGTGACTACCACTTTCTTATGTTAACCCACAAACTCGCTAACGGATTTTAAGCTCTTAAGAATGGTGTTAATCCCTTCAACTCCAGCAAGGATACAGTCTCACTCCAGTTTGCATGGGAAGTAGCTTAAGGAACTTCTATTTTTGCTTTTCATACCGCAGTGCCTCTTATCTCACAAGCCAGGAAACCCACTACTAAGTAGGTCCATCTCAACTATGCAATCAAGAACTGGAAAAATGAGTTTGGACTGGAATTCCATATAATACTTGCCTTCTAGAAAGCTCCCCCACTGTAAGCAATGGACAATGACAGTATTTTGTATCCTAGGGTATTGATGTCAACTCAGACCCATGTCCAACAGCTTTCAAAATATCAAGATGTTCCCAGGGTTAACGTCACTCTGATAAATGTCTCTAGGACCATTCTGAGGATGGAGACAGGACAGCAGGTCCTGATGCTGGAAGGAGTGAGGACACTGTAGGATCCTCTCTTAAAGTAGCATGCTTTCCTTGCATCAAGTCCCTGGACCCTGGCCTGGGCCTGGGAATTTGATGGGAAATTACGACCTTTTCCCATTGTCATCGACCTCCTCACCTTCCGTTGGTTGCTTTTGATCACACAGGTAGAGCAGTGTTCTCATTGGCCACCTACATCTCTCACCCCTAGAAACAGCACTGCTCTGGATCCCTGAGGTTTCGGGCTTTGATTTCCTTGCAGTCTTGTTGGTAATTACACCTACCCAGACTTTGACAGGTGAGGCACTGTCGCTTGATTTGTGCTGTTCCAGAATTCTATCATCTCCTTGACACCAGGGACCCCGGTTTTGCAGAACATCTCTTACCATTAACCCTGGACCAAAGACAGCCTCCACTGAGCAACCTCACCAGCGCATTCCTTGTTACTTTAATGAGAAAAGTGTCCGCTGAAATCTCCCAGGGAACATGATCAACTGGAAGGTTCTCTGCTTTATATAATGCATTCACTCTGGCACGCTTAGCACTCGGAGGCTTTTGACTGCTCCTCGGTGCTCTGCTAAGATGTCTCAACTTTATTTCCCACACACCATCTAGGTGCCAGGCTTCAAGGAGCTAGTCTGCATTAGCATCGGGTCCAGCTAGCCTTATCAGGATGTTAATCCAAAACCATAGAGGTAGGTGTTGGGTAATCTTGATTGGGTAAGCTTGGACCTGAAAGCAACTAAGAGACACCTCTGGGGTCTCCATTTCTGGGTAGGAAGACCTTCCTCCAGAGTGGGCAGTGCCTTTGGGCAGTGGATATGAAGAGGGCTGGGATAGAATCAGCGTTGTTTCCTTGTCTTGCTTTTTCCTGTTGAGCGTGTCTATCCCTCCTGCTGGATATTCTTTTTCAAAAAATATTTACTTATTTTAATTTTATGTGTATAAGTGTTTTGCCTGTGTGTTTGTCTGTGTATCACATGTGTACAGTGCTCAACAGAGGACAGATGGTGACATCCCCTAGAACTGGAGTTACAGACAGTTGTGAGCAACCCTGTGGGTGCTGGGAATTGAACCTGGGTCCTCTGGAAGAGCAGTGCTCTTAACACTGAGCACTCTCTGCAGCCCCCACAGCAGCCGTTCTTCATTGTCTTCACACTCCAGCTTCTTCGGGTTCAACCATGGATTGTGTTGGCTCTGCGGGAATCTTCTAGGTCTTCAGCTCCAGACTGGCAGCGAGCTTTGTAGTCACAAGCTCTCCAGCTTGCAGTCATCGCTGTACTCCTCAGCTCCGATCACTGTGTGAGCCCGTGGAACAAATTCTTTATATAGTATCTATTCCTTCTATCAGTTCTGTTTCTCTAGAAAGCCCTGACCAGTGCACAAAATCTTTCTTATCTGGCCTATGGTCGCCATCCTTGGTCCAGCAAGCTCAGAAGCCATGCCCATACATATTTTCCCACATGTGAAGCATGTCTTGCAGCTCTTTTGGTTAATGGTCCTTTTTAGTCCAGTCTTGCCCCACTGAAGCCATGCTGAAGCCTGACCCTTGCTATTGGTCTAGAGGCAAAGAGAGGTGGCAGTAGGAGGTAGCGATCCTAACAGATGGCTGTGTGGGGGACAGACACACCTGTCGGCTATTGGCTCAGAAGGATCAGTGGTGTTTTTTTTTTTCTCTTAAAAATCAAAACTTTTTAAAAATGTGTTTAAGTGTTTTGCCTGCAGGTATGTCTGTGCACCACATGCATGCCTGGTGCCTGCGGAAGCCAGAAGACGGTGTCAGATCTCCTGGACTGGAGTTACAGATGGCTATGAGCCAACATGTGGGTGTTGGAAACTGAACTGGGGTCCTTGGCAAAAACAGCCAGTGCTCTTAACCACTGAACCACCCTGCCAGCCTATTTACAGGGTCTTAAAGACATCCACTTAAAAAAAAAGCTTCATCCCCCTGCCAGGTCCTGATCTCACCTTACCTTACTAGGACTCTTGCTTTGGTGCTTAGGGAACTTGTTAGACTATACATTCTTCTGCTTTTTTTTTTTTTTTTTTTTTTTTTTTTTTTTTTTTGCTTAGACTGAATCAGTTCAGACGTAGGTCCTCACACAGGTGAGTACTCTCTACCTCTGAGTCACACCCAGTCCTCATCTTCCTTGGTAATTTTGCCACTCTTGCAATCAAAGTTTGGCCTGATTTTTGAGCACAATTTGTCCTCTAGCTACAGAAGATGAGGATGACTTTGAACATCTCTATGCAGGCCCCGTGGCTTTCACAGTGTGTCCTGATGTGATACTAGGCTGATGTGATATAAAAGCTTGCTACTTTTTTTCCTTCTAGGTTTCTATGGTAGGTGACAATAGACAACCAACTCAGCTGTCCCCATGGTTACCACTGGCCCTGTAGCTTTCAGATGCTAGAGCTGTCAAATAAGCAAAGCAGCTCCTCTGTCTCCCAATCAGTGTATAGGTAAGAGCTCAATTAATGTGATAATGTAACAGCTGGTGTTACCACCCTGCGTACCTCTAACTGTGCACCACTAACTGCCCTCAGGTTAGCAGATGATAGGCTCTGTTTCCCTGGATCGCTTTTGGCACCAGCTTTCTTATGGTACAAAGGAATTTGTGAATGAGCAGCGTATTTGATGGTGTTCCCAAACTGCAGTAGGGTGGAGAATGTGAAGAGACACACGGAGGGAAGGAACACAGTAGAAGTTCCTCTGTGGAGCCCATTCATCCCTGGCTCATAATTGCCTCTAGAGCCCTTCCCTACTCCCAGAACTTCCGGCTCATCTCTCTCACACACAGTGAAAGCCCTCAAAGCCAGTCACAGGTGGTCACAGTGGGGCACCGTTCATTTGTGTGATCCTGGTGAATGCTGAGCGCAGATGGATATGTCATTGACGGCATATATGCAATAGACTAAATTAGCGGTCTCCACCCCAACCTCCCACAGAGGACAGTATCAAGGAAGCTGTCTTGGCTTGCATGGGAGAACCATCCCCTGAGAATGTGTAACTGTCTGTGCCTGACACTGGGCTTGCACATTGGATGAATTTATTCTCCTTACTAGTCCAGAAACACAAACTAAGGAATTATCATAAAATTTGCCTCAGGCCAGTGCTATCTGTGGGATGCTTAGCTGAAGCACAGGAGGCAATAAAAAAGTCTTCGTACAGCCTAAGATACCCAGCAGAGGAAGTTTGATGATTCATCTTATCAATTTGATCAGATTTATAATCGCCCTGGAAACATCTTTGGGTGTGTCTATGAGGGTGTGGCTAGAAAAGTATAACTGAAAAAGGGGGACCCATCTTGAATACGGGTGGCAGCCTGTGTCCTGGGGTCCTGAACTGAACAAAGAGGAGAAAGTGACCTGAACATTAGCATCCATCTCTCTCTGCTTCCAGGCTGCAGATGCAGTGTGACCGGCTGTGCCCTCCCCATCGTGACAAACTCTACCTTCAAACTGTAAGCCAAAATAAGTCCTTCCTTATGCAGCTTTTATAAAGGTATTTCGTCATAGAAACAAAAACAGTAACAAAGACAGGGAAGAGGGGAAGAGGAGCAATGGCTTTTTTTCATCTTCCTTTTGTGTGTGTGTGGGGTGGGGGGTAAGGTCTCTCTCTATGTAACACTGGCTGTCCTGGAATTCTATGTAGACCCTAGCTTGACTCACAGAGACCAGGCTGCCTCTGCCTTCCAGATGCTGGGATTAAAGGAACAAGCCACAATGTCTGGCTGGGAATGACTTTCTTTTCTTTTTTTCTTTTCTTTTTCTTTTTCTTTTTCTTTCTTTCTTTCTTTTTCTTTTTTTTTTTTTTTTTTGAGACAGGATTTCTCTGTAGCTTTGGAGCCTGTCCTGGAACTAGGTCTTGTAGACCAGGCTGGTCTCAAACTCACAGAGATCCACCTGCCTCTGCTTCCCAAGTGCTGGGATCAAAGGCGTGCACCACCACCGCCCGGCTTGGGAATGACTTTCAATGAAGCTACATACAACATAATGCTGTTAAAATGGTTCATAGAGCCAGGCCATGGAAAAGGAGAAGTTGGGGTGCCTAACTGGTATAGAGCTTCAACTCTGCAGGATGGAAAAGTTGCGGTGGCCCACAGCAATGTGTCTATCCCTAACGTTACTGAACTACGCACAGAATTTTACAAACCGTCTCATCTCATCCATGAGAAAACCCTATTGCTACAGTGGAAAGGGAAGGTTTGGGAAAACGCATTAAAATACTAACAAAACCGATTAGCAGAATCATGGGTGATGGACTTTATTTTTCTAAACCTGTTTTAGTAATCTGTCCCTTAGGATTTAAGTTCGAGAAATGGAAAGCTTAGTTTGAACTCTTTCAAAAAAATAAGGGAGTAGTTTTTTGGCTCCTGTAACTGAAAAGGCCAGAGGTGAGATGAGCTTACGGCCAATTCTCTTCAGAAGTGGCCTTCAGGGACCTGAGGGTGCTGCTTTCTGTCCTCCTTCCATGGCCCCAGCTTGACCTCCGAGGCTGGTTCCCTGCGTGGCGACAGCAGGGCAGTAGCAGTGCCAAGCGCCCATCTATGCCATGTTGACCCTTGTCTTAATAAGCACCAGACACCTGATGCTTGAGCCTTCTTGGCCATATCATGTCTCATCTCCACTTCTGACTCATCATCATGATTAATCTCAGTCCAGCACAGCCCACTCAGGGTGCTGGCCACCAAGGCTGATGACCTAAGTTTGATCCCTATCATGTATATGATAGAGGGAGAGAGCTGCCCCACAGCTGTCCTCAGATCTCTGTGCTGTGGCATACCTATGTTCACACTCAGAAAAACAAAAACAAATAGGGAAAGAAAGACGTAAAAACTGCTTTTGCTTGTCCATATCATACTAGTAATATGTAGAACAAAGCCAACATTCTGACGTCAGCTTCAAACTCAAAATCAACTAGGGCTGATATAAAATTTTTTTGATGAGTAATATAGTACAGGTATAAATCTGTGGGAGGTATCACTTGCCATTGCACTGTACTGGTGACTTGAGCCATGGGCACAGCCATTATTACTTAGGCACCATCAACTCAGAGTATCTCATAGATCTGTAGCCCATCAGCATGCCAGAACATAAGTTCTACCACCAGAGACAGAGGTTCAAGGGAGAGCAGAGCCATCATTATCAAATACTAACAGAAACATGGGCTCAAGAAAGTAAAAGTAAGATCCACGCAACGCCTCCATGGTCCTTTGTGGCATTAAGAGAAGTTTTACTTCACTGGGGACAAGACAAACTAGTATAAAAACAAGCTTGGTTATGTGTAGAGCTACCTTGCCAACCTTCCGTGTTGTCTATAAAATGAACTCAGAATTGCCTCTAAAATCAGTTGTGAAGACTTAGAGTATATTAATCTGTTTTCCACTGCTATATCAAAATACCAGAGGCTGGGTGATAAGGAGACTTATCTAGCTTGTATTTTAAGAGACTAAAATCTAACATCCAGTGGCCTTCTTTAGTTTCTGGTGAGGGTTTCCTTGTCTATGTCGTATGAGAGGATGGAATTGTAGCTGGAGGACATCAGAGGGGGATTATAAGACAAAAAAAAAAGGAACGGAGATCAGACCCAGTCTTTCCTAGCAACTCATGCGCTCAGAAGCTAGCTGAGGGCCCAAGCAAAACACCTGCATCCCTTCTGAGGACGCAGCCTCAATGACCTGACCCGTCCCATTAGAGTGTACCTCTTACAAGAATCGGCCACCTCTGCACCACCACTTGGAAGATCAAACTGCCCAAGTGTGAACCCTCCAGAAAAACCACACTTAAGCTGTAGCTCAGAAGGCGTGTAAATAAGGTGTCTAGCTCAGGGTTTCGCACAGAGTGGGGAGTTAATTGATGCCGAGGACCGCGTATCATTATCTCAAAAGACCATGGGAAAAAACTCAAACAACTAAGAAGCTTGTAAATGCCTTCGAAGGATGATCAGCAGCTCTGCTTTCTGGCGTATGGAGGAGCCACTGGCTTCTCCACCGTCTCACTCCCGTGCTGGGCTTGAACCATCCACTCATCCACACTGCCCCTGTCTCTATATATAACAAGCTGACAGCCACTGATGCTGGCAACAGCTCTTTCTGAGCCGGAGCTTCTGACAGCCCAACCTCTACAAGCTGTTCATGAGTTATTTCGAGGGACAGTTTGCTGTCAGTCACACAGCCCTCAAGTGGACTGCCCAGGCTAGGCTTGCGCCGGGGATCATGAGAGGGTGGGAACACCATTTGTTTCTTGGAAATTAGCACACTGGTTCACGACCCATAAAAGAAAGCCGAGAAAAGACATTGCGGCTAACAGGGAGGAAGCTATTCTTACCATGAACCCTCGTCTGCATCAGGCACTGAGCCGCCTCCTGAGTCCTAGCCAGAAGGCAGGCAGCAGGACCGGGAGATGGCTCCTATGGCAAAACCGTCTGAGTTCAGATCCCAGCTCAGCTAGGAAGGGGGCTTTACACCAAAACATACACCCTTCTCTCCACCCGCTCCCAGCCTCCTGACTGTAGGCTCCTACGGTGAAAGCTCATCCTCAAAGGATGAGAAAAGCAGTCAACCCCTCTTCCATCTGTGGGCGCTGCCTCCTCCTCAGAGACACTGCCATGCCGTTGTCCCTTCACTGTGTGTCCCTGGCATCTGATGAATCTTTATTCCCCAGCAATCCATCTCAGTGTCCTCTAGAACCACAGTTTCCATCCAAAACCCACCCCCATGCATGCCAGGCACTGTATAACCTTGCTGAATCCGTGCAAGAAGGCAAATGTGCCAGCTGGTTCTTATGTCAACTTAACACAAGCTAGCATCATCTGAGAGGAGGGAACCTCAGCTGAGAAATGCCTCCATAAGATAGGGCTGTAGGCAGGCCTGGAAGGCATTTTCTTGTTAGTAGATTGATGAGAGCAGGCCCATTGTGGGTGGGGATACCCCGGGGCTGGTGATCCAAAGTGATGTAAGAAATCGGATTGAACAAGCCAGTAAGCAGCCTTCCTCCATGGCTTCTGCATCAGCTCCTTCCTTCCTCTTGTCCTGTTTATGTTCCTGCCCTGAGTGACTCTGATGATAAACTACAATACGGAACTGTAATTTAAAAAAACCCTTTCCTCCCCAACTTGCTTTTGGTCATGGTGCTTCATCATAACAACAGTAACTCCGACTAAGACATCAGATAACAGTCTGGGGACAGGGCTCAGTGGGTGAATTCTCAGGACCAATGTAAAGCTGGCCCTCAGAGCTGTCATCCTGCACTCCTAGGAGGAGAGTCCCTGAAGTTCACAGGCAGAAGACAAAAGGCTGTCTTGAACATTGTGGAAGGTGAGAACCAAAACCAGAGGTTGTCCTCTGGCCACCATCGTATACCTGTAGCAGTTGTCACACAATGTGTGTGGCTGTGTACCCATTGGTACACACACACACACAGATGCACAAACACACACACATGCACATAGACATGCAGACACACAGAGACACAGTTACATGCACATAGACACACAGGCACACAGAGACACAGACACACATGCACACAGACACACATAAACACACAGGCAGACACAAACACACATGCACATAGACATGCAGACACACAGACACAGACACATGCACACAGACACACAGGCACACAGAGACACACACAGAGACACAGACACATATGCACACAGACACACAGGCACACAGAGACACAGAGACACAGAGACACAGACACATGCACACAGACACACAGGCACACAGACACACAGGCACACAGAGACACACACAGAGACACAGACACATGCACACAGACACACAGGCACACAGAGACACACACAGAGACACAGACACATGCACACAGACACACAGGCACACAGAGACACACACAGAGACACAGAGACACAGACACATGTACATAGATACACAGGCACACAGAGACACATGCACACAGGCAGACAGACACACAGGCAGACAGACAGACACACACACACACACACACACAGTTGTTTTGTTTTAAGTGCTGAAACTAAGGCTCAAAGACACCACCTTGCCCCAGCTGGGTTCAAACCCCAGATTTTCAACCATAAAGTTCAACCAGTATTTCTCAGAAGTGATGTTATTAGTATTGGAAGCAGAACATTTTTGAAAATTGAATAATGTTTAGCATCTCTGCTCCCTGAGCGGTAAAGGTCAATAGCAGGCCCGGGTCACTGTAACAATTAAACCTGTCTGGTGGGGTGTGGTGGTGCATGTCTGGAATTCCAGCCCTCTGAAGGTGCGGACCGGAGGACTGTGAGTTCAGCCTAGGACGCGTGTGGAGTAGGGCCGCGCACCCTGGGCTAAGAACCGCTTAGATCAAACTGTCTCTGGTAGAGAATAGGAGGAGAACATTTGAAAATGTGACCATGAGTGACTTCCCCTAGGGTGGAAACAGGTTTGCTGGCCTGAGGATGTACACTCCCGTCCGGTTTCTAACTCTCCCTCTGTGTGCGGCACATATGTGCCAACAGATGGGTATGAGGTGTGCCCTCGAGTGTGCAGAGGAGTGCGCAGGTCCAGGCTGCCTAAGATCCCTACCTTTCTTCCTCCACACCCAGTCAGTCTATTCAGTCCTGCTTATCCTCTCTCCTAAATACGTCTTACACCCACTTCTGCTCTCCTCCCTTCTGTACCATCCCCTATCAAACCTCTCACCTGGGCCACTCCAGCGGCCCACCTCTAGGGGCAGGTGGGCCAGCTCACTGTCCTCACTGCTGCCAGCAGGATCTTTCTGAAAGGCAAATCAGACTGAGTCACCCAAGTCACCCACTCCCTGTCTCAGGATTCTTCAATTGCTGCCCTTCCAGTGGTTCTAGAAGCAGAGTCCTGTATCTCAATGAGATCTTCAAACAGAAATACCGTATGTTTAGTAGATAAATGAGGGACTGTCCTGTTAACTGTGCAGACTCCTTAGGAAAGCATATGAGGGCTTTCACAGTCTGTCCCCCGCCTACTTCCACAATAGCATCTGTGCTTGCGTGCATGCACGTGTGTGTGCATGCATGCGTGTGTGTGTTGTGCATGTGCGTGTGTTAGTACACAGGTGCACAAGTGTGTGGGTGTTCATATGGGTGGAGGCCAGAGACAACCTCAGCTTTTTTGTTCTCTCGTCTGCTGGAGCTCCCCAAATAGATGCTGGTCAGCCAGCAAGTTCCATTTTCTGCTTCCCCAGTCTAGTACAGTCACCATTGTTGTTGGGGTTTTTCCCCCAAACTTGGGTTCTAGACAATTCCATTCAGGTCCTTATGCTTGCGAGGCATGTTTTATCAACTCAGCTATCTCCCCAGTTCCACAGCATCATCTCTGACCTTACAGAAGGAAACAGGGGCTGAGCTTGAGGAGATTAGAATCAAATGGAGTTCAAATCCTTTCTCCCTTTCCAGCTGTGCAAATGGACACCCTTTCACTTCTCTGGACCTAAGTTTCCTTAATGCTAATGTGGGCCTGATAATACCTCATGGGGACTCTTCTGAAAATGAGCCGGGTTTGTACTTAAGAAGCACTTGGGTCTATAGTAATGGCTCCGTCAATGTTAACTCTTTTGACCCGCTTACACTTAACCTTGAACTGCCCCAAATGTCTGCAAATGACCTGAAGTCAGAAGCTGCTCAAGTCTCTGTTACATGCACACTGTATCCGTGTGTGATAAGAGGTTCAGGGCTTGGCCACTGGTGAGGAAAGGAGACTTTTTGTAGGAGGAACACGCAGAGACAGGATTCCTGTATCACAAAACTGTTCGGGCCTCAAGAGAACCCTAGGCACCAGCGTCGCAATCAGCTTCTTTCTTCTCTCTGAATGTTGGCTTTGTCACCCTTCTACTCGAAGAGTAGACCATCCAATTTAGAATTCTCTAAATTCTTGAGGGACCCATTCCAATTGGCTAATCTATTTTCCAATGCCTCCTATATTGTCTAAAGCCCCTATGTGTCTGGCTACTTTATAGGCCATTGACTGTGAGGAGGAGTCCAATCAGCAGCCTCCATCCTTTAAAAGCTGGCCTTGCTATCCTTGTAGCTGAACTGGTCGCAGGTCGAAGGGGCGGGGTGACACTTCTGTAGCATCCCACAGCCACTGCCTGGACGAGGGTCCTTCCTATGACTCTCCCCGCCAAGCTTGTTTTCTTATCAACTTTCTGTTCGTTATCTCTTCCTTGATTTTTCCAGGCAAACCCTCTGTGCTTCTGACTATCTTTGCACAGGAGTTTGTAGATGGAAGGGCGGAGGGCCGCTTCCGGCCACCCAGCTAGCTTTACCCAAAATAATTACATGGAAACTGTATTCATTTAAACACTGCCTGGCCCATTAGTTTCAGCCTCTTATTGGCTAATTCTCACATCTTGTTTTAACCCGTATTTAGTAATCTGTGTAGCACCACGAGGCAGTGGCTTACCAGGAGAGATCTTAACCTGCGTCTGTCTCGGAGATGGGAGACAAGACGACTGGCTGAGGCGTCTGTCTCACTGCCTTCTTCCTCCCAGCATTCTGTTCTGTCTACTCCGCCTACCTAATTTTCTGTCCTATTAAAGGGCCAAGGCAGTTTCTTTATTAACCAATGAAAGTAACACATAGACAGGTGACCCTCTTCCATCAGGAGTTCCTTCAGTATCTCTAGCTTCTGGCACAGTGGATGGTTAACAAAAATTGTTAATCAGATGAATAAAAGCCACCGAGGTACATATGTAAAAGATGATAGACTTCAACTTGAATTTGTCTTCTTTGTCAAAAGTGTGATTCCTTTTCAAAACTAAGACAAATTCAAACTGAAGAGTGTGTTTGTTAGTGTGTTGTCAATCTGACATAACCTAGAGTCATATGGCAAGAGGGAACCTTAACGTAAGCAGTGTTCCACAGCAGTTCCTGCCTCGAGTTCCTGTCCTGACTTCCCTCAGGGTTGGCTTGAGACCTGGAAGCATAATTCAGATAAATCCTTTCCTTCTCAAGTCACTTTCATTTGGAGGGTTTTGTCGCAGCAACAGATGAGCAATGACAGAATTTCAGGAGATGTTAATGTGAGGAGGGCTTCCCTCGCCACCCCTGGGGTCGTCAGTCTCTCATGTGTCCCATTTCTCCGCTCCCTCTGGCTGAAATGTCCTTTGAAGGCACCCGTACCCACTGCCTCATATGTCTCGTCCCCTTCTGACTTCAAATGCTGGCTTCTCCAGGAACAACTCCTAGACAATCCGCTGCCCATCATTTACTTATTTCTCCAGTTCTGGGGTAAGTCTGAAAGACATGCTATGACATATTTATCCGAGAGAAAAGAGATTCATTTCCTTATGGTTTTTTTTTTTTTTTTTTTTTTTTTTTTGCCTAGAAGGAAACAGACAAGGAGAAAGACTCATTTATACAGCTCCCATCTTCCCATGATGGTCCTTGGAACATATACAGCATGTAGTAAAAGACTATGGGGCAAGCAGCTATTCCGAGCAGCAGAACCTCCCCACGGCTGGAACTTGGACTTTGAAATGTAGTTTCTTACCACAAACCTTTTCTCATTATGTTTGACTCAGACTGAAGGTATTTCTTTTTCTTTTTCTTTTTCTGTAGTTTTGCTAATTTCCCAGAACCAATTTCAGCTGGCTAATAGACATAAAGGAATCCAAAAACACACACTAATGTGCCACCTGTGGACAGCTGAGACCCGTGGCAAACTTTCCAAGTGGTTTTAATATGATTGCTTTGCCCAAATAAGGTCTTTGCATTTGGATGAAATGTGAAATTTCTCTACCATCCCTGGCTTCTTTTCTTTCTTTTTCTACCAGTCTGCCATTTCAAGGACTGAAAAATGTAATTAAGCAAAATGCCAAAATGTCACCCAAGAAGACTTTTTTATGCAAAGAAAAGCTTCTTCTCGTTGCTTGCTAGCCAGAAAACAGTTCTGCCTTGTACTGTGTTTGGAAATAAATTCCAACTGTAATAAAGACTTAGATGTAAAGCTGAAATGTAAGGCTATGAAAAAAGAAAATAGTCAATGGCATGAAAAAGTTCCACAGGAGAGATTTCCTAAGACATTTCTTTAAAAACCATGGCAGGAGCTAGAGAGATGTCTCAACAGTTAAAAGAGCTTGCTGTGCAAGCGAGAGGACCAGAGTTCAGATATCCAGCACCCATGCAATGGACACATGGTACTATGCACACCTGCAACCCAGCACTAAGGGGCCAGACATAGGATTGCTGGAGCTTGCCAGCTGCCTGCCTAGCCAAAAACTGTGAGCTCCAGTTCATTAGGAGACCCTGCCTCAAAGAACATGGTGGGCATTGATAGAGGAAAACATCTACCCTCTGTACCCATGCACAAGCACACATACCTCCCTCTTATATGCACACACACCAAAAAATCACAGTAAAGAGAAAGTTAGATCACAATAAAAATAAAAGATGTCTGAGAAGAACACAGAGGCGGGATGGGAGGAGTGTTCTGACATGTTATCTTCTGGACAGGTCACGGCCGTCATAGTCTTGAACTCACCCCGGCTGTGCGTGTTTGCACACGAGCAAGCCAGCAGGATCTGTGAACACAGACAGCGCTTACTGGACTGAGTTAAAATAAAGAAACATGAAGGTGGAAAAGGGACATTGAGGGCATGTCTGGAGGAGGAGGGGAGAGTTAGGAGTGGATAGAAGGAAGGTATTGTACACCTGTATACAACTGTCAAAGGAAAAGAGCTATTTGAAAAATCCAAGTATCAGAAAAATGAGAAAATATTTGTAATATAATTAATAGGTATTAAAATAGTATCTAGGATGTGTGAGAAGCTGCTCAACGCAAGTAACAACCAATAGAAAATGAGTGAAAGAGATGAATAAGTAATTCACATGGTGGGGGAACAACAAAACGGAGTATCTATAAAGTGATGATTAGCAAGGTGCTGAGATAATGATTAAGAGAATATATCAGAAATAATAATGGGCCGTTTTTTAGTTACTGTTCTATTGCTGTGAAGAGACACCATGACCAAGGTAACTCTTATAAAAGGAAGCATTTTATTGTGGGCTTGCTTACAGTTTGAGAGGGTTATCATCATGGCAGGAAGCAGACAGGCATGATGCAGGATCGGTATCTGAAAGCTTTTCATCATGATCTGTAGGCGACAGGCAGAGAGACAGACAGACAGACAGACAGACAGACAGACACACACTGGCCCTGGCATGAGCTTTTGGAACCTCAAAGACCACTCCTAGTGACACACTCCTCCAACAAGGCCCCACCTCTTAATTCTTCCCAAACAGGCCCACTAACTGGTGACTAAGCATTCCAATACTGGGCCATTCTCATTCCAACCATCACAGGTCATTACTGTCAAAGAGGTTATGGGAACATGGAGTTTTCCATACTGTGGATAAGTATTGAGTATTGTTACTTTTTTTTTTTCAAGACAGGGTTTCTCTGTAGCTTTGGAGCCTGTCCTGGAACTAGCTCTTGTAGACCAGGCTGGTCTCGAACTCACAGAGATCCTCCTGCCTCTGCCTCCCGAGTGCTAAGTATTGTTACTTATATCGGGAGTAACTTGGCAATTTCAAATACGATTAAAAAGTGAGCACACATGGCTCAGCAACTCTCCCTTTAGATTCATATCCCAGGGAAAAACTCACTTGTGGATAGAAGGAAACCTAAGGAAAAGAATAAAACAGGGTTTGTGTGTGTATGTGTGTGTGTGTGTGTGTGTGTGTGCATGTGTGTGTGTGTATGTATGTTTTCCTGTGCACCTGAGTAAAGAGGCCAAAGGATTAACCTTGGGTGTCATCCTCAGGAGTGCCATCTACCTCATTTGAGTTGGTCTATCATTGGCTTGAAGCTCACCAGTTAAGTCCGACGGTCTGGTCAATGACCTCCAGGGATCCTTTTGTCTCTGCCTCCCCAACATTTAGATGAAAGGCACAAGCTACTGAACCAGGTTTGTTGTTGTTGTTGTTGTTTTGATTTCATTTGATTTCTGAGTGTGTATGCTAGGCATCCAAACTCAGCTTCTCAGTACTTCCATAGCAAGCACTCTCCTGGCTGAGCCATGTCCCCAGCCCCGCCTGCCTGCCGACATATTTTTATGACCTATCTCACTAACTTAAAGCATTGACTCAGATCTGTCACAAGGCATTTGCCACGATTAACTACTTTGTAAGTGGGTGCTGGGGCTTTAGCTCAAGTCCTTGTATTTGTAACGCAAATACTTTACTGACTGAGCCATTCCCCTGATGTGCCAAAGGTACAACTTTCTTGTTGTAATGCAACTTATACAAGGTGAAAATACTAAAAGAGTGGGTTGGTGGTCACTGTCTGTGGAATTCTATTCTGTACAGTGAACTCTGAGCTCTTGCTCCTGTGGGAAATGTAGGCCTAGGCTGCTGTGAGCCCATTCACCAACCAGGTAATGCATACCTTGTTTTATGTGTATTTCTGTTTAATTACATCTTGCTTAATATATATTTTTATTCATCTGAACTTAGTATAATAATTCTTACCCGAGCAAAGTTTAACCAACATGCGCATTTTTTTCCTGTAAGGTACACAGTAGTCTTGTAGTTCTTACACATTAGTTCCATGCTTAGGGTCTGTTTTAAACAGTGTGTTCTTTATAAAAAACAAAACAAAATCCAAAAGATAGCAGTAAGCACACTGCAAATCAGACATGCTTACAAATACGGGCAAAATTCTCTTGTCTGACTCTTCTGGGGAACTGTACACCCTCCTTGAAGGGGATTAAAAGGTGCCTACCTGCTGACTGGTGTGATCGTTTCCAAGAAGGCCCCAGGGTTGAATGATGACAAGCACAGCTACATGAGCAGGACCCAAACCCTGTCTCCTGTAAGCTCTGGGACTATGTGCACCCAGTGTGGCTGCAGAGGACTTCTTAAATGGAGGGTGCAGAAGAATGGACTCTTAATTTTTGTGATAAAATTCATATAGCACGAGTCATTATTTTAAGGATTACAATTATAATGTACTGGGCAAATTGACCTCTGACCTCCAAATGCACACTGTGGTACATATGTGTATGTAATAAGTAAAATGTAATTTAAAATATATATTAAAATATATAGAGAGAATTTTCTAAAAAAAAAGGATTTTCATTCTAAAGTATATTGTGATGCCCTCCAGGATAAAGTGTTGCATACAGGTGAACAGTGCAAGTCTCCCTGCCATTCCCAGAAGTCTGCCTTCAGCTGACTTCCCAGCTTCCTCAGTCCTAACCTAACATCTGCTGCAGATGTGCCTTCGCTGGCTGCCGGCTAAATTATTCAAATTATCTCAGTGATGAAACTCAGAAGGCTCTTGCTGAGTCACTGTTCAACATAAAGATTTTCTTCATGATGTTTTCACCTGTCTCTGAGGTATGAATTGCAGATCTTAGCGTCCCTGTCTACAGAGGTGGGTAAAATGATTTCTCCGGGGAAAGAAAGAGCATGAAATAAGTGATGTATTAAATTGGAATAGCTTTCTAGAGGGCTCTATACTCCTCTGTTTGGCAGTGTGGTTGTAGTTGTCATAGTTAGAAATGTCCCAAATGGAACAACATCTAGGATAAGATTTTTAAGATGTTAAATTTCGACTTTCCCGTTTGCTCTACTACTTCTGGGTATTGGATAGGTAAGGAGTCTCCCCCAGCTTTGCCCTTTGTTCGTGCAAAGTGTCTTAAATCATCCATTTCTTCCATATTAATATCTGCAGCCCTTCACTAAGAAGAAAACCACACCAAGAGCTCTGATTCCAATATGAACGAAACAGTCCATTTCAAGGTATGGGCTTGTAGTTTTCTGTAGGGTTTGTTTTCAGTTCCTCTTTGCAAAGCATGCTCCCAAATTTACCAGCTGGCAAACGTTTCTAACTAGCCTATTATTCTCGGGGCTTTTAGTGAATGGGAAACGTCAGTCTTAATCTCTTTCCATGTTTGTGCCAATGAGCAGCAGCCTGAGAACAAGTTGGAATTGTCTGTGTCCAAGTCCCTTCGATTACCTGGCTTTTGCCGATGAAGGATAGCGTAGAAATGAACATAACTGCTTTCTAACTGTGAACGTGAAATTCCACAGGAGCATCCCCTCCACACACAGCCACCAGGGCTCTGACATTATGGAGACACATCACCTGGCTATATTGATGAGAACAGGGATTTTCTGGAACCACCCCCCCCCCCCGCTACCATGGAGAAGGGATGTCTAGAGTTCCTAGTCTGTTTTAAGAAGGACATGATCAGATTCTAAAACTATTTTCCCTTCCTCCCTTCCTTCCTTTTTATATTTTTAAATTGATTTTTATTGAGCTCTACATTTTTCTCTGCTCCCCTCCCTGCCTCTTCCCTGCCCTTCAACCCTCTCCCAAGGTCCCCATTCTCCCAATTTACTCAGGAGATCTTGTCTTTTTCTACTTCCCATGTAGATTAGATTCATGTATGTCTCTCTTAGAATCCTCATTGTTTTCTAGGTTCTCTGGGATTGTGATTTGTAGGCTGATTTTCTTTGCTTTATGTTTAAAAACCACTTATGAGTGAGTACATGTGATAATTGTCTTTCTGGGTCGGGGTTACCTCACTCAAAATGATGTTTTCTAGCTCCATCCATTTGCCTGCAAAATTCAAGATATCATTTTTTCTGCTATGTAATACTCCATTGTGTAAATGTACCATATTTTCCTTATCCATTCTTCAGTTGGGAGGCATTTAGGTTGTTACCAGGTTCTGGCTATGACAAACAATGCTGCTATGAACATAGTTGAGCACATATCCTTGTGGCATGGTTGAGCATCCTTTGGATGTATATCCAAAAGTGGTATTGCTGGGTCTTGAGGAAGGTTGTTTCCTAATTTTCTGAGAAATCACCATACTGATATCCAAAGGGGCTGTACCAGCTTGCATTCCCACCAGCAATGCAAGAGTGCTCCCTTTACCCTACAACCTCTCCAGCATAAGTTGTCATCAGTGTTTTTGATCTTGGCCATTCTTACATGTGTAAGATGGAACCTCAGAGTTGTTTTGATTTGCATTTCTCTGATGACTAAGGATGTTGAGCATTTCCTAAAGTGTCTTTCAGTCATTTTAGATTCCTCTGTTGAGAGTTCTCTGCTTAGGTCTGTACCCCATTTTTTATTGGATTATTTATTCTTTTGATGACCAATTTCTTGAGTTCAGTGCTCCCAGGGTTTGCTCCGCTCCCATGGAGTCTGCTGTTTCAGGCCTGCTCTGGTCTAGGTTGCTGGCTCAGACCGGTTTCTGTAAATGTTCTTGGTCTGGATCTGCTCCTGTGGAGGTTCTTGGCTTGGGGTTGATCCTGCAAAGGTCTCTGGCTCTCTGATCTTTTTCCTTGGAGGTCCCAGACTCGGGTATACCCAGACCTGCAGAGGACCTGGCTCAGGCCTATTCCCTCAGAGGTCCAGACTCATGCCCAGACCCACAGGGATCCTGGCTCAGGTCTACTCCCTTGGAGGTCTCAGCTTCTGTGGAGTTCACTGTCTCATGTCTGCTCTGGCCCAGGTCGCTTGCTCAGTCCTGCCTCTGCAAATGTCCCTAGTCTGGATCCCCTCCCGCTCCCATGGAGTTCACTGTCTCAGGCCAGCTCAGGCCCAGGTCACTGGCTCAATCCTGCTCTTGTGGAGTTTGCTGCCTCAGGTGTGCTCTGGCCTAGGTCATTGGCTCAGCCCTGCTCCTGTGGAGTTCGCTGCCTCAGGTCTGTTCTGGCTCAGGTCACTGGCTCAGTCCTGCTCCTGTAGAGTTCAGAAGACCCAGGCCCACTCCAGCCCTGCTCCTCCCTTTTTCCTTTCTTTTGTAAGGTCTTGTATATAGGCTTGACTTCAAATTCACCATGTAATCAAATATAACCTTAGCCTCTACCTCCTGAGTGTTGAAATTACAGCCTGTGCCACCATGTTCGCTCAACTTTTGCTGGGCTAGGGAATTCAACCCAGGGCTTCAAGCATGCACTCCACTAAGCCACACATGTATTCCTCTACAAACAGTTTTGCAGTACACCTTGGACAATCATGCCAACTTCTCAAGCACCTATCACCTCTCTGTGTCAAATGTCACCTGCAAAATAGTTGCACACAGAAAGGATTGAAAACAGTGTTTTAATGAAATAAATACTTTTTTCTTTAAATCTATGGGATTTATTTTTTTCTGTCTGGTAATCGTCTCAGAGGAGGAGCTGCTGTAGAGAGCTAGCCTCCAACGCCAAATCATCATTCTCTTCATCAGAGTAGCTGTGACCTTCTGCAGACAGCCCAGGAAATGGGGCCTGTAGATTGCTGAGATCCCCTCCTAAGAGGAGCGGGATGGGATATTAGACTCTCACCTCTTATCTCAGACACTTCCTTTCTGCACCTCCCAGATAACTGCTTGTAATTCTGCTCTGATTGCTCATGGTCCCATGGACTGGGAGTGTGGGGATGCTAGAATCTAGAGACTGTGAAAAGGTAAAGAATGGGGCTCCATCCATTCAACTGTAGGAAATTTTCAGCCATCATGGGCTGAGATTTTTCAGTGGTGTGGATGCTTTGGGATCACCCGCATCTCTGTAAATAGCTCCTCACCCATGATCTGAAAGAAGATACAATAAAATCATTGGTTTACCAACTCAAACTCTAGTCTGTCACTGGTGCCCTGTCTGGGGGGTGGAGGTTATGTGTTTATTACACTGGAATGAGTTTGTCCAACAGGGTGATGTGTTAGCCAACAGTCACCTGCCATTCAGTACTTTAGGTCACAAACTCTGCTGTTACTGAGGCGTGGGAGGGTCTTCGGATTGAGAATGATTCCCCCTCTCCTAGATACCTCTTGTACCATCTGCTTTTCTGCAGCCGTCTTAAAACTAAGTCTTTCGGTCTTGTTTGTTACCATCTTAGTTTGTTTCAGAAGCAGATCCCGGGACAAGGATTCAAGTACAAATAATTTATTTTGGAGATGATCCTAGGAAACACTGAGAAGGAGGGAGAAGGGAATTAGACATAAAAGAATCATTCCCAGCTGGAGCTGAATCCCACTAGGGAATGCTGGGAAACAGGGCATTACACAAATCTCAGCATTATCCCACCCAAGGAGAGAGGAGGGAAAGAGACAAATAGATTCTTGGGACATAATCAATAACTGATTACTCTCTAAAAGTCAAAGAACATCTTGTTCCCACAATGCACAGGATGTGTCTGCCCCTTACTCTTTATGCCCTCTTTTATCCTCTTATCTCAAGGTCAAACTCTCTAGGTGTGGGCACTTGTTCATCCCAAAGATGAACCAGTCACTTATCCCTATCTTACATAAGAAATAAACCATTTCTTTTGGGGGGGGGGTATGTATGTGTGTGGGCAGACTTGTGTGTGGGAACATGTATACTGAGGCGTGATGTTGATGTCGGTTGCCTTCCTCAAGCATCCTTTATTTTATGTTTAGAGATCCCTAGGTTAATGGCAGCATATGCTGGAAAAAATACTTGTGTGAGGCATTCATAAAAACAAAAATAAAAAAAACACAGTGGAAAACAAGGGTTCAGGTGAAGATAGTCACAGCACGGGCTAGGCATGTAGGTCCGCGGTAGATGCTTCTCTAGCGTGTGTGAGGTCCTGGCTCCAATCCCCACAGCCCTGGAATCATTGTCTTAAAGGTAAACTGTGAGTTACTTATACAATAGAATGCTGTTTGGTACTAAAAAAAGAGTTAGCTGTTGATAGAAAGCCTAAAAATGAAATTACAAAGAACAAAAGAAGCAGATCTAAGTCAGGGGGCTTGGAAATGCGTGTCTGTAATACCAACGTTTGGGAGGTGGGGGTAGTGGGAGCAGAAGGAGTTCAAGGTCATCTTTGGTAGAGGTCACCCTGAGCTTCATGAGCTCCTGTCTCAGAAAAAAAAAAGGAAATGGTAGTTATAATGGGTTCACCATCTTTCATGTCTGTGGAGTCCAGGGGGAGGAACGCCAAGCTATAGTGATAAAATAGACCAAACCAGTTGTTTATGTTGTGGGGTGGGCATTAACTGCGAAGAGGAAGGAATGTAAGGGTCTCAGACATGTTTCATGTCTTATTTTGGGTAGTTCCATGAATGTACACAGGTGCTGAAACTCACCTAATTGGCTGGGTGTGGTGGTGCACCCCTTTAATCCCAGCAGTCAGGAAACAGATGTGTGGGGGGGTGATCTGTGAGAGTTTCAGGCTTGTCTGGTCTATATAGGGCATTCCACATCAGGCAGGGCTACCTAGTGAGTTCCCATCTCAAAAATAAAAATAAAAAACAAAGCACAAAACACAAACTTCCATTGTACTTTAATAAACATTTCACTTGTATCTTTAGAAAAGAAGACACTTATCTGTTAAGGGATGCAATGGTTTGCTCGATGGGCTGACCCTCCCCCACTACTAGTGCAAGCCTTAGAAGAAGGTAGAAGCCTAGTGGGTTTTACTCTCTACAGTGCTTGGGCCGCCTGGGTGTTCAAGGAATTCTCATTAATAGTGTAAGTTTGTGCAAGCTCCCATGCTTCAGGCTGTGGCTTTATCGTATATCTCCCTCTGCAGACGTGACCTGCTCTTGGCAGATGCCGATGGCCCCAGAATCTGGATGCAGGTGTATTGTCTAGGAAGGGAGCTTGCAGGTGGGAACTCAGCAGGACTCTGGGTGTCCTTGGGCACTGACAGGGTCCCAACTGTGAGCGCCATCTGTTCTCTGAAGGGTGTCTGACAGCAGCCGCAACCCCAGCCTGGAAGGTGAGTGCCCCAGAGACCCAATGTCAGGCTTCTGTTCCCATCCTCCCTGCCTGTAGCCGGCCCGTGGAAAGTCACTTTAACCCTGGAAGCAGAAAGGATCAACACGTGTACCATTTTACAGTTTGCCAAGTGTTTCCTCCCATATGCTCCCATTTCATTTTGCCGTCATCCTGTAAGGCTGTTGTTTAATGGCCCTACTTTACAGAGAGGTTGAGTGATTTCCCCAAGGACACACAGCTGAGAAGCCATAGACCCGAGATTCAAACCGAGCTTTTAACTCTTTACCACCACATTGAGCATCATACGGCTGTGTCATTTCAGGACCTTCGGAAGCCGTTTCTGAAACGTGACCCTTTCAATGAGCTTTACTGGGTGAATGAATGGTGAGTAACAAATTCCCCTTGACTTTAATCTCATTCCCCCCCACCTTCCAAATTTCCCACAGTCCTAACCCCTGCTAAGGAAGGCCCACACTGCTTTGTGGCTGTTGGGTGCTCTTCTGCTCAGCTCCCTTCTGTCTTAGAACATGACTTTGTTTTCCAGCAGCAAAGCTGCCCCCTCCACCCCACCATGGGAGGCCAGGTTCCGCATCATTCCTTAGAAAACTTTAGCACTTTCAGCTCTAAGTTAAATGCCACCACTGCTCCCTCCTGGTAGACTTGTGACATCATGACACAGTATTTCCTGTCAGTTATACCCATCAAGCTCCTGAGTGGCCCAGCCTTAAAAATACTTAAATTCTTTGTGAATGGACTGACACAATAGGAGCCGTTGTGGAACCCACCGTTTGGAGGCTTTGCTATTCGCCCGGCATGTGACCTTAGATGAATGACTGCGCCTTGCTCCATTCTTCCTTGTTAGACCCTGAGGGCCCAGAGGCTAGGTGTGCATCATAAGAATGGGGAACCATTTATGTAACCAGGTGTGCTGACTAGCAGAGTGTTTTGCACACTATAGCTAGTTGGTGCGTTGCACTGAACAAATGACCACCTTCCCAACCATTCGCTAGACATTTGCTGTGTAATTTAAAAACTATTTGCATGGAGCCAGGTTTGATGGCTCCTAGCCATAACCCCAACATGCAGGAGGCTGAAGCAGGCTCACCACATGTTTGAGACCACTTTAGGCTACAACAGAATGAGATCCTGTCTCAAAACAGAAAGAAAACAAAACTCAACTTTAAAAACGATAACGTTTTCGGTTTATTTTTACTGTGTGTTTGGTTAACGTAGTTTGGTTAACGTAGTCTGCGTTCTCTGTATCCATTGTCCTGGCTTGACCCAGATTGTATAAACACTTACATTCTTTGTGAGTGGAGCAGACATATGAAGAGACTCCTGGGCCTATAGTTCTGCTTTAGCACCGCCGTTCACCGTTTTGTCCATAGATACGTAATGTGTGCTCTCCGGACCTTATTTTGCCACCATCAGTTCTCGGGTTGGGGGTGGCGGTGGGGTAAAAATCCCTGTTGTGCTTCTGTAGCTCAACACAAGGTTGTCGGGAGGATAAATGAACTAACAGACGTGGGCATGTTTTGCCGGCTATAAATCACCCAGAAACGTCATTTGCTTGCTGTTTGATGGAGGCACACCTTTTGCTGCCTGGCCGCCCCCTACCCATCTGCTCCTCTCTTCAGGTGAAGAAAGGAGGGGATATGTCCAGGGGCACAGGATGGTGAGAGAGTAGCCATTGTTCCCGAATGGTTCCTGAATGATTGTGGTGGATTTGAGGTTCGGATGTGAAGAGGTGCCATGATCTGAGAGACTGCTGTGAGAACGGAGACACCCTAGAGAGTCAGCCTCATCCCAAGGTTTAGTGGTCAGGAAGTCTGCCAGTTTGGGAAATTCTCAAGGCTCAGTCGGGGCTGATGAATGATGAGGTGGGCTGCCTTGAGGGAGGTGAAGTCTCCCGTGCTGGCGCCGAAATCTTCTAAATTGTAGGCATAGCAGCCTCACCTCCAGGCAATCTCTCTTGGGTACCCCACATCAAAGCAAAAACCAGAACAAGCAAACAAAAAACAAACAAACAAAAAAAAAACCAGTGCAGACCACACTTCCGGGAAAGGCATCCTCCTCTTTCGGGTGGGTCTAGGGCCGCCGCGCTTCCTGATTGGCCAGCCGATTCTCGTGAGGCGCCACGTGGAGGCGGGCTTTCCAGAACTCTGGGCAGGCATGGCTGAGGCGGGAAATGTTGCGTCGGGCCTCGGCCTCCCAGGAGAAGCCTCCCAGTGGCCTCTGAAGCGCTATGGCCGCTTCATGCTCTTGGACACCCGAGAGTCACCTGGGCCTAGCTCGGAAGGTGCTACAGCATCCTCGCCCTCATGGAAGGTGAGCCTGAGGGTGGAAAGGACTTCCTCTGTTAGAGCCCCAGGGAAGGAGGGAGGACCCTGGCCAGCAGGCACCTAGGGCCAGTGCCCTACCCTCACATCCCTATGAGGACCAGAGAGGGTAATTGCTAACATAGCAAACTTGTGTCTGAGTAGGAACAGGATGCGTAGTTGTGGTTGATTTCATTCTCAAACTAATATGCAAAGGCGAGATAAACATTCACATAGTCGGCAAATACTGATTGGACATGGGTTGTATGCTAGACACTGTTCAGTTTGCTAGGGCTTTAGCACGGAGCAAGGCCTAAAAGGTCCCTTCTCTCATGCATGGTTTTGTTTGCTTTTTTGCGGTGCTTGGTAGGTAATCTAAGTGCCCCATCCCTAAGCTGTAAGTTTTCTGAGAACATAGTACTTACCCAGATAACGATGTAAATTGTGGCAGGCATAACTACGCCATCCGTGGCTCAATCGTCATGCTCTTTGGTAGTCAAGCATCTCCACAAGACTGAAGTCAGAGTCTAGCTGTTTCCATTTTGGTGCCGAGCATGTGCCTTACCACTGAGCTACACTGCTAGCCCCTGAAGTCCAGCTTTGATGCTGAGTCTCCATCTTCTGGATTAAGATTACTTGGCTTCTCTGAATCTCATTTATATATATACAGAAATATATATATATATATACAGAAATAATATCTTGGTGTCATGTTGAAATAAGTAGAGACAAAACAGGAATAAAAATAGTCTTACTTCATAAGGCATTGTGCACATATACTGAGGTGTTTTGTTTTTGGATCGCCCTTGGTTAGATAAAAGTAAAGAAACATATATATATTCCAGGCGGAAGGTATGACGTGGGAAAGGTGCCACACCTGAGAAAACCTTAGATCTTAGCAGGTCTAACATGTAGAGAGAAGCCAAAAGGTTGGCGCCTAGGGAACCAAGGGAATGATAGTGGTATCCGTGTCTGGAGAGGAGGCTAGGTGTCTTGTGACTATTATCTTAGAACCCACGGGGAAGCCACAGGAAGGGGTTCAATCATTTTCTCCTTTGACAAATCACTGTCTTTGTAAATGGAGTTAGAGGACAGTATGGGTGAATTCAGGAAGATAAGAGCTAATGCCACCTCAGGCCTGCAGGGAGAGGGGTGAGAGCAGAGGTGGGAAACAGGACGCATACTTTGGAGGATAGAAATGAAAGAGCTTGGCGAATGATTGCATGTGAGCAGCGAGGGTAAAGGGGTTTGGTTTCTGGCAGAAGCAATAGGGGAATGGGAAGCAAGAGGATCTAAGACTTCAGGTTTGCACACATTGAGTGTCATGGGCACGATGGGTGCCAGCTGTACTCAGTTCTGGTCTCAGAGGGCGGCCGTGGGCACGATGGGTGCCAGCTGTACTCAGTTCTGGTCTCAGAGGGCGGATCTGGGCTGGGTGTGTGACGGTGTGAGTTAGCATCATGGAGGTGATACAGTCTGAGGTTCGAAGAGATTCCAGGATCTGGTCCCATGGTAGTGCAACAGCTGCTGGTCAGATAGACGTGTCAGAACCTCGCAGAGAGAGCAGGGCTGGAGAGTTGCAAAGTACCTAGGAGAATGAAGAGAGTTCTTTCAGGAGGGAGAGAATGCTTGTTTGTGAGACCATGCCGTCAGGTAAAATAACGACGAGAGGGTGTCCATTGTATTTAGCCACCTGAAGGGTTGTTCATGGCCAAAGAGGCGTTTGAGTGAGTGAAGGGAGTAGAAGCCAGCCAGAAGTGGATTGAAAAGCGACTGATAGGGGAATAAATAGAGCCAAGTGCACGGTTTTGAGAGCTTTGGCTGGGGATATGAATAGAAATAGGGTGTTGTGAATTATTCATGACTTGCTGAAATATTAGAGTAAACGGTACTCTAAAACTGGAAATCAATATATTTAGGCCCATTTAAAAAAAATCATTAAACACCTTGTTGTGCTCTTGTGGAACTCTGTATCCTAAACGAAGATGTAGGCCAAAAATGCAAAACGGAGCGAGGAGGAGTTCAATGCAAGTGTGACGGATCTATAATTGGATCTCATAAAAGGCCAGGAATGCTGGAGGACATATTTAACTTCCAGGACTGCTTCCGTAGGCTCCTCGATAATTTCTCCTAGCAACTCTTTAATCCCTTTCAATCCTTTTCTCCGTGTAGGGTGCATGGGCTCAGGTTCAGCCAGGTAACTCTTATATTGCAGCCCAGAACATGGCCATTTTGACCATTTTAAGGTGTCAACAGTTACAATTTTTGCCTTCTCTTTGCAAAGCTCTTCATAATTGCTTATAAGGAACAGCACTTTTCAGCCGTTCTCAAATGTTTGACATAACACCGTGGCCATAGTGACAAGAGATGAAGTCGGCGTGTGCAGGGATTTTGAAAACTGGACCTTTGTACCTTGCTTTGACTCTGTGCCCAGCCATCCTGCCCGCTGTGATCAGTTTCAGCTTAGGTCTGTCATATCTTTCTTTTAAATGAAAGAGGAACAAGAGTTGTTCTATTTTATAGGTACTGTGACTATTGTATAATACTAATACTGTACTCTCCGAGTCCCATGTGAATTTCTTTTTAAAACATGTGGTCCCTACAATAAAACTATGTGTTAGGTGATACACAGAAATTTACTATAATAAAATCATTCTGAAGGTTTTTTTTTTTTCAAATGGAATGTTTCAAATTCAACTGTGGATAAACCCAGTTTGATTTTTTTTTTTAATTTTATGGAGCAACTCTGTTCTCTGAACATATGTGTAGTTATTTAGCTTCAAAGAGGATGCACATCACAGTAGCCGCATGCTGACAAAACTGTCCACCTAGGAGAGAGAGAGGAATAGTGCGAGACTTCTCAGGCTCCAAGTCCCAGTTGAGAGGTACGGTCAAGTTAGGAGACATCAGGTTGGTGGTATACAGAGGAAGTCCGCCATGCTGACTCCCTTTAGTTCTCTGGATTGTTAATGCATGCCACACAATTTGGCAGCAAATCAACTTTTTTGTAAGAGTAAACAAAATAAATAATAAAACCCCCAAACCTACCACAGTTTACAACTTTACTACTCAGGCATCAGTGTTCATATTTGTCCTGTAGGGATTTTATTAAGATGCAGATTCTGACTCCATCAGAATAGAGTGTTGTGGGGAATGAGATCTGTCGTCATAGTGAGCTCCCGAGCACTAATGTTGCTTTGAGAGGTAGGGACTTGGAAGACCTTGAGCGAAGCGAGCAGCTTTGTAGTGCAATTAATAGACTGAATTTATAAAGGTATGACTAAGTTAGATTCAAAATGGATATGCAAATATTTTATTAATAGGGTTAATATTTAAGCCACATGTCATCATCTAAGGGGGAAGAGCAAATGAAATACAAACTTGATCTTGATTTTTGTCCCTTATATTTAGTGGCCCAGCCTTTCTGACAAAAAATTACCATCACAGATTGGTCCATTTTTATAATTTGCTCTGTTAATTTGAGAATTTTGAAAGGTGATGTTAATTGCAGATTGCTGTTCAATTAAAGTTTTACCATGTTTTTCAGATTCAAAGTATTTCCCAGACATGCCTTAATGGGTTGAACCCGACAACTTCTTAGGTTATTTTTTCAAAGAAAAAAAAAAGAAGTGATCCTTTCATTTTTGTAGGAGAACCTTAAAATAATTGCCCTACTTAGAAACTAAGAGATGGAATACAAAGTTTGTACTTGAGATGAACTTTTAATGTGAGTTCCGTGTAGAGTGCTTCGAGGCCCCTTCTCGGTCATGTCTCTGGTGCTGCTTGCTGTGCTCCCTGCTACATGGTAAATCCTTAGAAATGTTTGTCTGAATGTGTGGCTGGCCTGGAACTTATGTAGACCAGACTGCCTTGAACCCACAAGAGATCTGCCTGTCTCTGCCTCCCAAGTGCTGGGATCAAAGGTGTGCGTCCCTGTGCCTGTCTCTTACTACAAGAGGCCAATATTATTTTCAGATGAATCAGCTGAAACTGAGGGATGTTCTGTGGCTTTTCTAAGCATTTAGAAAGAAGTTGGGAGTAATTCAGACTCTAGTTTTTTTGTCTGTAAAGCTTGTGCTTTTAATTATGGTGTTGCTCACCTTAGAAATGTTTTTATTATTTCAGGGGTTTTCAAAGCATTGTCAGGTGAACACGATTAAGATGATGTTGTTAAGGACAGCTTAAGAGTCAGTAAAATTTCGAGAAAATTGCTTTAAAGTAATAGCAAAATAGCAGTGTTCCTTTGTATGTTGGGTGATTTTGTTTTTTAAGTAGGTCCTTTTTGTTGTGAATTTTAAGTTGTTACATCCAGGAAAATTTCGTGTTCCTATAAATACTCCAGCAACATCCTCCTCCCTCCACCCGCCCCACGGGATAAGTTACTTGGAAACAGTTGCATTCTTTCAAGTCTGTTTTTAAACCATGTGAAGGTCAGCAGAGCACTTGGTTTAGGACTATCCCTCACCAACTCCTGAAGGAAAATTCTTGAGGGAACTCTACCCATTGGCCGGTAAATGAAGTGTCTTTGGCTCTCGCTGCTGAGCAGTAGGCAATGCTCAGTGCTCTGTGTGGGTCTAGACAGTGCTTCCTTAAATACTTGGAGGTGGCTTTTCTCCCCAGCCGTGTGTGCTAAGCTGCGCTGTGGACTGTGTCCACTCTAGGTGTGCGCTGGTGTTCTCTCCCTTGTATTCCTGCCTCTCTGGTCTCCTTGGCCATACAGCGCCATCTCTAAACTCAGGGAGGCCTCTCCAGATCCTGCCTGGTTGGTGTTTGTTGTTTTTTTCTTGCAGTTCGCTATGGAAATTCTCCAGGCAGAGAGAGACATTACTGACGTCTGTATGACCCTTTATAATTTGCCTTTTTCTGACTTCTTCCTACTTATATTTTACAGCTCTTTGCGGATCATGGTAGGAGAGCTCACTTCATTTCTTGTAATTTCTCAGAAATCTTATCCTTCATTTACTGTACCCAATAACTTGAAAATGGATACTCCCTCGAATTTACTCAGTATTTTTGTTGTTTTAGGCAGGAAAGTAAATTTGACCCCTGTTACTTCATGCTAGCCTGAAAAGGAAATCCACAGTGGGCCTTTTGGGTTGCTTCCCCTTTGTCTTTCTCCTCCATAGGTCATGACCTCACCACTGACGGTTTCCCTGGAGACGCTATGGAACTGTCACTGGGATTCGGTCCATCTTTTTGTTGTTTGTTTGAGACAGGTCTTTACCGCGTGTCCTCTGCTGGTCTCAGTTCTTGCTTCAGTTCCTCCAGTGCTGGGATTGCAGGGGTGCTCCACCACACCTGACCTCACACAGTCTTAAAATATTATGTTGACCTTAACGATATAATTAAATTCTTAGGAGAGCATCGTTAGATAATTTTGTTGTTAAACTAACGTCTTAGTCTATAGTTAGACAAACCAAAATGAGTACCATGTCAGTAAACATTACTGTTTTATGGGGCCAGTGTTATGTATGTGGTCCTGTGGCTAATTTTGGACGGAGAGAGACATGCCATTCTGTAGCTGTGACTGTTAGGTATTCCAGTGTTGAGTTAGAATAGGTAGAGTGGACCACAGGAGCCACGTTCCTCAAGGCAGACAGAGTCTCTGCATGCACTTCTTTCTGTGTGCATCACATGGACTGTTCATAAGTCTTTGGGTCATAGATGGTATAGACAAGAAGCTAAAACCTGGCTAGTTAAATGCTTACCAAAGGTTGGCAAGGGAAGTGAAAAGATAGGTTCTAAAGCCTTGATCTTCCTCATTCTGCCACATGCTGCTCCTTTCTGTGTTGGTATTTTTCCTCCTGAAGATGTACAATTACTGCCAAGAGTTACTGTTCTCTTAAGAAGCATCCATTTTTAAATTTTTATTTATTTATTTTTCTCTCATATATTACATCCTGACCACAGTTCCTCCTCCCTCCTTTCCAGTCAGTCCCTTTTCCCCACATCCCCTTTCCCTCAGATCCACTCCTCCTCCCTTTCCCTTCAGAAAAGAACACGTCTCCCCGTATTAACTGAACACAGCATAACAAGTTACAATGAGACTAGGCACAAATCCTCGTATCAAGGCTGGACAAGGCAGCCCTTTCCCAGTAGGAGGGAAAGGGTCCCAAGAGCAGACAAAAGCGTCAGAGACAGTCCCCACTCCCACAGTTAGGAGTCCCACAAAGAACACCAAGCTACACGTCTGTCACATATATGCAGAGGACCTAGGTCAGTCCCATACAGACTCCCTGATTGTCACGTCAGTCTGTGGGCCCCTATGAGTCCTGGTTAGTTGATTCTTTGGGCCACAATCTTGTGGCGTTCTTGAACCCTCTGGCCCTAATCCTCTCTCCCCCTCTTCCATGGGATTCCCCAAGCTCCACCTAATGTTTGACTGAGGGTCTCTGCCTCTTCTCCCATCAGTTGCTGGATGAAGCCTCTCTGATGATGACACTAAGCTCCAGTCTATAAGTGTAGCAGACTATCATTAGGATCATTTTATTGACTTTTTTCCCAGTCGTGCTTGGCTCTATCTTAGGTATCTGGGCTACCTAGTCTCTGGTTCCTGGCCCTCCAGGCGGGGTTGTGCATGGCTCCCTTTTGTGGCATGGGTTCCAAGTTGGACCAGTCATTGGTTGGTCATTCCCAGAAGTTCTGTGCCACCTTTCCCCAAGCACATCTTGCAGGTAGGCTAAATTGTAGGTTGAAGGTTTTTGTGGCTAGGTTGGTGTCCTGGTTCCTCCACTGGAAGCTTTGTTTGGTTAACAGAAGATGGTCGGTTCATCAATTAATAAATGGGACCTCCTGAAACTGAAAAGCTTCTGTAAGGCAAAGGACATATCAATAGATCAAAAACAGCAGCCTACAGAATGGGAAAAGATTTTCACTAATTCCACATCTGACAAAGGGATAATATCCAAACTATATAAAGAACTCAAGAAACTAGACCCAATTAAAAATAACCAATTAAATAATGGGGTACAGGCCCGACGCTGGTGATACACACCTTTAATTCCAGCACTTGGGAGGCAGCGGATCTCTGTGAGTCTGGTCTACAAAGTGAGTTTCAGAGTAGCCAGGGCTGTTACACAGAGAAACCCTGGAGAGAGAGAGAGAGAGAGAGAGAGAGAGAGAGAGAGAGAGAGAGAGAGAGAGAGAGAGAGAGAGAGAGGAGGGGAGAGGAGAGAGGGAGAGAGGAGAGAAAAGGCTAGCAAATGGATGGAACTAGAAAAAAAATCATCCTGAGTGAGGTAACCCAGACCCAGAAAGACAAATATCTTTCATCTTAAGTTCACAGCGGGAGAAACCCCAGTGCCAGGAACCGAGTCTTCCTTTGTTTTGATCTTCTGCCGTCCATGACTGTTGTGATGGTTAATGTTGTCAGCTTGACCGTCTCTAAACATCCTTGAGACAAGCCTCTGGGCACACTTGTGGGAGTTATCTAGATTAGGCTAGCCTCTGGGTAGGCCCGTGAAGGATTTTCTTTCTTCAGTTTATTGGAGTGAGAAGGCCTACTCTGAATGTGGGCAGCACCATCTCATGAACTTGGATCCTGGGCTCCATTCACGGCTTTCAGCATCCTGACTGTGGCTGCAGCGTGACCAGCGACCCCAGGCTCATGCTCCACGACTTCTCTGCTGTGTCAGACCCATGAGCCACAGTAAAGCTTTCTTCCTTCCGTTGCTTTTGTCTCGGGGTGTTTTATCACAGCACTGGGAAAAGAAACCAAGACGCTGAGATGAGTCTAAGAAAGAATCAGTGTTCTAGAAGCTTGAAGGAGGGATGATGTGGACAGAGGATGGTCTCCTAAGGAGTTCTCTGTAAACACCGTACAACATGGGAGACAGAGCTTAAACCTACACAGATTACTGCTGTATGCCACAAGGCCATGTGTCCTCTCACCATACGAAAGGAAAACGAATATCTGAGGTTAATTGGCAGTTAATTAACACGCCTCTGACTCTGACGGCTTATTTCTGCGTCTGTGGTCGGAACTCAGAAGGCATTTGTAATGACAGTACTGTTGTACATGTGTTCCCCCAAAGATCGGTGTGCTGGAAACCTGGTCTAGTGAGGGAGGTCTAGTGCATGGTTATTAGGCCACGCATGGTAATTAGCACCATACTCAGAAAGAATTAATGCTGGTCTCACAGCATGGCCCGTGCTTCGGTGCCTTCTATACTCGGCCATGCTTCCTTTCTGCTTCTGTACTGTGTTAATACTATGACCAGGGGAGCCTCACCAGAGTCCAGGCTTATGCAGCCCCTTAGTCTTGGACTCTGAGCCTCCAAAACCATGAGCTAAAGGAGGCTGTTTATAAAGAACCCTGTCTCGGGGATTTCATCACGCCAACAGAAAATGGACTAGAGAGGTAACAAAATTAACTGTTACTTAGTGTGTAAATACTGTGTGCTCATTCCGGGCATGGTGCCTGGCTGATGCCCCATAAAGTTTATTGAATGGGTGAATCAAAGCCAAGCTTTCTGCTGAGCATCTAACCTCACAATGTCCTTTAGTCCTTGAAAATTCTATATACAGGGCTCCTTAAGTTTTTCTACTTCCAGCCCTTAGTGACCAAGTAATTTTATGCAATTTTGGGTGCATAAGTATATAAACTAGATAACAGAAATCAAACATTTACTGATGATAAATCATAAATTATTTATTTAAAAACAACTCTTTTGGTGTGCCTGTTTAATTTTACACATAGAATTAAATGTTAGCAGGTTTTTCTTTTTAGTTGTAGGATGTAACACACCATCGCTATGTTTTTGAGTTGATGTTTTGGTTTTATAATTGTCAGTGATGAGAAGGTTACTTTATATCAATAAGTAGCACAAGATGGCAGAAATATGTTTAAAGCCATTTCAAAACTTGTTGGAAATTCTGTTTTAGTCCCAATCCAAAATTCATTTAGTGAACTTTTCCTTATGACAACTTTTATGGAACCCAAGCCAGCAACTCAAACATCAATTTTTAAAGATTTATTTTATATACGTGTGTGTGTGCCTACATCTGTGCACGCACACCGCATGAATAGTGTGCCCACGGAGGCCAACAGGGATCAGCTCCTTTGGAACTGGAGTTACAGATGACTATGAGATGCCATGTGGGTGCTGAAAATCGAACCCAGGTCCTCGGTAAGAATAGTCAGTAATCTTAACTGCAGAGCCACCTCTCCAGCCTTCAAACAGCAATTAATTTTTAAAATTAATTGAAGTATATGTATTGTGTGTGTGCATGTGAATGTGTGTGTGTAACTGCAGGTGCCCATGGAGGTCAGCAGTCAGGGGCTTTGGCTCTCTTTAGGGATTGTGTTGCAGGCAACTATAAGCTCCCCGACACAGGTGCTGGGAGCCAAACTTTGAGATGCTCTTCAAGAGCCGTCTCTCTAGCCCCTCAAACAGCTTTTTTTTTTTTTAATTTTGGATTTTTGAGACAGGCTCTGTCCTAGTTTCTGTTTTATTGCCAAGATGAGACAGCATGACCAAGGCAACTCATAAAAGAAAGCATTTAATTGGGGGCTGGCTTACAGTTTCAGAGGGTTAGCACATGACCATCATGGCAGGAAGCCATGGTGGCAGGTAGGCAAGCAAGGCCCTGGAACAGTAGTAGCTGAGAGTGTCCATCTGATCCACAAGATAGAGGCAGAAAGATAATAATACTGTGTCTGGTGTCAGTGACACATCTCCTCAAGCAGGGCCACACCTCCTAACCCTTCCTAAACACCTTACCAATTGGAAACCAAGCATTCAAATATGAGCCTATGGGGGCCATTCTCACTCACCACCCCACAGTCTCTCTGTGTAGTCCTGGGTCCTCTGGAACTTGCCATATAGACCAGGCAGGCCTTGCACTCACAGAGATCCACCTGCCTCTGCCTCCCAGGCAAACAGCAGGCAAGCATTCTCATGTAATATAAACTAAGGGTGTGCTGAGGACTGACGGGGAAAGCACTAAAAGTAGCATTTCCCACTGCTAACCACATTTCTGTAAGAGCAGAAGGCTTTGTATGCACAGTAAACACTGCAATTCATCACACACAGCAATCTCAAATTCTAGCTTGGGTGTGGCGTAAGTACATGTGGAGGGCACGGTGTCCATGTTGTGTTCAGTAATAAGGCTGCAGTGAAGTCCCATCATGCAACATGGGTGAGTGCTGCCGAAACTCCAGAGTCACTATGCGGTCGACTCAGAACCATTTCTCGTCTGTTGGTATTCAGAAACATTCTGCTATTGGTAGATTTTTTTTTCACTACCTCCATATTCAATTATGGAACCATGACCCAGTTAATAAGCTGAGCAAAAGTTTGCACGGTAGTGAGTCCTATTTCTATTTTACAGATGGAAAAAGTAATTATACTTGTAAGTGGTAAGCCTGAGAATTGATTCGCGGTCTACCTGACTCCAGTAACGTCTTTTATGAAGTAGTAGTTGTCAGTACTATCCAAATACTCCATAATTTCACTGGGCCCCTGTTACGGTGTGTGTGCCCGGGAAGAGACTAGTTTGGGGCAGTGAAATGTGAGCATAGTTGATACGTCATAGGCAGAAGCTTAACGAACCTTATTGCTCTTCCTTCGGCACACTTGCCCGCGCTGTAGTGTGGCAGGCAGTGGGGGAGAGAAACAGAAAGCACGGGTGGGCAGTGAGCGAGAAGCGCGTCTTTGGCGTTTTGGAGGCGTGTCAGTGTCTGTAGTGTGCTTCTGCACATCCTGGCTGGCACAGACGTATTCTGTGTTGTCTAAATGGATCGCAGGCTGCACACATTGTAGCGTACCTCAGACTTTGAGAAAGGACCTTGTAAATGATGTTCCAACATTTTTTTCTTATGACAAAATCATTACTTGTTCCAAAACATCTAGTTTATAAATACATATTTCTACCTTGGGGTCAGACTTCGTTCTCTTTCTTCAAAAACAAAAGTTTAATTTTGTACGGCAGACATAGTTTCCATGGAGGCCATGACGTGTTTGCATAACATTCTTTAAGAGGGAACTTATCTGGACAGATACAGTGGAGAAGAGTGTTTTTAGCTTGGTGGTTTAAAGAGTCTTAGAAGTTACAGTTTAGAGGGAGGCCCACAAGTACCAAAACTCCTCAGTTTTGGTTGGTTGGTTTGTTTGTCTTGTTTTTTTTTTCCTACCCACCACACACTGTAAAGCTCTCTTAGGGATGGACGGCTAAGGCTGCAGCGCTGAGAAGGCTGGCCAGCCGAGCCTAGCTGCCTGGTTATGTAGTATCCAGGGCTGCCTCGGTTCCCAGTGACAGCCCTGCTCCCAAGCTTGCTTTAAAATCTTTAATTCCTGGCCTGGAGAGATGGCTCAGCCATTAAAGGCTAGGATCACAACCAAAAGTATAAAATATTTAATTTTCATGTAAAAATGTACTTTGCATATTGGAATTGTTAGGTGCTTCCCTGGCTTTGTGAATTGGTAGAAAATTCTAAAGGAAATTATGAGAGTTACCAAACCTAAGTGTGTCCGGTCTAGTTGGTGTTTGGTGATCTCTCTCTCTCTCTCTCTCTCTCTCTCTCTCTCTCTCTCTCTCTCTCTCTAGGCAGAGTCTCATCATAATAGAAGACCTCATGATCCTCCTGCCTCAGCTTTCCAAGTGTTGTGATTACAGGCATGCAGCCCCATACCTGCTTTAGTTGGTGTTTGGTTGTTGTTGTTGTTCGTAGGATTTATTGGTCTCTACAGATTTTCTTATATGTTTTGTGGTGTGTGTTCCTGCATGTATGTACATTCCCATGCAGGATCCAGGAAGACTCGCCACCTCATGTCCTGAGGCAGGGTCCCTAGCTGAATATGAAGCTTGTCAGCTCTGCCTGCCTGACTAGCCAGCTTGCTCTGGTGATTCTCCATCTTCTGTACTCTGGGATTACAGGTGCAATGTGTGTATTCCCAACTTGAGTGTGGGCTCTGGAGATCTAACTCCAGGCTTCGTGCTTACACAACAATGGCTTTGCCATCTGAGCTGTTGCCGCAGCTCAGCCTGAGCAACTTTTAAGTTTTTTTTTTCTTTTTGTTATTGTTGTTGTTAGAGTCTCAGATGGCCCAGATTAGCCTCAGGCCTACAACAGCCAGAGAGAACCTTGAATTCCTGATTCTCCAGCCCTTGAGTGGATATATTCTAACTCCAGAAACCAGGTTTAGAGGCCTGTATAATTTCGTGACCAGTAATCTTATTCTTAGGAGTATGTGGCAAAAGATGGAGAATTATGTCTCATGCCATGTACACTTAATTTATTTTGTAAGCTCAAAAATGAAAAAAAAAACTACGTATATCATTACTTTTAGGGGTTCATGGGGAAGGTTTTGGGTTACTGGTCTTAATATTGTTAAAACTGTATTTCTGTAAGATAAAAAGGTAAGTTGTACCATTTATAGTGAGTATGTGGCAAGACCATGCTCTTTAGCCTAATATACTCTAGAAATCTGTAGAAAGGACTTACAGCTGGCACTCCTACGTATCACATCTGCACAGGGTTTGTATTTTATAATGTGTAAATCAGCAGCTGGACAACATAGAGAGCTGTGACACTTTCTGAGAGGTCTTAAAGGCAGAAAACAGAACCCTCAATTAGGTACATAATTTAATTTGTCACTAATCTGAAGATTAATTTATTTCATCCTTCAGCTGGCTATAATTTTAGAATAAGTACATTTGAAAATTTTTGATATTTTTGCGTACTTCTTTTGACTTTTATACTTTATTTTATATTTCTCTTGTGAAGATTGCATCAATATATGCATTAAATTATGAGAAGAGTCTGTATTAGTCAGTGTTTAAGCTTCTCTCTGATTATGTCATATATATAAGCTCGTGATGGGCAGCCTCAATTCTCAGCATATGGCTTTATATTGATGGTAAAGTAATCCTTGTTCTCTCAACACCTTACAATAAATTGGGTTTTTTTTTTTTTGGTTATGACTTGATCACTAGAGGTAGCATTTTCTTTGAACTTTCCATATTATGTTAACCTGAACATTCCAGTAAAATGCTAAATTATCAGTATTTCTAAAGAGTCAGAAATAAGCAGCCTACACCACCATACCTAAATTATGTTAAGTGCTACGACATTGGAATTTCTCTGTAAAATGTGGGCACTATATTAAAATCTTAAACAGAGTGTCCTTGACCTTTATAGTAAGGTGAATGCCTTAGTCATCAGAGAACATGGAAACGTAATGCCGAGTGCTGTGTGTGGGGTAACGTTATGTTCTTGTTAGTGTTGTAGGTGTGGACATGTGTGCATGGTCAGGAGGCCAGAGGTTGATGTCCACTATCTAAACTCAACACTCTCTGCCTTTATTTTTGGGGACAGTCTCTTACTAGCCTGTAGTTTGTGGGTTTGGCTAGCCTGTGAGCTTCAGGAGTCCATCGTTCCCCCTTCCCCACCAGGGCTAGAGTTAGTTGCAGGTGTGCCGCTGGACCTGGGCCTTCCCTCGGCACCAAACTCGGGTCCTTAATGTTTGTGCAGCACCTCTCGGTCACTTATGTGGTGGTTTTTATTCTAAATAATTTTAAATATAAACACAGGTGGAAAAAATAGTATGGTGGCTAATGATATTATCCCTTCCTTAGAAAAACTTAAAGACCACCAGAAGAATTTTAGAACTGGTAAGCAAATATTGCAGAGTAGCAGGACACAAAATTCACAGCAGACTTGCTGAGAAAGAAATCAGGAACACAATCTCATTCATTGTCTCCTCAAAAAAAAATGGTAAAATTTCTAAACCTAGCTATGAAGGTGAAAAACTTCTTTAATAAAAATGATAAAACACCATAAAAAGAATTTAAAAGACAAACAATGGAGTAGCGGAATTAATATAGTAAAAATGCTGTATTGTTGAAGGTGATCTACAGTCAATGTGATCACCCTCAAAATACTGAAGTCATTCTTCAATAAAATTAAAAAATAAATAAATAAAATGAAATTCACTGTGGAAGCTAAAAGACCCTGAATAAAATCTTGGGCAACAGGGCAGCTCTGGAGCAGCTTCTTGTGACCGCTGGCATGCCCTTTCTGTGAGTTAGTAGTAGGAAGGATCTAGAGGTTGATCAGACTCAAGTTGATCTCCCTGAGACCGGCTAGAGTGATTTGGTTTTCCTCTGCTAGGAGGACGTTATGTCTAATTTTCTCTTTATGTTGTTGCTCTTGATATATGATGTCTACATATATAAATTAGAATTTGTAAAATTTTGATAGAGTAATTATTGTTCTGATTTGATTTTCTGGACTGTTATATGCCCCACCCCGCTCATATTTGCCTTAAGTAACCCCATGGTTATCCTACATAGCAAAAGTAAAGTCGGTGCTTGATTCTTCTTCTTCATTTGTCACTTTAAAAAAAATGGGTTCCTTAGAATCCTTAAACACTAAATTGTTCTTGTGTCTAACTGCTTTCTCTATGCCTGGAATTTAGGAATTTCACTGGGGTGTGTCCAAGTTTTGATTATCTTTTTTCTTGTTAGATCAGCATCTTCCCTCCCTGTCACCAACATTTCTTTTTCTGACTCTGAATCTTGGTCCCCGTATCTTATACTATCACTCATAATTTCTTCCTCTTTACGTTTTCCGCCGCAGTTCTAAGTATTTCTTTATTGACCATTAATTTGGCCTCACTGTCCAGGCAATTCTTCAATTACCTATTGAATGTTTCTTTTCATAAAACATAGTTTTAACTCCAAAACTTTACTTAATATTATTAGTAATCATTACTTTGTTCAGGCTGTTGGTCTCCTGGAACTGTTCTGTTCCTCTAGATTGTCGTTATTTGGGGTTTCTCCTCCCCATATATTAATTGTACAGAAATACTGGGTTTCATCCTCCTGCAGAGGAGTAGGGAGCACTTGTTGGACCCTGGGAGGTGGAGAGAACTTGAGAGCACACTGTCCTTCTATAGGGCAAGGCTTACCTGGGCACTGCGACTTTGTCTTTCCCCAGGATTACATGCTCAAAGTCTCACAGTTCCCCTTCTAGAGAGGAAGGCATTTTGCCTGCTCCTTATCTGGCCTTGGAGACCTCAGCCCACTCTTTAGAAACACTTGAATGCTGATCTTAATTGTGCTCCAGGAAGGTAATTGGTATTTGGATTGCACAGGGAAAAGGAAGACGGCAGGTTAGAATCCAACTACCATTTCCCCCCATGAACCCAGTAGAACTTCTTAAATTAGACATTTTAAAACTGTATGAACTTATTATATAGAGTTTGTAAATGAGGGATTGTAACAGATCTCTGAAAATGATGGGCTCACACCTGTAATCCTAGCACTTGAGACGCTGAGGTAGTAGGGCTGCTGTGGGTTTGAGGCCAGCTTGGCATCCTCTCCTGATACCTGCGTAGCTCTCTCGTGCTTCTCAACAAGGTTCCCATTCTCCTCTCCCTAGTCATGCTTTGTGGTGTGTGTGTGTGTGTGTGCGCGCGCGCGCGCACGTGTGCGTACATATGAGTACAGGTGCCTCCTGACATGGTTCCTGGCACTCTACCTTGAGTTCCCTTTCAGCTTCTATTCGTCCGGACACTTGTGTCCTTTCTTGTCTTCTCATTTCATCTGCTCTGTTTCTCTTCCTGGCTCTTAGCATTATCGTACAAACTAGACAATCATTTGCTGTGTTCAATATTGAACCCAGAATATTTGATGCCCAGATTGGATAATTTTTGACACTTTCTTTCCCCAAGGGATGAAGTCATTTTCAGGAATAAATATGAAATTAATTAGATATTCATTTCTTATGCCAGCTGGAGATGTTTGGTTTTGTTATTATCGTGCGCATTAAGAGGATAGGGTAGTGAAAACACTCACAGCCGTGCAGACAGTATGCGTTACTGCTGTCAGCTGTTTAACTGTGATCCCTGGCTACGGGCTTATACAGTTCACATAATTATTTGTTTGCTAATGAATAGAATTACTATTTAGTAAAACTATATATCTCTGAAAGTATGGTTTAGGCAACTACACATAAAGCCACAATTTTTCTTTATTTACTTTTAAAACATTTGGCAAATTTTAAAAATTTGTTTATGTGTCTGTATGTGCATGAATACACGGCCATGATGTATGTGTAGAGGTCAGAGGACAATTTTGGAGTCTGTTCTCTCCATCCACTTTTTACATGAGCTCCAGGGTTCAAACTCTTTTGGCAGTTTCCTTTACCCCCAAGCTATCTTGATGGCCCAGTAGTTAGTGGTTTTTAAAGAATATATTTCTCTGGACATGGTGGCCCAAACTTGTAATCTCAACACTTGGAAGGCTGAGGCAGGAAGATTGGTGTGGGTTTGAGACCAGACTGGTCTACAAAATGAGATAAATTTATTTAGTGTTAACGATAATGTTCAAATTTAGTAAAATATTGACTTGAAAATTACATTTAACCAAAGTTGTTATATCTTACTATTTATATTTCATTTCAGCATTTTGATTTTTTTTTTCGAGACAGGGTTTCTCTGTAGCTTTGGAGCCTGTCCTGGAACTAGCTCTTGTAGACCAGGCTGGCTTCAAACTCACAGAGATCCGCCTGCCTCTGCCTCCCTAGTACTGGGATTAAAGCGTGAGCCACCACCACCCAGCCCAGTGTTTAGAATTTTTAGACACAGCTATAAATACCAAAAGGTCCCTAAAAAGAGGATTTGACAATCCCTGTGTTGTCTTTGTTTGTTGTGAGACTAGCTTTCATGTGTAGATGTGAGTCGTGGAGGCCATAGACTGGAGAGTCTTTGAGAGAGATTTGCAAAATTTTGGAAAAAATGTGGGCTAGGGAAAAATATATAGAAAAGTTTGGCATATTATATATACATAAAATTTTCATAGATAATAGATTATTTCATCATTTATCACTATAAAACATGAACTCTAATAAAAAGTTACAAATTTGGGGGCTGGTTGTGTGACTCAGTGGTTAAGAGCACTTAGTATTCCTGCAGAAGACATGAATTCAGTTCTGAACATCCTCATCAGGCTTCTCACCAGCCTGTAATTCCAGCTCCAGGAGGTCTGACACCCTCTCCTGGCATCTGTGGGCATGCACACACATATGGCAGAAACACATAAGTAAAAAGTATGTGTAGCATAGGTCATAAAAACCCAGAGACAGAGCCGGGTGGTGGTGGTGCACGCCTTTAATCCCAGCACTCGGGAGGCAGAGGCAGGCGGATCTCTGTGAGTTCGAGGCCAGCCTGGTCTACAAGAGCTAGTTCCAGGACAGGCACCAAAGCTGCAGAGAAACCCTGTCTCGAAAAACCAAAAAAAGGAAGAAAAAAAAAAAAAACCCAGAGACAGATATTGGGCTTCAAGCTGAAGATCAGAAAAGCAAAGCAGCCAAGCCTCTAGAGAGTTCTTAGCCCCTACCAGGACTCAGACAAAGGGGCGACCCTGTCCTCAGCATGACTGCAGACTGCGATGCTCTCTACCAGACCTCAGACTGCAGTGAGCTCCTGTCTCCTCCTGGCTTATGTACCATACCACCTCTGTCTCCACCTCCCTAATGCTGGGATTAAAGGCAGGTGACTTCCAACTTCTGAGTGTGGGAAACACCTTTGTGTGAGTTCTGTTCCTCTTTTTAGATTCAATCTCACAGCCCAGGGTGGTCTTGAATCCTGGGATTTTAGGTGTTTGCCTCCACTCCCTGGACTCTAGTGACTTAGCGCTGCCCTCTGATCTTCAGGCAAGCTTTATTTATTAAAACACACACATACATATGTAACTTTTTAAAAAGTAAAAAACTTAAATAAAATGTAAACAGCTTACATGACACTGTCCTCGGTGGAGAGAAGTCTGAAGATACAGTGTGACATCAGAACAGTCTAAAATGAGCTGTGTTGTGTCCTGGAGACGGCTGTGATTCCACAGCTCCCTCCTGCTACTGTGCTGTGAGCTCGGATAGCGCCAGCATCCACGGTAGACCCATGCGATGCTGGTCATCTGTGTGAGCAGTCCATCTGTCAGGAAGCTGCCTATCACAAGAAAAGCGTATGTCAGTTCCCACACATTCTTCATACGAGAAATACGATTTTCTCAGTAAAAAGTGATTTCTCAGGTTGTCCCACATAAATGGCTATGTGTGACTTACAAAATATATGTTATCCAACTGTTTATAGCATGGGCAAGAAGGCTTCTGGTCAACACAGGCTGGCAGAAGTTAAGTTTGAAGGACTTAGACATTACAGGCAGAGTTTAGTCAGCGGCCAAGAGCAGGACTCAGAGAGGGTAGCTGTCTCCCAGCACAGCCACCGTCACCTCGTCTGGGCCCCTTAGCTGCTCTTGACAGGGCCACATCAAGCTTAGTTCTGTATGCAGAGCGAGAAGCAGTGATCTCACAGCAGCTGCGCCAGTGTGAGACAAGAGGCCACAGGGAATGATAACGTGGTTCCGTGGGAGAAGTGGATATGGCTTCACCAATTGAAAGGACACCAAGGGAGATGTTTTTGTGCACCAGGCTGCACCTTGACAGCATAGGAGATGGAGGGGCTGGCATTTGATGTGCTGAGGGGATAGGAAGGTAGGGAGGCTGCAGGTGAGACAGGCCCTGACGGAGCTCTGGTTCATGAGAGTAATGTGCGCCACACCATGGCCATCACCAGTTCCATACATGCTAAGGAGTAGTCACCGTAGCTGCTGGCATGATTACCAGATACAGAGAAGAATGAAAGGCTCGGTCCGTTTTCAAGGCCAGGCCAACAGCTTTACCCTTCTTTAGGTAAAATCGCCATGTTGCCAGTTGTGAAGACCCTGGGAGTGTCAATCACAGTATGGCAACCTCTTGTGAAGGCAGAAGTGAGGGAGGCTGTTGATAAGCACAGCACAGGGTACAGTAGATGCTAAAACGGGGTCTCTAGGGGCACTCCTCACCTAAAAGGGATAGGACATCAGTAAAGAGGATAAAGGACATGCAGGCAGAAGGTGCCTCTGACTTCCCGTAACCCTCATTCAAAGGCCAACAGCATTTAGGACTCAGACCAACAAAGGCTGCAGGTATCACAGGTGTGGATAAGAACTGGTGACTCATTACTAATAAAACCAGGTGGATTGCTCAGTTGGAGTATTGGTTAGTTCCCTATAGACAAAGCCCTCCCTGTGCCTACTCCTGGGATGGACGGCTCCCCACCTACCTTTAGCGCACGCATCTCGAGTTACACTCCACCTTTGGCATTGTTTGTCCCCTTGCTGTAAGGCCTGTGCCACATAGCTCCGTGAGGGCAGGGTGTTCATTCGGTGATGTTCCTCATCTTGAACAGTGCTTAGCATCCAATAGATTTTAGCAAATATTGGTTGAACAAACAGATGAATGGATGAAGCTTAAGGTCAGGGGCTTTCCTGGTTTTTTCTTTCCCAATATAAAAAGGGTCTGTATGTGGTGGGTACCTTGTTAATGTTAACTGGTTTGTCTGAATGCTTAGATGGGCCAGAGAGATGGCCTAGTGGGTGGTTTGGTTCCCAGCACTCACATGGCGGCTCTCAGCCACCTGTAACTGTAGTTTCAAGAGATCAACACTCTTCTGACCACCATGTGATCATGCACATCTGTGCATGTATTTACACTCATATATACGCATAAAATAAATACTTAAGATTTTTAAACTTAAATTCATATGCTTGACACATGTTTCCAGTACTTTAGACTCTTAAGAGTCTATGTGAATTAGTGGACTGCTTACAAAATTAGGAATTAATTTTTAAATTTTTGTAATTATTACTGTTTTTTGTATGTACATACGTGTGAGAGTACTGTCATGTGACGTCATAGCACATGACTAGAGGTCAGAGGACAACTTCAGGGAGGGGTCAGTTCTTTCCATCTGCCTTTACCTGTGTTCTGGGGATCAAACTCGGGTCATCAGGGTGTGCAGCAAGTGCTTTTACCCGCTGAACCACTTCGCAGACTCGGAATTTTGATTTGGATTGGCTAGATCAGTCCGAGAAGATCTGTCCTATCAGTTTCCAACTGTGGCTGTAACAGACTACCGTAGAAATAATGGCTTAAAACAGCATCATGTAACTGATAGCTCTGCAGGTCAGAGATCTAAGACGATATTTTATGGAGTTAAATTTAATGTGGGGAAGACTAAATTCTGTGTAGAAGCTCTCGGAAGGATCCATATTGCCTGCACCCTGCCTGGCCTCTACCTCAACAGCAGAAATCACAATATCCCTTTCTCTGGCTGGCACCCTCTTTCCCTTAATGACACGCGTGATTACCAGCTTGGATAATCCAGGATAATCTCCCTATCTCAAGGTGCTTAATCACATTAGCAAAGTCCCTTTTGCTGTGTAAGATAACACTCTCAGGTTCTAGGTATTAGGACATGAACACCTTTAGCTATTAGCCTGCCTACCAGCATTTTAATAACACTAAATCTTCCTGTCCATGAGCAAAGCTCTCTCCATGTATTTATGATTTAAGTTTATCTCAACTTGTAATGTGCCCTCCTTTCACAGATTTTGTCATTTATCCCTCAGTAGTTTATATTTTGATGATATTATAAAGTTGGGTGCCTTTGAAACCAAATTCCAGTTTCTTACTGACATATTAGTTACTTTCCTTCTTTCTGAGACCAACTGCCTGACAAGAACCGACTCAAGAGATGGAGGGCTCATTCTGGCTGTCGTTCAGGGACTGTGCAGTTCCCTGTGGCCAGGAGGGCATGCTGGCGAGAGCCTCGAGTGGCTGGCTGGGCACACAGTGTCCACAGTGAGGAACCAGAGAATAGACGAGAAGCGGGTCTGGGCTACTAAAACGCAAGGACTATTCCTGGTGACCCGTTTCTTCCAGCAGCACCAACTGGAGATCAGATATTGAAATGAATGTGCCTATGGAAAACAGTGCATCCAGACCACAGCAACTGGATAGAGTATGTGTGTCTAAATATGCTTTGTTTTCATATGTTATCTCGTAAATGCAACTTCTCAGAATGCACTTACTCTAGATGTGCACTGGATTTTACGCATAGCCCATCACTGTCCGTGGCTCTCTGTGGCCTCACTTCCTCCTTTACAGTCTGCGTGCTTTCGCTTCCTGTCTTCCCACAGTAGTTACAACTCCCCGTCAAGACCGTCAGCTAAGGAAGAGTGCTTGCTCATCTCGTGTCTCAGGTGACACTGTCACCAAGAAGTGTCCATATTAGCTGTCAGTTTCACACAGGTGCCCTGTCGTCTGCAAAGTTTCACTTGATTTTTGGGTGATTTTGAAATCAGGAACAGGTGATGGGATTTTCCCATGCTTTTCTGCAGTCTCAGTTATTGACCGCACAGCTTTTTGTCGTTGAAAATACTTCATTTTCCCACTAGTTTCTTATTTTGTTCATATGCTACTTGGAAATGCTCTTTAGTTCTAAAATAGTTGAGCAGTTTTTCAACACCTTTCACTGATATTTTACTTAACTGTGCTCAGAGACTATTCTTTGATTTGTTTTTCATAGACGTATGTCCATTTATTGGGATGCAGTGGGATGCTTTGGGATCCATTTGCAGGTATTTCCTTCTATTCTGTAAGTTGTTTATTTTTGTGTGGCAACTCTTAGCTGCATGTTTACATTTGCCTATGTCTGCTTTTGTTGTCTGTGCTTTTAGGTTCTTATTCTAAAACTCTTTGTTTGAGCACGCACGTGTGTGTGTGTGTGTGTGTGTGTGTGTGTGTGTGAGAGAGAGGGGGGGGGGAGGGTGGAGATAGAGAGGGAGAAGAAGAGGGAGAGAGCAAGGGAGGGGTAGAGAGAGAGAGAGAGAGAGAGAGAGAGAGAGAGCGAGAGCGAGAGCGAGAGAGAGAGAGAGCGTTAGAGATGGAGAGAGAGGGAGGAGAGAGGGAATGGAAAGAGAGAGATTGTATGTACGTGTGTGGGTGTGTACCTAGTGTTAGTGTGACTGAACCTGGACTAGGCTGGCAGCCTGCAAGCTGTGTCTCTTGGTAGCACTGAGGTTATAGTTGTGTGCCCAGACATGCCTGGTTTTTATGTTGGTTCTGGGATTTGAACCCACGTCCTCATACTTGCACAGCAAATGCTCTTACCCATCTCTCAGTTCCATAGAACATTTCTGACCGTCTTGAAGACTCTCCTTTCTATACAGAGGGCTGTTGGTGGTGTGGGTAGACCTGCTGACTGTAAGTTTGCAGGCTTCTTTCTGTGCTCTTGTACCTCCTCTCAGCCTGTGTGTCTGTTTTGGAGCTACCACGCTGTGGATGTGACTGTAGCTATGAGCGATGGTGGTATGATGCCTCTAGCTTTGTTCTCTGTACCGAAGGTTAGGGGTTTTTTTGCTTTTTATTGTTTTGATGTGGGCCTCATTGCATCTGTAGGTTGTTTAGGTAGCGTGGACGTTTAGACAGCATTAACACTCCCAACACATGAAGCTGGAATGCTTTTGCACTCCTCTGTGCATCTTTAGTCTCATTCACCAATTTTCAGTGTGGAGCTCCTTCATTTCCTTGTTTAAACATATTCCCAAATATTCTGTCTTTCTAGCTATTTAAATGAATTGTTTTCTTTCATGTTTAGTTTGGTTTTAGCGTATAGAAATTCTACTAATGTTGTGAATTAATTTTGTATCATGTCTTTACTGTGCATGTTAATTCTAACAGTTTTGGTGAAGTCTAAATTTATAAAGTAATATCCTATGGCAAATATGGTTTGTCTTGGTGAATCTTCTGTACATTCTTAAAGAATGTATTTTGTGCTGTATGTTGTACTGTAAATGTCAGTCAGGCCATGCTGGTTGGGGTGTTTTCCAGTCTGTTATATACTTGGTCATTTCTATGGACTTCTTTTTATAATATAATTTTTCATTGAATCTTTGGTAATTTCACATCATGTACCCCAATCTTGCTCACCTCCTACTACCTCCCTCCATATCCATCCCTCATCCCTGCAACACCTACCCAAAATAATCCCCCCAAAACTAATTCAAAACTAAACAAAAAAAACCCTACTTCGAGCCTTTGCCTTTCCCATCTTTCTAACACCTCTTCATTCGTCCTAGTAGCACTGGGAGCTGTGGTTTATCACGCAGAATGCCCTTTTGTACCCTAGCCCCACCCTCAAATGTTCATTGCAATGAGACATGGCCTCTGGCCTCTGTTACACCATTACCACTGAGACTCCTCTCAGATAGTCTGCTCGTGCCCAAGTCATGGAGAGCCTGCGGCCATCATTCTGCAAGACCAGTCTCATCAGGAGCTACAACAGGTCATAGATGGGGGTACGTGTTGGATGCACCAATCCAAGGCCCTGGGTGCTAGTTGAGCTGCTCATCCCAGGCTGCTGGGACCACTCTCCTCCGGCAAGGAGCAGAGCCAGCTCTCCTCTGCCCATGCCATCAGGGGCTACTCTCCCACACCTGTGGTGATGGGTGGGCACAGCTCTCCCACTCCAGTGTCCAACAAGGGACAGAGCCAGATATCCTGGGGCCAGTGAAGGGTGGGACTGGCTCAGCATGGCCATGAACATCAGCACAGACCAAGACATGGCTCTTCGCAGCAGCTCAGGCCTAGATGTCACCATGGCCCCTGTGGCAGTTCAAGTTACCCAGATCAATATGGTTCTAGTGGCACCATGTCCCTTGAACACCAACATGGTCTCAGGTGGCTGACCAGACCCTGGGCATCCTTGTGACCTGTGGTGACATGACATGAGGCATGGATGTCAACACAGCCCCTGGCTGTGGTAGGACCACCAACCAAGACATGGCTCTTGGCAGCAGCCCTGGCCTGGATGTCTCCCTGGCCCCAGGTGGCAAGCAGACCACCAATATCAGCCTGTTCCTCACCACCCTTGCTTCTTCAGTTCTGCCTTTTTCTGCAGCACACGAACCATTCTGCTTCTCTTCCTCTCCTATTTCTCCACCTACTTGTTCATCATAAAGGACCTACCTGCCTGGTGCCACAGGCCTGTGAGGTCCAGGCTCACCTGTGGGTGGGTGCTTTTACCTGCTGGGGCCAAGTGACCCTATGGACTTGTTTATTAGCAATACAAAATGATCTTTTACATATTTTTAATAATCTTATCAGATATTATTGTAATCACCGCAACTTTCTTGTAGCTGGTATTAGTATAGGATGTTTTCGCCAGCCTCTTCCCCTCAAAACTCAAGGATCTATGCAAAAAAAAAAAAAAAGAGGTGGAAAAATTGTAAGAGCCAGAAGCGATGGATGACCACAAGGAAACTGTCTCCCAGACACAACATGTCTGGTGCACATATGAACTCACAGAGACCGCGGCAGTACATGCAAAACCTGCAAGCCAGATGGGGTAGTGGACATGGGGTCCCACCCCTTTATCAAGAAGCTATCTGCAATTGGTACTGGCTGGCAAAGGGAAAATCAGTTTTCTCCAGTGGAGTTTCACTGTGTATATCAACGGTACTTCAGGACAGACCTCATACCCAGGAATAGTTGGCCAACACAAAACAAACTCAATGCTGTTTTGTAGCTTCTTTGTTTTGATACCCACCCTTCTGCCACCCAGACAGGGTTTTTCTGTGTAGCCCTGGCTGTCCTGCAACTCACTCTGTAGACCAAACTGGCCTCAAACTCTGCCTCCTGAGTGTGGTGATTAAAGGCTTACACCACAAGCCTGGCCTTTTTTGACTTTTTTTTGTCTTAGTGTCTATGCTGGCTAGTTTTATGTCAACTTGACACTAGTCATCAGAGAGGAGGGAACCTCAATTGAGAATATGCCTCCTTAAGATTGGGTTGTAGGCAAGCCTCTAGGGCATTTTCTTAATTAGTAATTAGGGGGAGGGTCCAGCCCATTGTGGGTGGTGCCATCCCTGGGCTGGAGGTCCTGGGTGCTATTAGAAAGCAGGCTGAGAAAGCCACGAGGAGCAAGCCAGCGAGCTGCCCCTCTGTGGTCTTTGCATCAGCTCCTGCCTCCAGGTTTCGTCCCTGCTTGAGTTCCTGTCTTGATAATGAACGGTGACGCAGAGATGTGAGTCAGAATAGCCCCTTCCTCTCCAGTGTGCTTTAGTCATGGTGTTTCTTCACAGCAACAGTAGCCCGAAGACCAGCTGGTGCCAGGATCAGGGGGTACTGGTGTGACAGACCTGGCCATGTTGTCCTGGGAAGGACTGTGGAAGGATTTTGGAGTTTGGGGCTAGTCGAGCCATGGAGTGTTCAAAGTTTGGTGAGCTTTTCTGTGAGAACTTGGAATATAAGAATGTTGATAGCAATCAAACGTTAGAGGCCTGGCAGGTGAGCTGGTGAAGGTTCTCAACCTTCCTGATGCTGCAATCCTTTAATACAGTTCCTCCCAAACATAAGATAATCTTTATTTCTACTTCTTAACTGTAATTTTGCTGCTGTTACAAATCACAGTTAAAGTGTCTATGTTTTCCAGTGGTCTTCGATGACCCCTGTGGAAGGGCCGTTTGGATCCAGGCTGAGAACTGCTGGGCTAGAGGGTCATTTGAGAGTGATCAGGACTCAGTAAGGGCTCTTTCCTAATTTGGTTGAGAATCTGTGGTTCTGATCAGCTGGGACAGAAGAGTCAGCTATGGTTAACAAGAGATCAGAACCACTGAAGTAGAATCTTCTGGGACAACTGATGCTAGTCAGCTGGGGCTGAGAAATTAGTGGTGACTGAAAAAAGACAAGCATGGAGGTGACATCTTCTGGGGAGTGTACCTCAGTGTAAGAGTCACCCAGGTGGTGCTGGTTTTAAAGGCAAAAAAAAAAAAAAAAAAAAAAAAAAAAAAAAAAAAAAAAAAAGAGGTCATGAAAAGCAGTTGAGGCTTGGCACTGTTGTGAGAGGCCAGGCTAGGCCATTGGAGAAAGCGCAGCCTCAAAAGCAGTTGAAGCCCCAGGATTGAAGGGGTCATGGAAAGAACTGAGGCTTGGCACCATGAAGAGAGCCCAGGACAGGCTGTTGGTGAAAGTGCAACCCAGCTGGAGCTAGAGACCCCAGAATTTTTGTGGTGTCCTCCGAGGACAGCATCCATGCAGTGGAACCTGCAAGACCAGCAGTGTGCTGCAGAAGGCGAGACCGAGAAGTGACTCCCAGACACTGGATACTGAGTGATTTATACTTTGGAGTTAGATTTTGCTTTGATCTGATTGTGGCTGTGTCCTGGCACTTCTCTCTTGAAGTAAGGAAGTATTTAACTTATTTTTTTATAGGAGCCCACAGTTGAGAGACTGAATTTTTAAAGAGATTTTAGGTTTTAGAAGAGACTTTGGATTTCTAAAGAGACTGACTTCTAAAGTGTTTTAATTTGTACAGACTGTGGGAGTTGAGTTTGTAAAAATGTTTTATATTGTGATGTGGATATTAGTGTGTGACCTTGGAGATGAACAGGTAAGCATGTCTGTAATGCGTTTGTGTCAGGCTGACAAGGGGTCAGCTGTTGGATAGTTTACATCAATTTGACACAAGCTAAAATCATCTGAGAGGAGGAAACCTCAGTTAAGGAACCGCCTCCATTAGATGGGGCCATAGGAAAGCCTGTAGGGCATTTTCTTAATTAGTGATTAAGAGAGGAAGGCCCAGCCCATTGTGGCTGGTGCCATCCCTGAGCTGGTTCTATAAAAAAGCAGAAAGCCACAGCCAAATACTAGGCAGAGCCAGGGGAACCCCACAGAAAAGGGCGAGGAAGGATTGTAGGAGCCCGAGGGGTCAAGGACACCATGAGAACACAGCCCACAGAATCAGATAAGCAAAGCTCATAGGGGCTCCCAGACACTGGTGGGACTACGTGGACCCTGTATGTCTGAGCTAGGTCCTCTACATAACACATGGCTGTGTAGCTTGGTGTTCCTGCGGAACTCCTAACAGTGGGAGTAGGGGTGTCTGACTCTTTTGCTGTACTTGGGACTCTTTCCTCCTACTGGATTGCTTTTTTTTTTTTGAAGGGAAACTGTGGGTCTGGGGGAGAGGGGAGGTGGGGAGGGGCACCGGGAGGAATGATGGAGGGAGGAGAAACTGGTCAGGATGTAATGTATGAGAGCCAAAATAAAAATTTAAAAATTTAAAAAAGAAGACTGAAAAAGCTATGGAAAACAAGCTGGTGAGTAGCACCCCTTCATGGCTTCATCATGTCCTGCTTCCAGGTTCCTGCCCTAAGTTCCCTGATGATGAACAATGCTTTGGAAGTGTAAACCAAATAACCCTTTCCTCCTCAGGCATGACCTTTTGCTTGTTTGATTTTCGTTTCTTTTTAGTGGTGGGTTTTGTTTTGTTTTGTTTTTGTTTTTTAGAGCGAGAACAAAAACATAAAGTTGGGTGGGTAGGGAAATGGTCGAGATTTGGGCGGAGCTGAAGGAAAGGAAAGTGTGATCCAAATATATTGTATGGAAAGATGATGGCATAGTTGTAGAGTGGTTTCTACAGTAATGACAATGTGTCTGTGTCTGCCCACACCCTTGTCCCTGTGTGCAACACCAGTGTAGCCAAATAGAAAAACCATGTGAACTGGGGCTCAAGAGATGGCTCAGTGGTTAAGAGCACTCACTGCTCTGCTAGAGGACCCTGTCCCACATCCCAGCATTCGTGTTGGGTGGCACACAGTTGCCTGTAACTCGCATTTTTCTCTCTTCTTCAAGGTGTTTGAATCCAGTGAAGAAGCTGGGGCTCTCGTTCTCACCATCGTTGTATCGGGTCATTTCTTCATTTCCCAAGGACAGACACTCCTGGTAGGTTATAGTGCTTGATAGTCCCTTCTGCACTTTTGTATTCATGTTTGTAGCTTCATGTCATTCTTTTGTGCCTTCAAGCTTCTTCGGTCTTACTGAAATTCACCAAGTTCCGCCAGCCAAGGATCTTCTAGCATGTTTTAACAGTGGAATATTCAGAAACATTCTGATTGTTTCCTACCTTGAATGAGTTTTGGATCTCATTCAAGTATCATTCAAGATCAAAGGACTTTGATTAAGCAATATGATAAAGGATTTGTAATTGGAAAGGCTGATAGAAGACTAGTTAGCTTGTAGAAAAGACTGTAGAGTCTTTTCCAATAGAGAAGAAACCAGAGTCAGACAGCGGAAAGAAAACAAAGCATGCTATTATTATTTATAGGATACTGGCTTTCTAAAGAAGCCCTTGTCCTTTCTACTCTGAAGATGTATGCATTCTAGGAAATTGTAAAATAAAGGCATAAACAGCCTGGGTGCAGTGTCACGTGTGTGTCGTTCCTATGTTCAGGAGGCAGAGGCAGGAGGATTACTGTAGGCTGGAGTGCAGCCTGAAGCTGGTTTACATTGTTAGAGTCCAGTGAGAGCAGAGAGGGAGGGAAAGCACCAGGCACTAATCACTTTGCTGGGAAGTTCAGGTTCTGTGTAGTATAAACAGTATGAATAAAGAGAAGATAATTTTTTTTTTCTGATTTTTCAAGACAGGGTTTCTCTGTGTAACAGCCCTAGCTGTCCTGGAACTAGCTCTGTGGACCAGGCTGGCCTCGAACTCACAGAGATCCTCCTGCCTCTGCCTCCCAAGCGCTGGGAATTAAAGGCATGCACCACCACAACAATGCAATAATTAACTCCAAAGAAACAGTCTTAGAGAGAGAAGGTTATGTGAGACTATTACATTATTTCATGGGTATAGTGTTTATGTAGATGCCATAAATTCATATCACAAATATTTACATGGGTATAGTTTATTCATTTAACAAATATTATTCAGCAGTTAATTTACTTTTATGTTGTTGTTGGAGGAGGCTGGGAATGTCAGAGCACACAGCACAGGCAAAATCCCATCCCTGTGGGGTATCAACCACTCTAGTGAGGAGAAACACTAAGCGAGCAGACCAAGTGTATGTAAAGACCATGCATATTTCCTTCCAGGTTCTGTTATAATACAATGGCAGGATCCCACATACGTGTGTTAGTATGGTCCGCTTTTTCCGCTTATATGAAATACGGTGTCATCAGTGAGCGTGAGGAGATCTGCAAAGCTAGCTTTGCGGTCTTGGCTCCTTGAAAAGTCACAGCCTGTGTAGCTCTATTGGCTCGAGATTAGCTCTGCAGCTGCTGTGAAGACACCTGGCTAGCTCTCCTGTCAGTCATGGCTCTTGCTGAATGGTGGTGTCAATGCGACGTGATTTCCTCAGCTGTAGGGCAGAACCTCATGCTTGCTGTCTATTCATCTGTCATTTCACAGGGCTTGTTAAAATCTTTCTGTCATATATGGAGTGGTTTTTTTTTTTCACCAAAGTTACAAAACCAAGCTCCCCAAATCCAAAACAACCCCCGCTAGGAAATGTACGAGGAGCTCTAGCCCTCCAGTGATTCGACGCAGGGTACAATACTATGTAATTTTAATCATATTTTTAATTCCTTCGTGTTCTTTTTTCAAAGTTGTTTTGACTGTGTGGTTATTCACATTTCCATGTGAATTTTGGATTGAGCTTCCCTACCAGAAAGCCTGCTGGGTTTGTTCAGAGCTGCTTTCAATCTGTAAATCAATTTGGGAAGAATTTACTCGCTGCTGTCGAGTGAGCCCGTGAGCACTTTTTAACTCTCCATTTATTTATATCTGCTTTAATTTCTCACAGCAGGGCCTTATAATAGCTAGAGATTCCGTGCGCATAACCGTGTACATTGTGTGTGTGTGTGTGTGTTGAAAATTGCTAATCAGCTGGCCGGGGGGTGGTTATTCTATGGGAATACAAATCTTGCACAAATAAAAAGCCCTTCCTTCGTATCACCCAGTATTTGGTGACAGCAAGTAGGAGCAGTTTACAGGTAGGAGCAGCAGGAGCAGATGGCGCCCTCTAGTGCTAGAGTTCTTGTGTACTGGTACCCTTCGTCCGTCCTGGGCTAGTGTTAGCGCTTTCTGTAGGCTCTGGAAGCCAGGATTCCTCAGCTTTAGGCAGTGGCTTCTGGACCTAGGAATTGGGATTCTGCTACTGCTCCCTCCACCACCCACAGCAGCTAGTGGCCTTGAGGCCTCACCTCTAATGTCGCTGGCCATGTAACTGTCTTTTCTACTTCTTGTGCAGCGTGGCTGCCAATCACTCTGTCGTCACAACTACCTCTGCTACAGCCACAGCTGCCACTTCTTTTTGTCTTACTACCTCGGCCTTTTCAGAAAAGTAGGCAAGAAAGACCACGTAGAGAGGATTCTTGAGCCTAAAATTGCGATAATGGAAGGTAGCAAGGGAGGCTGTCTGCCAGCCAGCTCACCAAGATGGCTGAACAGCTTGTTTTGCAGCAGTTACAGAGGCCCTGTGCAGGGCCACTGGGAGAGGTGCTCCACCTCTGACTTGGGTGGAAATTATTACATGCTAAGACCTGGGCAGGATTCTTAAAACAGTCATGGCTGGGCTGCGCCCTCAGAAGCTAGAGCAGGCAACTGTGATTGTCATGGGATTGTCAAGGCATTCTTGAAATGCTCAAAATGACTGGCTCTGAAATAGTGGATTAACTGTCCTGCTGTAGCGTGATTTCTAATTGGTCTTAATAATAAAAACCTGGAGTTAGATATTGGGGTGAAAGTGGAAAGATGAGAGAAGCAGAGCAGCAGCCACCAGTTCTTACCACTACAGGATCCTCAGACCAAGTGGGTCTCCTGGCCCTACAAGTCCTCAGACTGAATGCCCCAACTTCTGTCTCCTCAAGCCTTATATTCCTCTCTCCACCCAGCCTTATCCCTTCCTGCCTCCACCTCCCTAGTGTTGGGGTTATAGAAGTACTGGAATTAAAGGTGTGAGCCACCACCACCGAACTCTTGAGATTGGATCAATGTAGAGTAGCCCAGGGTGGCATTGAACTCACAGAGATCCCTCGGACTCTGCCTCCCAAATTCTGGGATTAAAGGTGTGTGCCACCACTGCCTGGCCCCTATGGCTAACTAGTGGCTCGCTCCACACTCTGGTCCTCAGGCAAGCTTTATTTGCTATAGCACAAACAAAATATCACCACAGTCAGCTCCACTGACAGTCCTTTTCTTCAAGGAAGCTAGAGCAGCAATAAAACCCAATAGCTTACAATGGGTTTGCTTATTTACAGGAAAAAAAAACCATAGAAGGACCATTTCTAATTTATTGTTAAATATTAATACTGATTTTTACAGTGTTTAGCCGTGTGTCTGACAATGTCTAACAACTGTTCAGTGTCTCAGGAAGAGACATAGGTCCCACTCATATATCTCAGCCAGTTCTCTGGGCCTCAAAAGATGACTTCATGGGCAAAAGCACTTGCTACGAAAGCAAGAGAGGACCTGAGCCAATTCTCCAGCACCCATGTAAAAGCAGGCATGCCTGTGTGCTGTAAGCCCAGAATTGGCAGGTGGAGATGGGCAGAGCCCGTCGCTGGCTAACCAGCTAGCCTCACTGAAATGATGAGATTCAGGGTTAGTGAGAGACCCTGTTTCAAAAAAATAAGAGTCAAGAGTAATGGAGGTGTGCACGTGCATGTGCAAATACACGCTAACATACATAAAGATATGTTCTTAGCAGATTGCGAGTGTCTAACTGGTCACCATGCTATAGAACCTTACCTGTATAGAACCTGACTCTACCTACTCTATGCTTCTGAGAACCCAGTCTTTTGTCTGTTTACTTTTATTTTTTTTTTCCACTCTTAGCCCAGGCTGGACTTGAACTGGTAATGTTGCTTTCTTCAGTCTGACAGCAAAAGCCACTGTTCCAGGTTTAAATTCAACCTTCTAAGATTCTGCTTATAGGGCTAAAGAGATATGTAGTGATCATTTGCTTGCCTGAAGATCAGAGTGCAGATATAAACCACTAGATGCCTGGGAGTGGTGGGAAACACCTTTAATCTCCATCACTTGGGAGGCAGAGTCAGAGGGATCTCTGTGAGTTCAAGGCCACACTAGATTGATCAAGTCTCAAAAGAGAAACAGAGCCAGAAGGTGGGGGTTCATGCCTTTAATCCCAGCACTTAGGAGGTAGAGACCAGAAAGGGGTATGGCTGAGCAGAGAGAGGAATATAAGGTGGGAGGAGACAAGAGCTGGTCTACATAGTGAGCTCTAGGACAACTATAGCTACACAGACCCTGTCTCAATAAACAAAAATAATAAATAAAAACTATTCAGTTCTTATTGAAATCAATCTTTATGATAGAAGCATTTGACTTTCAAAAATTACATACATGTGTAATAAGTGTAGTAAAGCTAAGAATGCATATTTAAAGAATATTTTACTCCTTAAGGGATAATTTTTGTCACTTTATTCATAGTATTTTCTACATATCCACAAAATAAAAACATAACATAGCAAACACATTAGATTATAATATATTTAAGTTGCAATTTTATGGTGATTGATACTATGTTTATACACCCTCTGCCTTCTTACTAATTAAATTGTTTTAGAATTTTAGAATTTTCCTCATAAAAGGTAGGGACAGGGCATCTGTGGAAATTTTTGACCACATTTGTCTTAGAATGAAATCTAGTTGTTGGCATGGATGGAAATGTACGAGATATATTGTGGTGTTTGAATAAAAATGGTCCCTTAGGTCCATAGGGAGTGGTGCTGCTAGGAGGTGTGACCTTATGGGAGTAGGTGTGGCTTTGTTGGAGGAGGTCTGGCATTAGGGGGTGGGCTTTGAGGTCTCAGAAGCTCAAGCCAACAAAGGTGTCACTGTCAATTCTGCTGCTGCCCGTGGGTCCAGATGTAGAACTCTCAGCTACCTCTCCAGCACCATGTCTCCCTGCATGACGCCGTGCTTCCTGCTATGACACTCTACTAAGGCCTTTCTATTGTCCTTTATGTCGAAGGGTTGCGATAGCAAGAAGACTAAGATCTTAGCCCTGATTTCATCCACCTTACACTTAGCCTCAGAAGGATTCTACCTCCAGGCTTGGCTTTCAGACAGATTCTCTTTTGGCTATTTGGAGCCTTAAATTTTTTTCTAATTGTGATAACTATACATAAAATTGACTGTCTTAACTATTTTTACACATATCTGTCAATGACAGTAAATACACCGTGCTGTGCAGCCGTCACCACCATCCATCTCCAGAGCTCTCCACTTTGCAAAATTACAATCTGAACCCGTTAATTAGTAACTTCCTCATCCTTGCCTCTCACTGTGGTATGTACCCTGTACTTTCTTTCTTTCTTTTTTTTTTCCAAGACAGGGTTTCTCTGCAGCTTTAGAGCCTGTCCTAGAGCTAGCTCTTGTAGACCAGGTTGGTCTCAAACTCACAGAGATCCGCCTGCCTCTGCCTCCTGAGTGCTGGGATTAAAGGCGTGCACCACCACCACCCGGCTTACCCTGTACTTTCTGTCTGCGAATTTGATTACTCAAGATTATTTCATCTAGGTGGAATCACACATTTTTGTCCTTTTGGAGAGGACTTATTTCACTTCAGTCTTTAAGGTCCATCCATGTTGTAGCGTGTGTCATAGTCCTTTCCTTCTAAGGCTGGATAAGGCTCCATTGTGTCTACACACTCATCTGTCTGGACATTGGGTTGTTTCCACCTTCTGCCTATCGTGAGCGATGCTTGCTGTAGACATGTGGACACGCTCTCTCTGAAGCTCTGCTCTTTGTTGGTGTAGGTGCACACTCATAAGAACTGCCGAAGGCGGTGCTTAATCTTGACTGGCAGTGTGATTGGATTGAAAGACACGTAGGAGCTTAATAAAGCACGCTCTCCTATGTTGGTTGGCATTGCCAAAGTCACTACATCATGAGAGCTCTGACCTTCATAAGGGCCCACATCAATGACCTAAGTCATTGGTGGTTTTAAATTTTGAATAGCTGTTGGGAGCTATGGCACCGTGGGAAGAAGGGCATGGTTGGAGGAAGCAGGTTACTGGGCACGTGCCTTTTAAGGATAGAACTTATCCAAAAACCCCAGGCTGCTGTGGATTCAAACTGAGCTGCATCGAAATGGACCTTTCCTGTGTTAATTTTTTTCCTCAGGTACTTTTGGCACAGCAGCACACACAACACACTAAATCACGTGGTGATTCTGTGTTTAACTTTGTAAAGATCTGTCCACACGTGCATGTGCAGAAACACAGACACACCCAGAGAATTGGCGCTTTGTTCTTAGGTCTCTACCATCTGTCTACTCTTGCAGCATGGACAAAGTGTATATTGACTGAGCACCAAGAGCCTTTTTTACTGGAGAGACTTGTAAATGTGGCGCTCTGGAAACGGAGCTCTGTGCATTGCTGTGCGCTTTCCCGGACACTCTTAAGTAAAGCTTGTCCCTGCTGCCCACTTCACCTCTATCTGCTCAGTCCTGCATGGCTTCTCACTTCGTGGTGCAGAGTCTCTTCAGTGGGCTGTCATCACAAACGCATGTGTTTAAAAAGTAGGGTATGGGATCAGAGTGAAGGTTTAGTGGTTCAGAATCGCCTGTTGCTCTTGCAGAGGACTTGGGTTCAGTTCCTAACACCCACTTGGTGCCTCACAACCATTCATAACTCTGGCTTTGGAGACTCTTGACGTCCTCCTCTGACCTCTGTGGATACCAGGTACATACGCAGTGCACATCCAACAGGCAAAACACTCATACACAAGAAAAATGAATCTAAAATAAATAAACGGGATAATTTGCAACTTCTTTGGGCTGTTTCTCCAAATTTAAAAACACACTGTGTTCATTGCCTTCTTCACCTTTGAAACTGTGAAGCCTGAGTCTCAAGCCAACATTCTGGACATGGCCCGTGGGAAATCACTTCCCGAGGCTTTGGCCACTGCTTCCAGCCACTCCTTCTATTCCAGTTAGCTCTGACCCACCTTGTTTGTCTTCGCTTAAGTGAAATCTGTCTTCAACTCAGAGATGAAATAGTTTTGGGGCAATTTTAATTCCGCTTGCTTGGGAAACCCGACTCATCCTAGAACTGATGGAATTCGTGGCGTTTTGTTTTCAGCTCCTTTTTTTATTTCACACCCAGTGCTAATGTTCTTCAGAAAGAAATCGATGTCTCTGTTTACCTTCAAGAACTATTATGTTCCTATTTAAGTGAGCCCTGTAGCCTTCAAATGCTGTTTTAATTCAATTAGTTTTTTTTTAAGCCCTCCTGTCTCTGTCTGAGACTTTTCTAAGAAGGAAGATTTAGCACAAATTTTTGGAATTAAGTTGTTCATGCAGTCCAATCATAGCAGAGGGGTATAATATGTGAACTCAAGGAAAAAAATCCCACTTCTTCTTCACTAATCTCCAGCACCCAGCTGTCCTCAGACCACAGTCTCTTATGTGCCTGTCTAGCATGCCTTCCAAACTGGTGATGAAGATGGTGGCTTTGCTGGTCGCACTCCCGGATGCTGACTGTGGCATTTTAGGGTAGAAGGGGAAAGTACACTCAGTGCCCTGGAATTGGAATTAAGTTCCTTTTTCAGTTCAAGGAAGCTGTCTCGGTAGAAGTGAGGTGACTGCCTTGTTGAGCGTGTCATGTTATTTATTGGTGGCTGCATTTTATTTTATAGTGAGCCACCATTTGCTTACCCTCTTCTCCTGTGGGTGGATATTTGGAATATTTCTAATTTGGGACAATTATGAATAAAGCTACTGAGAACATTTATATACAAATTCTCATGTGTTACCTTAATTTCTCTTGGGTGATACCTAAGTGTAGGGTTACCAGATCAAATATTAGATGAGTATTTAACTGAACTGTTTTTAAAGGGATTGGAGGATTTTGCGCTCTCACCAGGCATGCTTGCTTAAGTGACAGTGTCGGTCTTTGTAGCTGTGCTTGTCTGCCGCCTGTGCCATGCCATTGTACTTTAATTCTCTTCTCCATGTTCCCGGGGATGCCGGCTAGCCTTACTAATTCCGTCTCCCAGTCGGTGACAGCTGCATCTCTGTCTCCCCAGAGACCAGCCAGCAATGCGGCTTTTAAGCGAAGATTAGCTTTCCTTGTGTTTGTACTTTATGTGCAGTGGCTAGTACAGGACTCGGCTGTGTCTGAGTCTTCACCCTCTATGGGGATCGTCTAAATTGATGTATGCAGTTGACTCTGTCGTATGACTCTGTCACAGTGTTGGCCCTTTACGTTGCTGGGGTTTGGATAATCACTAGTTTTTAACTATCAGATAACACTATTATAAACATTTCTGTATGTGTCTTTTGGTGAATGTTATGTGTTGTTTTCTTGATACTAACTAGGCTGACTTTCAAGTGAAATGGCTGCCTTATAGATCTTAGCAAATACTCGGGACAGTTGTTGAAATGCTGATGTGGGCTGAGCTGGATCTCAGGTAAAATCACTAACCAAGTTCTAACCTGGAACCTACATAAAAAGCTGGATGTGAGGACTTTAGAGATTTCTCAGTGGTTAAGCGCACTGACTGAACTTGCAAAGAGCCAGGGTTCAATTCCCAGCACCCACATGGCAGCTCACAACTGTCTGTAACTCCAGTTCCAGGGAAATCTGACCTCTGTGAGCACACGGTGCGCACACACATACATGCAGGCAAAATACCCGTAAAGAATAAAATGGATGAGAGGAGCTGGATTACACACCTGTAATCCCAGCACTCCTTTAGCAAGCTAGGAGGCAAAGAGGACAATCAGCCCCAAAGCTTGCTGGCCAACTGGCCTACAATACACACTGATGTGGCAGCAGAAACCACGAAGAGACTTTGCCACAACAAGGTGAAAGGTGAAGACCAACTCCTAAAAGTCATCTTCCATTCCCCACGTGAATGCTATGGTATACACACACGCACACACATACACACACAAGTAACAAGTAAAAATTTTAAAGAATACTGAATGCAAGCCAGCAGGCGTGAGCATCCTTTGAGATGCTGTGGATCTGGCAAACTCCAGGGTTACCATCTGACAAGGTGGTAGACGTACTTGTTTTCAGCTTTGGTAGATACTGCTGAAGAACCTTCCCAAGTATTGTGCGTAATTTACATTCCTGTGAGTCACGGGGAGAGTTCTCCATATTCTTGGCAATCCATCCCTGAAATTTTGTGTTTTCAGTTTAGCCATTTTGGTAGCTGTGTTGTGATTCCTCCTTATGGCTATGATTTTTATCTTAGCCAAACAGTAAGGTCTCTGTTGTTGGACTCTGGCTTGTCCCCACCAAAGCACACATTGAGGCCTGAACCTCAGTGCAGCAGAGTCATGAGGTAGACCTGAAACAGACATTTAATATAAGCTACTTGGATCTACAAGGAGAAAGTACAGGCTGAGAGCCTGACATTTCTGCTTCTCTTCTATCTGTTTGCCTACACAGAGGCCTGTTGATCACTATGGAGTTTTTATCAAACTGGTCTCATTCCTCTTCAGGACTGAAGAGGCTCAGGGACAAAGTGTTACTTTAAACCTATCAAAGGCACCTTGGACTCCAGGAACAGCAGAACATCCCAGATGAGGACAGTTGTCCATGATGGGGAGGCTGCACCCAGATACAGAAGCTGTCTCCTGAGGGCCCAAGTGCTTACGACTTCTTCAGACTGCCCTGCAGAGCCAGACCGAGATGATGTCCCGCTAGACCACACTTGTACAGCTCGACTCCTTCCCCCAGTTCTACTGTTTAAACCTAAACCCCATGTCACTACCATAAGGATAAATGCAGGGCCGCTGGATCCTCGGGATTTGTACCTCTTTCCAACACGGCTATATGGAATATATCTCCTGTCTGCTTTTCACGCACACAGCGCCAATGAGTTGGTATACTGGGGAAGGTGACTGAGCCTAGCTTGGTCTGGCTTCTGGAGCCCAGGCTTTCACCTTGAAAACTTCAGGTACAGAGCATCAGGGAAGGTGTACAGGTCTTGGGGTAGAACTCCAGTTGATGGATTAATGCCCTCCCGAATTAGTTGTTCTCGCAGGGGAATAAAGCAAGTGTGGCCTCCTCACATTTCTGCCACAGAGCGAAGCAGCACAGGGCCCTTTCCAGAAACAAGAAAATCCCAGCCCTCGCCCTTGTGCTCCCCAGCATCTATCATGTGTCCAAACAGAGTTCTGCTCTGTGTGCATTACTACTGATCTCAGCTATCCTGTTATAACCACAGAAAACAGACTAGGATGGGAGCCGGACGAACACTTCTGATGTCTGTAGACCATCAAAATACCCTTTTTTTGTGTGTGAAATTTTCCAGTAATTTTTCTATCAGGTTATCTTTGTTACAGTTTTTACTTCTGCTAGTTTTTTCCCTAATTCTCCCAGCTCTGCTTTTCTCTGTTCTCAGCTAGCCTTACTCTGTTGCTCAAGATCTGATGTGTGTCCGTGGCTTTAAAAAGCTGTTCCTTTAGCAGTTTGGCCCAGTGGTAAGAGTGCGGGCCAAGCAAACACAAGGCCCTGGATTTGATCCTCAGCACTGCAAGAAGGAAGAAGATGACAAAGCGTGGCTGTTAGGTTTCCTCTTCGTTTCTGCTGCAGACTCCCAGCGCAGACCCACCATGGTTCTGCTTTCCTCTCCTCTGTGTGCTCTTGCTGCAGCTCTTTCCCCTTCCCGTTCCTCCCTTCACCTCACCCTTCATGCTTATCGAAGAGACATCGTAGCTAGAGAAACCTGAGGGCAAGTTCATCAGCAGTGACCTCACTGCCCTTAGACGCGAAGAGATTTTCCTTTCAAATATTACGAAAGAGACTTTTCTAATATGAATTTATGTTCCTCCCCAGCCCAGAATCCTCTGAAGAATGGACTGAGAGCCTGTCATAGCAGAGAATTTTGCTTCTTATTCCTTCTGTAAAGAATATTTTCCAGCCATGAAGCCAGTTGCACACTGTAGATCTTTATCCATGTTTCTAGTGTCTGCCCGTTGTTTCTAACATAGACTATTTTTGTTCAAGACAGGGTTTCTCTGTAGTCTTGGCTGTTCTGGAACTCTCTCTGTAGACAAGGCTGGCCTCTAACTCAGAGATCTGCCTGCCTCTGCCTCTGGAGTGTTGGGATCAAAGGTGTGCGCCTAGCTACATAGACTCTTTCTGCTGTCTTAGATCCTAAACATCCTAGGACACAATTGTTTCAAATGTTCATGACAGAAAGTAACACTACCGGTGACTGTCATTGCAAATGGGGAGCTCCTTACTTTTCCCATGCCCCTTCCCTAGCTCTTCTTACCAGTGTTCCTGCCAGCATCTCCTCACACTACCTTCCCACTGGACTCCGTCCCCCAAGACCAAGTCACTAGTCAACTCTGGACATCTTTCCTGCATCTAGATTTATCTCACCATGTCTTCCATAACTTCTTCAACAGTTCTGTCACATGAATGACTTTAGTTCCTAGCACTGATGTCATTTTTCCTATTTTACATTAGTTTTAGTGTGTTAATTTTGTTAGGAGAAATACCATCTAAGGTGCCTTATTTCCCTGTGCCCTGTGGGGTGTGTGTGTGTATCTTTCTCAATTATTGTCTACTTTATTTTTTGAGACTGGGTTTCTTGCTAACCCTGTAGCTTGCTGATCCAGCTAGACTGGCAGGCCAGCAAGCTCCAGATATCAGTCTTCACCTTCACCTACTACAGTTAGAGGCACTTCTTTGTAGTGATATTTTATTTGTATTTTAATAAATAAAACTTGCCTGAGGATTAGAGTGCAAAACTAAGCCGCTAGAGGCCAGGGAGTGGTGGCACACATCTTTAATTCCAGGTCTCAGGAGACAGAGGCAGACAGATCTCTGAGTTCAAGGCTACCCTGGGCTACACAAGGGCGATCCAGAAACAGATCCAGGTCGTGGTGGCTCACACGTTTAATCCCAGTGTTTGCAAGTCACACACCTTTAATCCCAGCACTAGGGAGGTAGAGACAGGAGCATTATAGGCGGGCAGAGAGAGGAATATAAAGGGGAAGAGACAGGAACTCACTGGAGTGTGGAGTCTGAGGATTCGTGGAGACAGGATCTCACCCTTTCAGTGTGAAGAGTTGGTCGAGGTAAAAGGTCTCTCCAGTGGTTGCCTGCTTTGCTTTTCTGATCTTCAGCTCGAACCCCAATATTCATCTCTGGATCTTTATTATTCGTGCTACACTCATCTGTGCCTAACTTTTACCTGGGGCTGGAGATCCAAAGCAAACTCCCAATCTCATGCTGCATGGCAAACACCTTACTGACTGACCTGTTCCCCCACCCTTTAAGATTTAGATTGTCTCTCCGTTTCCCCCTTTTTCTTTTCTACTAAAATACTTTTCGTTCATCTGTGTAGTTGCATGTGCACACTCATGCCTTTGTATGTGTAGAGGCCAAAGGACCCCCTCAAGTGTCATTCCTCAGGAGTCATCCGTCAGGACCTCTTGTTGGCCTAGAGTTTGCAAGTAGGCCAAGCAGGCCAACTGGTAAACCAGGAACGTAGCTGTCCTCCCCCTTCCCCCCTCCCCCGCACCAGGATTACAGAGTATGCTGTCACACCCTTCTTTGTTTTTTATGTGAGGCCAAGGGACTGAGCTGGTGTCCCATGTCTGTGCAGCAATCACTACCAACTGTGCTGTCTCCCTAGTCCTTAAAATAACTTTAAGTATTAATTTTCTCATTGTAGGGTAACAGTTAAAAGTTGTACAACTTTCTGTGAGGCATAGTAACTCACGGTATCTTAGATGACTTGTTAATTTAAACGGGCAATCTAGTGTGAGTGGGCTAGAGTATGTATATAATCAAATATAAATCAAGAACATTTATGGGGATGTAAATAGTCCCCGTAACCAGGAAACAGGCACTCTAATTGGGTAGCTGAATGGTGATCTTTGACCCACACCTTGTTTTGCTAAGTGTTCTGTGGAAAGAGAGTGTCTGTATCTAGCTTCACTGATGGGTAGTGGCTCTGATAAGTAGCTCAGGGCCTTATCTCCCCACTCTATTTTAAAAACTGTAATTGCATGTTCTGTTGCACTCACGTCTTGACCTTTATATGTACTTCTGGTTCTCCTTCTCTTAGGAACTACAGTTTTTTATACTTTGTGTTTAATGTGAAAATCTTAAGAATGGGAAGACACTAATATTGACTGTTTGGTTTCTTTATGTCTCCCTAAAATGAGCTGTAACTTTGCCATGATGCTTTAGAAGGGGATGGTTCTGACATTTGACATTCCTCTTCCTTTTTTATCTGTTGATATACTGGAGTCAAACATCCTTGCCAGTGTTTGTGTCTTTATTTTAGAGCTCTTATTTAGTTTACTGGGTTTACTGGTTCATACAGAAAACTGCCTCTTTCGAGGCTAACGTCTATTTGATTTGTATGTTTCCTGAAGTATGCAGTAGCCTGTCTCTCACTAGTCATTCTATTTACATCATAATCCAAAACAAAACATCCTAAGTATTAGAGCTTTAAAGATGCTGTGCAGTGCACTTCTTTAGATGGTAACCCGTGAGGCTGATGGTTCTGTGGTAAAACCACTTGATGCTCTTGCAGAGGACCCAAGTTTGGTTCCTAGAACCCGTGTCCTGCTGTTCACAATAGCCTGTCACTCTAGCTCTCGAGGATCTGATCCCTTTTTCGGATACCTGCACTCACATGCACAGATCACAGACAGATGCATATGCTATACATAATTAAAAATAAAATACATCTTTTAAAATGTTTTCATGTTTCTCATGCTGTTTTTACTATAACAATATAATTCTTGGATTAATGTATGCCCTTTTGTTCTTATCAAATTAGATGGCATGGGAAGTTTATTCTATAGTACTCTGGCAGGTTTCTAGAGTCCTGCTTTTATTAGAATTTGGGATTGTTTTGTGTTTTTACAAAACTCACATTTTTAAAAATTATTTATTATGTGTACAATATTCTGTCTACGTGTATTCCTGCAGGCCAGAAGAGGGCACCAGACCTCATTACAGATGGTTGTGAGCCACCATATGGTTGCTGGGAATTGAACTCAGGACCTTTGGAAGACCAGGCAATGCTTTTAACCACTGAGCCATCTCTCCAGCCTAAAACCCACATTTTTAAATAGGAGTCTCACCTCCCATAGTATTCAACTGTGCATCAGGTCTAACGGGATTAGTTTTATCTGGATTTTAAAATAGTGAAGCATGTTACTGTAGGAAAGCTGTCTGAGTTGGCTGATATTGATCTAGAATCAAGAGAAGCCTCTGGGCATACCTGTGAAATTATTAGGTGAGGTTAACTGTAGTGGAAAGTTCACCTTGGCTGTGGGTGGCTGAATACACAGATGCTGCACATGGTAACTAGCTTACAGACGTCACTCAGAGCTAAGCAGTTGCTTCATTATCTGTTGACGGGTTTAGGATCTGAGTAGCATTTGGATATCAGATGATATATAGAGTCAGTGCATTGACGTGATGTTCATGCACATACGCATTCATTTCATTTTTATGGTCCCTTAGGCTCTCCCAGTTGGTAACAGTTGCTTAGTCATTGCTTTTTGTGACCTTGACACCTTCAAAAAGCCCTGTCCAGTGATGCTGTTGAAAACCTCTGAATAGTAAAGAGCTGCCCAGCCTTTCCTAGTTCTTCATCTCAGGCATACTGGCACGCCTTGTTGCTGGTGCCACTGACCTTGGTCACTTAGCTAAGGTGGCATCTACTATGTTCCTCCATTCTATAGCCATTCTATCTCCCATCACAATTAGTATCTTCTGAGGAGGAAATCTGAGAGCTACAAATCCTATTTTCTCACCTTTTATTTCATTTATTTATGTGGTGGTGGTGGTGATACGTGTGTGCATTTGTGTCACCTGTGTGTGACAGTGCCATCATGCACATGTGGAGATCAGAGAACAGCTTTTGAGAGTGGCTTCTCTCCGTCCACGATGGGTTGTGGGGACTCAGGTCATCAGGCTTGCACGGCGAGCACTTTGCCTGCTGAGCCATTCCCCGGCCTTCTCCGTATTCTCTTGTTCACTAATTTTAGCATCCATTTTTTTTGGGGGGGTGAGGGGCTATAGAAGTTTTGTTCTGCTGTCTTGACAAATTGTCCTCTGTTCCTGTTATTCATTTTACATTTTAAAAATCAAAATTCTGCTGGATTAAAGGTCTGTATTCCTTCTGTATCCATTACTTGATGTGAGTATAGATAGACTCACGGGTCGTCTCTTTGCCAGTTCAGTTTATCCTTCACTGCCTTTGTTCTGACCCTAACACCATGTTATAGTGGAAATAGCAAAGTTCTGAACTTCTCATATATCATGAAATTCAACTTTAGGCAAAATATTGAGCTGTTCTCTATCTATCCTCAGTGCCCTCGGTGGTACAGTGAGCAGTAGCATGTGTTCTGCTACATGTATGATAGGATTTTAAGGAACAAATGTCACACAACAGTAATTAATACTGCTGATGTTCAGTTACTGATCAGCCGTGAGTAAACAGAGGGCTGAGTCTCCTCAGGCCCAGACGTCAAATCCTCAGATGTCCAGTCTGCTCTGAGTGAGCTTGAGACTCGGGGTTCAGTTTCGCTTTTGGTTTGTTCGGGACTGCGTGTTTTCTTGTCTTTTGGCTGTTGACTTACCCACTGTGTGGTGCTCAGGAGACCCCCACCCCTCCACCCATTACATCTGTGACTGGACCAAGAACTGAGTCTCTTCAGGCCTTCTGTTTACTTTCACATGGAGGCTGTACTGTTGATTTGTGTGTCAACCTGACATAAGCTAGAGTCATCGTAGAGGAAGAAGTCTCAGCTGAGGAAATGTCCCCATGAGATTCAGCTCTAAGGCGTTTTCTCAGTTAGTGAGCAATAGGGGAGGGCACAACCCATGGTAGGTGGTTCCACCCCTGGGCTGATGTTCCTGGGTTCTATAAGACACAGGCTGAGCAAGTCATATGGAGCAAGCCAGTAAGCAGCACCCTCCATGACCTCTGCATCAGCTCCTGCCTCCAGGTTCCTGCCCTGCTTGAGTTCCTGTCCTGATTTCTTCCAATAGCAGAGTATGATCTAGAATTGTAAGCCAAATAAACCCTTTCCTCCCCAACTTGCTTTCTGGTCATGGGATTTTGGTGCAGCAATAGAAACCCTGACTAAGACAGAGGGCCAGGATGAAAGGAGAACCAGATGTAAAGGCAGAAGGAAGCCCGAGTCACAACGATTGAGCACACACATCCTTATGCTTTGCTGTAAATGTGTCTGCATTCCCAAGACTAGCCTATCAATTTCTTTGAATGTTAATTTTGAAAACCCCCTTATTTAATATAAAAACAAATTGCCAAACCAAATGTGGCTTATGAAAATATAGTTTTTAAAAATCTGTCGTGTGGATGATGTGATGTATGTGCGTATGAATATATGTATGTGTGCATGCAGGGGCTTGGTGCATATACAGGAGACCAGAAGCTGATGTCAGGGGTCTTCCCTCATCTCTCTCCACCTTGTCTTTGAGACAGGGCCCCTTACTTTAGGGCTCATGTGTTTGGCTAGGCTGACTGGCAGCGAGCTTCTGTGATTGATGCCCACCTCCACACTCAGTGTTTGAACTCGGGTCTTCATGCTTGCTTGGGAGGCCCTTCACTGAGCCATATTCCAGGCCCCCAAACGTGACTGGCCTCTTAAACAGGTGTGCTTTATTAAGGATTTGTGGAGCACACAAAGCCATATGGTGTTGTGAATGTTTTCATTCTTTGCATTTTTTTCCAGTTTGGCTCGAGAGCCTTTTTAGATACCTGTGACAACACTGTAGAAGTCCTTGATGTGACTTTTTCTCATTAAGTTTCTGAATCAATACATACATCCTGTGACTAAGATCATTTGTGTCTCCATCCTGTTTGCTGTAGATATTTAGAGGATCTATTGAACACTAAATTTGTAATTTAAGTTGGGTTGTTTTCTTCTTCTGCCTGTCTTTGGCAAAGAAGGTTTTATTTCTTCCTGCCACAACAATCAGGCAAAAAATAGTCGCTTAAGCTGCTAAGTAGGTCGACCTGCCTGAGCTCCAGGGGTGGCAAATCCTAACAAGGTTTCCCGACTTCAGCAGTTGTCAGTGATGAGACAGGGAGTAGAACCTCAAATATCCAAGGAGAGTAAATGAGTCTCTACCTTGTTCAACGTTTCTAACTGAAGAAACAGCTTTCACACTGTAGTGTGCATTTTTTAAAATTTTCATGTTAATAAATATGACCAAATAAAGGCATGAAACCAGTGTGTGAAAAGAAAAAAACCCAACAGATCACAGGAAATGATTATATGAATACATATGGGCTATTTTGTTTCCTAATACAGTAAAGGATTAGAAAGTCATTTGCCTCGATGTTGGATGTGTGTATAAAAGCTAAGAGAAGGTTCTCAAGCTGTTACAAGGGAGCCGTTGTGTGCTAGTAATCTTGAGGATAGATGTCCCTAGTGAGGATTTGTCAAATCCTTTGAGATATCCAGTCTGCAGGAAATGCTCTGAGTGAGCTTGAAACTCGGGGTTCAGTTTAGTTTTTGATTTATTTGGGACCGCATGTTTTCTTGTCTTTGGCTGTTGACTTACCTGCTGTGTGGTGCTCAGGTGAGCCCCACTCCTCCTCCCCCATCCACCATATCACTGGTCTGCCAGGTACCTAAACTCTCATGGTGACAGCAGCAAGTGAGCGGGTACTTTCATGAAACCACTATGAGGTGTTTACACTGCTGGATTAAGGTGAAATTTTATTTACTTGGGCTAAACAAATTATGAAGGGCAAGTATTATGAAGAATATTTTTGATTGCTGTGGAGTCCAGTGAATATTCTACAAAACAAAATTGAGTATCTATGCACCAAAACTCGGTTTTTCTATTTGATGTCTAATGTAGCTTTTCTTGTTAAATCTTCTAGTTTGGCTGACAAAGAACGACATAGTTTTTAATTAATCATATTGAAACTAAGTGTTTGTGACACTAGCTTGTCCCCTCATCTCCATTACCAATAGTGCAGTTTAGGCCCTCAGTGTTTCCTGTCCAGGCCACGGCAATAACTGTCCTCTGGTCGCTTCCCTAGTCTCTAACTGCGTGTGTACTGATGCCCGAGTAACCACTGGAAAGTGCAAGTATGATCAGATCATGTTCGTGCTTACCCTTTCTTTCGTGGCTTCCAGTTGCTGTAGGACAAGACATGGAGCGAGGGCCCTGTGTGGTCTGACGATCTTTGTGTTGTCGGTCTACACCCTGCCTCCTCCCAGTGGGACACAAGGCTCCCCAGAAACTGCAAGTCGCCTTCTCATCTTTGCTTCCAGTGTTTCTCTGCCTGGCACTCTATTGTATTGCTGATAGCTTCTTTTTTTTTTTTTTTTTTTTTTTTTTTTGTTTTTTGGTTTTTTTTTTGTTTTTCGAGACAGGGTTTCCCTGTGCTGATAGCTTCTTTAAGACACAATTTAATGTCTAAAAAACCTTTTTTATCAAAGTTCTCTCAAGCATTCACAGGAATATAGATAGCAATAGAATGACCCCTTATGAATTCCTTATGAATTCCAGTTGCTAAGTCTCAACATTTTTAGCAAATCTTTCAACTGGACCTTTTTCTTCTTCTTCTTCAAATTAGTCTTCAGTTGAAGGCTTCTAAGACTTCACTAAGCAGAGCCACCCCTTTGCGGTGTTATCCTAGCACCATGCCAGTCCTCTTCGTGGATGCCATGGCTCACTTAGCCGTCGCCCCTCTGGGTTGTAAGCACTGTGACAGAATGCTTTCTCCTGGCCGTCCCTGTACCTGACATGGACAGTGTGTCTAATAAATAGGAAAATGAAAACCCATCTCCATCTTGCTTTACCCTTTTCTCTTTGCTTCCCAAGAATACATGCAAAAGATTACATAAACATTTCCCCAGAGAAACTAGACATACAAGTGTAGAAAGAAGCATGGATATATGAGGAAGTTGTGTGTGTAAGTGTGTCGTGTGTGTGTGTCTGTGTGTCTGTCTGTGTGTGTGCGCGTATGTACACGTGTGAGCAGGGAGCCATTTTCAGAAGAAAAGTAGAACTGAAGCATGGGGGTACAAACCTACAACCCCAGTACTCGGAGACGGAGGCAGGAGGCTCCTGAGAATGAAGCCAACGTGGGTACAGAGTGAGATCCTACCTTAAAAACTCAGACCAGGGCTGGAGAGATGGCCCAGCGATTAAGAGCACTGGCTGCCCTTCCAGAGGTCCTGAGTTCAATTCCCAGCACCCACATGATGCTCACAATCTGATGACCTCTTCTGGTCTGCAGGCATACGTGCAGACAAAGTTCCTATGTACCTAAAAAAATAAATCTTAAGAAACAAAGCTCAAACTAAAACAACAATGAAAACAGGAATTATCTCTGTGGTTGTAGAATGTGTATGGGCAGTAGGTTAGGTGGGGTGGTTGAGGTCATAACAAAGTATTCCCTCTTTATTTGGACAATAGTTAAATATATGTGCATGAAATGTTATCAGTTGACATACTTAAGTATTTTTGTTTCTGTTTGGTTTTATTGTTGTTGTTGTTGTTGTTTTTCGAGGCAGGGTTTCTCTGTCAGCCCTGACTGTCCTGGAACTTGATTTGTAGACCAAGCTGCCTCGAACTCAGAGAGATCTATCTGCCTCTGCCTCCCGAGTGCTGGGTTTAGAGGTGTGCCACCACCTGAGGTTGTAATTTTTTAACCAGTATGAAAGCCTAGAATTTCTGCCTTCATTTTGTGTCATTTTTAAAGTAATGTTTTTAGTTTCATGTGTAGTGTGTGTGTCTGTGTGTATGCGTGTGTCTGTGCATGCATGTGTGCATGTGAATGTCTGTGTGTGCCTGCATATCTGTATGTGCCCCACATCCATGCAGGTGCCCTTGAAGATCAATACTCTAGACAAGTGCATCCGTGTGAAGAAGGTGTGATGCTGTGGAAAACAAATGAACTGCTTCAAGCAAGAAGACAGCCCCAGTTGGGCTGGCGGTAGAGGGAGAGGCAGCGGATCTCTGTGAGTTCAAGGCCAGCCTGGTCTATAGAGAGAGTTCCAGGACAGGCTCCAAAGCTACACAGAGAAACCCTGTCTCAAAAAACCAAAAATTAAAAAAAAATAAGACATCCCCAAATTTGTATTGGTAAGCTTTGTCTTTCTGTAACGTATTCATGGCGATATATTATGCAAGCTGAGTAAGTCACTATTAACTGGAGCTTGAAGGAAACGGGTTTGTTTGTATGCGCCATCTGGAAACTCATAGTACAGTTTAGGATAAGGCACACTTTATCCTAAGTTTCCTTCTGTTGAAGGAAGGGTGGGAAAAGCATAATTCATAGGAAGGTCTTTAATGGCAGGGAGACTTTATCTCAAGGGTCTTTGCCAGTTTTATTGTTGAGGAGAGACAACTGTGTTTGGGATATTTGTACACTGTGTGAAGATGTATTTTTGTGATTGGTGTAATAAAAAGCTGAACAGCCAGTAGCTAGGCAGGAGAGTATAGCTGGGCAGAGAGAACTCTGGGAGGAACAAAGGAGGGTCACCAGCAAGATGCAGAGGAAACAGGATGGGCGGTATAGAGGTGAGGTAACAAGCCACATGGAAGGACGTAGAATGAAAAATATGGATTAATTAAAGTTATAAGAACTAGTTTGTAACAAGCCTCAGCTAAGGCCAAGCTTTCATAATTTAATAAGTCTCTGTGTCATTATTTGTGAGCTGGCCGTCACAAAAGAAAAAATGCACAGCTGATCTCAAGTTGTGTTCTGCAGGGCCTAAGAGGCAGCTCTGTGATAAGAGCTGTATATGTCAAGTTTGCTTTCTTGTGAAATAAAGATTATATTCTTATTGCTGATTTGGCTTATATTATATAAATGCATATTCTTTTGTAAATATTCACAAGATCTGAGAGACGTACAGGATCTGTCAGAAGCGTAGCTCTGAGAGTGAAGGTCTTAGCAAGGAGAGTTGGTGATTTAGGCTATGCAGAATGAAACGCTCGTACACCTTGCATCCTCCATGGCATTAAATAGCAAGTCCCGTGGAAAAGAATAAAAATGTCAAAGCTGAAGATTAAATTTCTGCAGTAGCCTCACCTTATCATTCTAATTAGTTTTAGATTTCATTTGACTAAATTTTATTAGTTAAAATTTTATCATGGCATCAATATTTGAAATGTTATGACTTGGTGAAATCCTAGCCAGAATACCGTTACCTACCCCAAACCATTCATGATCGATGATCTGTACAGAAGGCATGTACTGCCTGAGACTGAAGTTAAATAAAGAACTACAAAAACAGATTTAAAGGCTGAAGATATTTGGTTAACAAAATTATTTCAAACAGCAAAAAAAAAAAAAGTAAAGAAAAAAGAAAGGCCATCTCATCTACCGCCAGCTTTGACATTCTTTAATGTTGATCAGTGTGTTTCAGTGCTATTGAATTTCACCACTACAGAGCTTTAAAGTGGTCAGGATTAGACAGAACTCCAGTCTTACTTGCAAGGATGCATTCAGTTCAACTCTTATACTTTCACTGTTAGGAACACAAAATAGTATGGCTACTTTGGCAGAAAGTCTGGCAGTTTCTTTTAAAGTTAAATAATGCTCTTAGGTGGAAAGACTTTTTAGATATTTATTGAAAAGAAATCAGAATATATTTTCACACAAGCATTACTTCTCAAAGGCTGGCTGTAGTTGTTTTATCCCCTCAAATCTGTAACCCAGTGAAGGGACAGAGAACCGTAGCCCCACCTTGCTGTTCTCCTCAGTATCTGGGGATTACTGATACCGGCAGCATGGGTCAGTCCCACTCACATTTGCAGGTAAACGAAGCCAGACTCTTAGTTTGGAGGGTGCTGTTCCATCTACCTTCATTCTGGAAAGGGGGAAACTATAAGGGCAGAAAAAAAGACAGATGACTGGCAGAAGGGAGGAGCAGAGTGGAGGTTGATGACAGGGTCTGAGCAGGTGATTTGGAGAGTGATGAGCATGTTGTCTGGACTGTTTGGTGGAGGTGATGAGCATGTTGTCTGGACTGTTTGGTGGAGGTGATGAGCATGTTGTCTGGACTGTTTGGTGGAGGTGATGAGCATGTTGTCTGACTGTTTGGTGGAGGTGATGAGCATGTTGTCTGGACTGTTTGGTGGAGGTGATGAGCATGTTGTCTGACTGTTTGGTGGAGGTGATGAGCATGTTGTCTGGACTGTTTGGTGGAGGTGATGAGCATGTTGTCTAGACTGTTCTGGTGTACAGCTGGAGTTTGTCAAACTCAGAACTGTACATGAAGAAGGTGAATTTTACTGTATATAAATTCTCCTTAATAAGTCTGACTTTCTGACTTTTTTCCTTTAAATATATAACTAAAATGTCCACTCACAGGCACACATGCACATGTGCACATACCCTTACAGAGAAGAGGGCAGAAAGGGATGGAGGGGTGATGTGAACGAATATGAAGTAATGCATCATGTCTTGGGTTCATTTCCGAATCATCCAGTAACTATCTGGGGATGTGTGGGTGGGCTTTCCTAGTAGCTCAAAGGCCCTGCTGCGGTGTTGGGCGGGTGGTAAATGGAATGTCATCTCTTTCCACTTGGTTTTTCTGATAATAATGATCTTTGGCATCTTTTCATCTTGGTAGTCCAGGTCTCCTCACCTCTGAGTTGTGTTTTCTTCTGTCTTGGTTCTGTACCCATTCTGCTAGCTTCTTCCTTTTCCCAGCCTGCAACTGGCTTTTCAATTAGTTTATGGTAGCTTTCATATTATATGTGTTAATTTTGTATTACGTACATCATGGTTTTTTTAAAGATCTATTTTTATTTTATGTGTGTGAGTGTTCTGCCTGCATGTATTTATGTGCACCACGTGTGTATCTGGTGCCCACAGAGACCAGAAGGAACGTGAGTGACAGATAGTTGTGAGCCCCCATGTGGGTTCTGGGAACTCAACCTGGGTCCTTTGCAAGTGCAGCAAGTGCTCTTAATTGCTGAGCCATCTCTCCAGTCCTCTTCCTGCCCTTCATATCTTATTAAGAAATTGTTCTGTAGAAATATTTCCACGTTTCTGTTTTAACATCTGTCTCTAATCCTCTTGGGATCTATCTTTGTGGATAGTGTGATGTTGATGTAGATTTTCATCTGTAGAGTGAATTGTCCAGACACCATCTTATCTTTGGCCATTAGGGAGTGCTATCCTGCCTCTCTGGACTTGCTTGGCAAGGACCCCAGCCCTGCCTTTTGCCCGCAGCCAGTAGCTGCTTTTCTCTGTGGCTGCCTAGGAGCTGTCACAGACGTGCCTTTGCTTGCTTCTTCAGAAATAAGTTATTTCAAGTTCCCCCGAGGAGTGTATTTGGTAGGAGTTTGGACAGAGAAGAGCACAGTTTTCACACTGGGCAGGCTTGGTATGGTTTTGTGTTACTTTTAACTCACTACAGCATCGATTATGCTGTGTGAACTCTTGGATGTGGGCATGAACATGGACAATTCATTTGCCTCTGTTTTAGTTTCGGTTTCAAAACAAAACCCTGGACCTTGGGTTACCTAGATTTGTGTTTTAGACAGGGTCTCTCTGTAGCCTGGCTGGATCCTCTTAGCTCTTCCTCTTGGGCAGCTGTCACACCTGCAGTATTGAACTTGCATCTTGCTTTCTGCTCAGGCTGCCATCCTCTTCTCCTTGCCCATGCCTTCTCCCTCTGTTCCTTTTGACATTTGTATTTGCCGTCTGTTCAAGTAGCACCCCCTTTCTCCACTTGGGCAACTCTTGCCTATTCACCTTCATGTATCTTTTCATCTGAATTAGCCTTGCACAGCTATTAAAATAACAGTAAATGGCCTACATATGTTTGTGAGTGACTGGGTATTCACTGTTTGTAGTAGTCTTCATGTATATAATTGTTTACATTTTTCTATAAATTAGTTCAACGGTCTGTGTAAGTTTTCAAATTAAATTATGTCTGTAGCATTATTCTGAGGTCCTGCTGTGTGTACTTAAACTGCTTGTCTCAGTTAACTCCACTAAGGTTCCTGTAGAAATAGCTTTTGGTCGTATTTGCTGTGTGGGGTCATTTTCTACCCATCTTTAACACAACTAGTTGGCACCTTCTTCTTGTTTACCAGTGCCCTTTGCCCAGCATGTGATTTTGTCTTTTCTTTCCCGTCACTCAGGTGCGCTCTCTGCCTTACACTGCCTAAAGTTCACAGGAAATTTTATGGGTATTTCTTGGCTGTTGTAACAATGGGGGAGCCATGTTCTTAGCCTGAAGAGCCTCTTTTAGATTTTTCTTCTTGGGGAGAACCTTGAAGAAGATCTGCGTGAGAGCTGTGGTTCATGCAGAGAACACACACACGTCCTTTTTGAAATAACAAATAATAAATACCCTATGGCCTTCTCTTTTTGTGAGTAAACATTTCCATATTGATGTAGTTGCTTGGTAAAGAATGCCTCAGTAGAGCATTATTGATCCATTGTTTACTTACTGAGTCCTCTCCATACTGACCAGCAAGGAGGCTCCTTGTTAATCCTAGAAACTGATTTGAATCTGGTCTTTATTGCATCCATTTCCTAACAATGGAAGGTAGTAAGAACTGAGGAGCAGGACTCTACACTGTGACCCTTCCCTTTTTAAAATCTCTGCCGTGTAGTCTTGGTTCTGCTGTTGATCTGACTTCTTATGGTCTAAGCTGTACTGAAATGGCAAGAGGTGGCCTTTGTACCAAGTCAGCTTGTTTGCTGTGCTGTTAGACTCACTACTTACAAAATCTAACACGGTGCCTATGATGCTGATGTCAAGTGGCTGAGTGCCACTAGAAGTGAGTGAGTTGTGTTTAATAGTTTAGGAATTCCACAAGAAGTCAGCATGACGTGTGAGCACAGGAAATGTAACTGGTTTGATAAGAATGAGATTTTAATTCACACATGCATGTGTTTCTATTAGAATAATATCCAGACATTATTACAATTGTAGTGAAGGAACAGATGCAAATTCATGAGTGGCTTTTATAAATGCTTCTGTGCACTTGAGAGACCAATGATCATGCCAGGCATGGTGTTCCTTTAGAACCTGGAGAACAATATAGGTCTGGGAGGTTTGTGTGCCTGCTCCACGGGAGAGTTTTCTAACAGTTTCCATATAAAAATGGAAAGCTTTGGTATATCAAATGACATCTGTAATGAGACTAAAACAAAAAAGGTCTTAGAGTAAGGAAGCCTTTCTAGCCAGTTGGTGGCGCACACCTCTAATCCCAGTACAAGGGAGGCAGAGGCAGGCACATCTCTGAGTTCAAGGCCAGCCTGGTCTACAGAGCAAGTTCCAGGACAGCCAGGGGTACATGAAGAAACCCTGTCTTGGGGGTAAAAAAACCACAACAAAAAAGCCTTTCTCAATTAGAAATGAAACCTACAGTTTAAAGTTAGATGCAGGAGTGCACGCCTTTAACCCCAGTATTCCAACACTCTGGAGGCAGAGGCAGACAGATCACTGTGAGTTCCAGGCCAGCCTGGGCTACATAGTGAGATTCCTTTTAAAACCAAGCCAAACCTTATGCTGTGTAGAATAAAGGATCGATACAGGAGAGATGCATAGAATACATAAAAAGAAAAAATGATATAGTTTGCTGTACGAAGCCATCCAGACTTTTATATGAAGAAAATAACATAAACAAGGGTTGAAAGCGGGAACTTGTGGTAGAACCCTAGTTCAGACTGAAGCATTCATTTCCTGTGTGTATAGATGCCTAAAACTAAGTTCATAAAGTATAACCCAGCTAAAATGAGCAACGAAGATACTGCCTACAGCAGTGTGTGTATAACTTACTTAAAAATACATTAGATACCCATAGCTGCCTGAATATATATTAGGTGTAGATTGGGTCTTAACAAGAATGTGACTTCAGGGTTGGGCTTAGGAAGGACACCTGGGTGGCATGGCTGCGAGAGGACTTACTCTTCCAAAGCAGCGTGCTTTTACCTTTTATTCCCCCGCCATTCATAAAAACGAATTATCAGATAGCTACTGTATTGTGTGCATACTACATATTTTATCTTCACAGCCAACAGTGGTCAGAGCATAAGGTGATGATGGTATTTTCGTTATAACAGAGTTCATGAGAATTGACAAAGCTGTAAGATTGTTGTGTAAAAGACAAGGCCCTCGAGCACAGAAAGGAAGGGGAAATATGACAAGAGCTGTCCAGGCGGTCAGCACAGAGTCTGAGCATCGCTTTCTCAGGAAGTGGGTCCTAAGCACCTGCGGTCAAGGCAAGGGCCATTTCTGCACGTCCCCACAGCACCCTATGCTTGCCTAGCTGTGCACTAACTTCCACTGTAGTCACGAGTTTGTTTGCTTGTTTCTTCCTACCTCAGAACCAAAGCTAAGAGCCCCTGAGGTCAGATTGTGCCTCTGTTATGTTTTCTAAGTTTGTTGCTATCTCACACACAGAAGACTGCTTGTTGAGTGAATAAGTAGAATAAATGTTTTCTTTCATTTAATGTGGAGAAATTGAATTTTAGCATGCAGCCTTGCTAGGAGAGTGCTGGCTCCGTTGTGCTCATTTGTGCGGGAGGCGTAGCGTGGGGTTTCTCTCTGACACCTCTCATTGTTTCAAGACTTTCCCGCTACTATACAGTTGTTAGCCTTTGACCCAGATTTGCTTCTTAAGATGACATGGAGATAATTTAAAATATATTAAAAACAAAACATGGGCTGAGAGTAGAGCTTTACTGGTAATGTACTTGCCTGGAACATGCAAGGCCTCAAGTTCAATCCCCAGTAGTGCCCCCCCCCCAAAAAAAAAGAAGGAAAGAAGAAAAGGTTCTCAAATGTTCATCATGGTGTTCTTCTAGTCAGAATAAAGTAGTGCCCATAGCTGTCCCCTTTGCAAAGTGAGGGTTTCTTCAAAGATGTTAGGTCCATATGGTAGACATTAAAAATGATAATCCTCACAAAGACATGGTAGCATGAGGAAAGCCTCTGCTGTAATTTCAGTGAACAGAGCAAAATTTAGACTATAAATACAGATTAATTACAATTATAAAATACAGAGATGGCTAGGAGGAAATGCTTTACAATGTGGAAACAAAAGGGATGCCTGTTTTCTGTAACTAGAATAAACCTGAGTACTGGTGGCTAAAAATCCACCTCTTTCCTCACCCTCAGTCCTTCCTTCCCCTTCAGCCCCTCCCTCCAGTCAGCCCTCCTCCCCTCTTTCTCTCTCCTTCCCTCCCTTCATATCCCCCCTCCTCTCTCTCTTTCTGTATGTGGACAAGGTAATGCATACCTGGAATCTCAGCACTTGAGAGACCGTTGAGTTCAAGGCGAGCCTGGGCTACCTGCCAGGATCCTATTGGGGGGGGGGGGGGGGAGACGACTTGGATGGGAGCTACCAGGCTACCGGCATTTTCTCTCTCAGATTCTTTTTTATTTTTAAAAATGTTTTTTAGCTTCCAAATAATTTTATTACTTAAATGTATTCTTTGACAGTTTTACACATGTGCATGGTGCAGACTGTCCTCACGCTCTCCCGTGTCTCTCCTGCCTTTGTCTATTGCCCCTGTTCCCTCTGAATCTCTTTATCATACTTACATCTATTAGTTCTGTTTTTGTGACCCCCTGAGTTTAACAAGGGCCACCTATAGTGGGCTCAGCAGTGGGTACACAGCCTAAGACGGTGACTGCTCTTCTCCCAGAGTCTGTCTGTAACCAATAGTTGTGTAGTAAAGGGTGGGGCTTCAGGCGCCCCTGACCCCTCCATGGCTGGGCAGGTCAACTGCAGCTGTGAGTTCCTGATTGCACGGCTGTGTGAGGATGACACTCTACAGCCCTCGCCCTACCTTCTGGCGCTTACATGCTTCAGTCTCCTCTCTAAGCTTTTAGGTACTTACTGCCCCCCTTCTACAGTGATCCCGAGCATTAGTGGGGGTGGTATAAGTGTCTTGTTTGGTGTTGAGCCCTCACCTGTCACCTGTTCTTACCTTAGGCAGCACCATTTGTTGAAGATGCTGTCTTTTCTCCAGTGTGTATTTTTTTGGCATCTTTGTCCAAACCAGGTAGCTTGTGGTTGTGTGGACTTCTATCTGGGTCCGCCTCTCTCCTGCTCCATTGAGCTGTGTTGCTGCTTTTGTGCCCTTGCTCTGCTGCTTTGATCACTGTGGCTCTGCAGTCTAACTTGAAGTCAGGTATGGGGATGCCTCCTGCAGCGTTCTTCTTGTTCAAAACACTTCGGCTACTCTTGGTCTTCAGCATGTCCATATAAATTTTAAGATTGATTTTTCTATGTCTGTGAAGAATGACCCTGGAATTTTGATTGGGGTTGCATTGATGTAAATTGCATTTGATAGGATGGCCATTTTCACAATATTAATTTTTTTCTATCTGTGAACTTGGAAGGTCTCTGCATCTTCTAGTGTCTTTTCCTATTCCTCTGATGTTTTAAAGTTTTCACTGTAGAGTTCTTTCTCTGGTTTATTTCAAAGTTGGTGTTCATTTGTTCTCTTCTTCTTGTTCTTCCTCCTTTTCCTCCTCATCCGTCTTCCTCCTTTTTCTTCTCTTCAGTGTTATAACGCTATAAAAGATTTCCCCTGATTTTTTTTCCATTTTGTTTATCATTGGTATGTGGGAAGACTACTGATTTGTGAGCTGATTTTTGTGTATCTTGCCACTTTCTAGTTTTTGGTGGAGTCTTTAGAGTCTTGTGTATAAAATAGTATTATCTGCAGATAGGAATACATTGACAGTGGTTTTTTCTATTTGTGTCTTTTATTCCGTCTTGTTTTGTTGCTCTTGCCAAGGCTTCAGGCACTGTATGGAACAGGAGTTGAGTGGACACCCTTGTCTTGTGACTGATCCTAGTGACCACACTTTCAGTTTCGCTCTCCTTTACCATCATGTTGATGAGGGCTGTTGATATGGCCTTTGTTATGTTAAGGTATGCGTCCTCCTTCCCTGGCCTCTCCATGACTTTTGTCATGAAGGGGTGTCAGAGTTCATCAACCCCCTTTCTGTATCTGTTGAGATAATGTGTTGCTGCTGTTGACTCCGTTTATCTAATGGATTCTACTTACTTACATTTGTTAAACCATTGCTGCATCTCTGGAATAATGCCAGTTTGATCACAGTGATGATCTTTTTGGTATAATCTTAAATCCAGTTTACAAATATTTTATTGACAATTTTCCCATCTATTTAAAAAAGGAGATCAGTCTAATTTTTATTTAGTCATTATCTTTTTCTGGTTGTGGTATTAGTATAGTACTGTCGTTATTAAGCCTGGAAGTATTCTTTCTTATTTTAGGAAATAAGTGAGTAGATGTTACTAGTTCTTCCTTGAAGGCCTGGTGGCGCTCTGCAGAGATTCACTGGCCCTGGGCTTGTTTCTCAGACTTTTTTTTTACTGCTTCAGTCCGGTTATCCATTGCTAGTTATAGATTTATTTAAGTTATTTTGTCTTGGCTTAATTTTGTTAGGTCTTATGCATCTAAAACTGCATCCATTTCTTTTAGATTCCCCCCCTCAAGTTTTTGAAGTATAGGTTTTTAAGATATGGTTCCTATGTTTTTATGAATTTCATTGATGTCTGTTGTAATATCCATTTCATCGCTGATTTTATTTATTTGCATTTTCTTTTTCTTGGGTTAATTTGGCTAAAAATTTGTCAGTCTCTTTCCAAATAGAGCAAAATAAAAACAAACAAAAAACTCTTTTTTTTTTTTTAGTAATTCTTTGTATTTTTTTCTATTTCTAGTTCATTAATTTCTGTTCTGACCTTAATTCTCCCTATTTACTATTTTGCGTTTGATTTGTTGTTGGTTTTACATGACCTTAAGGTGCATCATTAAGTTAATTGAAATCATTCTAATTTTTTTTCAATGTAGGCACTTAGTGCTATGAATTTTCCTCTCAGAACTTCTTCCATTGTATCCTATAAATTTTGGCATTTTGTGTTTTTATTTTCATTCAAATTCTAGGAATTCTTTTTTATTTTCCTATTTCTTTAGTGACCTATTCATTCTTCAATGACTTCATCGTTAATCTCTACGAATTTATGGACTTTGTGTAGTCTCTCTTGGTTTAGTATCTAGCTATATTCAGTTGTGTTCACATTGGATGTTATTTTGATTTCCCTAAGTTTGTTGAAGCTTGCTTTGTGTCCTAACACATGATCCATTGTGGAGAAGTTCCAGAACCTGCTGAAAATTATGTGTATTCTTTTAATGTTTAGGTGGAATCTTCCATAGATAGCTGTTAGATTCATTTACTTTATAATTTCATTTAACTCTAATGTTTCTGTTTTTTGTTTGTTTGGTTTTGATCAGATGATTTGTGTATTATGAGTGGAGTACTGAAATCTCCTGTTCTCTGTGTTGGAGTTAATCTGTAGTTCTATACTTAATAGTATTTGTTTTATGAAATTGGGTGTACCTGTCTTTGGTTCATAAATGTTTAGAATTACAATATCCTCTTGATGGTTGTTTTTTAATGAGTATTAAGTGACCTTTTAAAGATCTCTTCTGATTAGTTTCATTCTGAAGTCCGTTTTCTCTGGTATTAGAGCTCCCAGGTCTGCTTGTTCCCTTGTCCATTTGCTTGGGATTCCTTTTCCCCTCCTTTTCCCCTGAGGCGATGTCCGTCTGTGCCGATGAAATGCGGTTCTGGGAGGCAGCGTAAAGACAGGTCCTGTTTCATAATCCAGTCTTCTGTACTTTTTATTTGGAGGCTTGGGACTATTAGTATTCAGAGTTACTATTTAAAGTTGTGTATTGGGGGATGAAAACCTGAAGCATGACTGTGACCGAAGGCGGCACATGCCACCATGCAACGACTCCATGGAGACAGCAGCGGCAGAGGAGTCTGCAGAGCCCATAGTGTCCCTAGAAAAGCTAGGGATGTCAGACTGCAGGTGATGCCATGGCCATGCTGTAGCCAGAACCACGTGGACGCCCATGCTGCGTGCTGCTGCTGACCGGAAAGGCAAGGAAGCGTCTTTTGCAGTGGATGACTGCAGACTCAGTTGAGAATGAGAGACATAGAAGGCTTCAGTGACCACCTTTCCCCCAAAGGAAAATTTTTCCCACTCCCCAAAAAGAAACAGTTTAGACAGGAAGCCCTGAAGAGAACTCTTTAAAAATGTGGAGCGCTGAAGTGCAGCGCTCCACAGTTGGTGGCTTCTGGCAGGGGTGAGGTGGGGAAGGTGTAATGGTAAAAAGAGGAAGGCGAAGTGGGTACCTTTTGGTGGGCCCTGCCAAGGTATGCCACTAAGCAAGCACATCTGATGTAGCAGAGTTAGTGCAAGAGGTTTATAGGGGGAGCGGGGAGGGAGAGAGCGGCAGACAGAGCAGGGAGAACAGGGAAGAGACCAGAGGAAGAAGGAAGGCAAGAGACAGGAGAGCCAGCTGTGCCTGGCAGGCCCTTTTAAGGGGTGCACATGTCACATGGCTGCTGGTGGAAAGGCACCTGGTGGATACATAAGCAGCAGAGGTGGGCTGCTACAACAGCGGAGACTAACAGAAACAGTTTTCTTTAAGGGGTGGCCACTGGGAGTTTGATCATGCTCCAGTAAGTATGGGCAACACAAATTGAACTTGGCTTGTTTGTTTGCTTGCTTTTTGTTTTTTGTTTTGGGGGGGTGGTCAAATGGGCAGTGGACATGAGAGGGCTGGGAAGTGAATGGGATTGGGGTGCATTATATGAAATTTTCAAATAATAAAAATGTTAAATTAAAATGCCAGGCAGTAGTGGCTCACACCTTCAATCCCAGCACCCTGGAGGCAGAAGCAGATGGAAGGTGGAGCGATGTGAATTCAAGGTCAGCATGGTCAAAAAAGTGAGTTCCAGGACAGCCAGAGCTATTAACACAGAGAAACCCTGTCTCAAAACCCCAAAATCAATCAATCAATAAATAAGTTATTGGGCCAGTTAGGTAGTTCAGTAGATGGAGACATATCAGTTAAAAAGCCTGGAAACCTGAGTTTGGCTCCCAGGACTCATGCATTGAAACACAGAAACCAACTTCCACAAATTGTCTCTTGGCCTCCGTATGCATGCTGCGGCATGTGTGCGTCTCTCACACACACGCACACACGCACACATGCACACTAAATAAAAATGTAAGAAATCTATTCTTGTTCTGTTAATTGTGTGGTATTTATATCTTTTTTAAATTAACTGTCCCAGCATTGTTTATTTTTGCATTGTGGCCTCTTGGTTATATTTACCCTTCTCTTTAGTCTGAAGAATTTCTTCCTGGCCGTCCAGTCAGTGTCAAGCGTGGGCTCCCACGGGTCCCGTCCCCCCCACTGTCCCAGCACATCTTGCAGGCAGAACAGATTATAGGTTGAAAGTTTTGTGGCTAGGTTAATGTCCCAGTCTCTCTGCCAAAAGCCTTACCTGGTTATAGAAGATGGCCAGTTCGGGCTCCAGATCCCCCATTAATAGACTTTTCTAGGGTCACTCTTGTAGATTAGGGAGCTTCCACTGCACCGGTTTTCTACATCGCCCCCCCCACCCCGTGCCTCCCAATTCTAGTCGACTCTCCTATTACTCTCTCCCTTCTTCTCCCCATCCCCCAACCCAACTGATGCCTCCGTTCCCATATCCACCCCACCCCTCTACACCTGAAAAATATATTCTGTTTCCCCTTCCCAGAAACAGGACAGAACCAATCAAGACTGGAAAAAAAAAGTCAATATGATTCCTAAGGATATTCTACTGTTCTGTTATACTCATAGATCAGTGCCTTGTCCAGTTGTCATCAGAGAGAGGGGTGTCATCCAACAACTGTATGGGAGACCCACAGCCAAACACTAGGCACAGCCAGAAGAGGAGAAGGATTATAGGAGCCAGAGGGGTCAAGGATGTCATAAGAATATGGCCCACAGAATCAACTAGCCAGGGACTCACAGATGGAAGCAATTATGGATCTGATGTAGGTCCACTGCATACATGTTATGGTTGTGTAGCTTGGTATTCTTATGAGACCCCCTAAGAGTGGGAGTGGGGGAATGTCTACTCTTTTGCCTGCGCTTGGGACCCTTTCCTCCTACTGTTAGGATTTAGCAGCAGAAGAGTACTTTGGTAGATCTAGGCCAAGGAATACCGCAGAAATCACACTACACAAAGACACTTTTTGGGAGGGTGTTGAAAGGCCACCTCTTAGCGGGGACAAGTGAAAGAGAGACAGAGTGGGCCGTGATGACAGGGACTTTTTAAATATGTCGAATTTGATGGCTGGTGATGACCTGGTTGCTAGCTCTGAGTCGCTGCAGGCAGGCTAGGGGAGCACCTGGTTTCTATACCACCTCTGGGTTTTCACATCCAGCCATGACATGAGGGTTTGTGCCCAGTCTTACTGTATCTTATTAGTCCATGCTCTGTGGATATCCTCAGGAGATCTGTTTTCTCTTTTTCCTTCTTTCTTTCTTTCTTTCTTTCTTTCTCTTTTGAAAGGAAACAGAAGTTGTTCTGGGGAAGAGGAGAGGGATTGGAAGGAATGGAGGGACTGGAAACTGCAGATGGGATGTAATGTACGAGACAAGAATAAAACTTTAAAAAGAAAAAGAAAACCTTCCAATATTCTCATAAGAGGATATATATAGTGGTCGTATGAAGTCTATTTTATCATGGCAAGTCTTTCTCTTTCCGTTTCTTTGTTGTTGTTTAGTTTGTTTTAAGATAGGTTCTTGTCATGCCCTGCACTGCTTGGTCCTGGAACCCTGCCTAGGGTGGTGAGGGAATGAAGAAAGGACAGAAACATGTACAGAAGTGCTGGAATTGCATGGAATTCCTGCTCTAGATCTGATGGAGCAGCATCGACTAAGTCATAAAGCCAGGGAGTCTCAGCACTTTCATTACGCACAGTACATCGGAGGGATTAGCTAGTCTTGACAGGAGGTCTCTCTCGGGGAGCAGTCTCAGGGTTAGTCATCTGGGAGGAGGCAGCTGTGGTTGCTAGTTTTTGCGCACACTGTCAACATTCGAATTCGAATCAGAGGAAAGCTTTGTTTGCAATCTGTGCTGCTTGTGAATGACAGTGGCTCCCACAGGCTCATAGGTTTGAATGCTTGGTCTCTAGTTGGTGGCTGTTTGGGGAGGATTAGAAAATGTGGCCTTGCTAGAGAAAGTATGTCTCTGGGGGCAGGATTTGAGATTTCAAGATTTGTAGCAATTTAAATTCTTTATACTTCCTGCTCACAGAATAAGATGTGAGCCCTCCGTCCTCCATGACACCTTGCCTTTGCTCCACCATCATGGACTCTAACCCACTGAACCTCTAAACCCAATATTAAACACCTACTTTTATAAGTTGCCTTGGTATGATGTTTTGTTACAGCAATAGAAAAGAACCACACCAAGTCTCTGAGCCTCACCCTGGGGGACAGCTTTGCCATTTCCTTGGGTCTGAGGCATTGTCTTTGACATGGCCTTGCCCATATCAATAATACACACTTGTTCAGAGCTTCCTTGGTTCCCCATAGAGTTTCACCATGTCGACCTGGGTGGCCAGCAACCAGACCAGGCTAGTTTTGAACACACAGGGATCTGTCTGCCTCTGCCTTCTGAGTGCTGGGATTAAAGACTTGTGCCACTACACCTGACATTATTTTCGCTTCAATTTCAATGGATTGTTTTGCTGGGTATACTGCTCTAGGCTAGTAGTTGTGATCTTTTAGAACTTGGAATACTTTTTTCCAGGTCCTTCTGGCTTTAAAAGTTTCCATTAAGTTATCAGCTGTTCTTCTGATGAGTCTATCTTTGTATGCAACTTGGTCCTTCTCCCCTGCAGATATCAGTATTCTTTCTTTAGTCTGTGTTTTTGTGTTTTAACTACAATATATTGTAGGGGATTTGTTTTCTGATCTTGTCTATTTAGTGATCTTTGGGTCTTTTCTACCTAAATGAGTATCTCTTCCTGTAGATTTGGGAAATTTTTTTCATGACTTTTTTTTTTTAAGACATTAACTATGCCTTTGGCTTGGAATTCTTTCCTTTTTCTATGCCTATAATTCATAGGCTGTCTTCTTCATAGTACTGCCAAGCCCTTGCATATTTTTCTATGAATTTAATGATCTTTTTCCTTGCATTCCCTGTCTTCAGGCCTTGGCATTCTGCTTTCTGCACACTGCTCTGTGGGTGGCGCTTTCCACTGAACTTTTTGTTGGATGCGTTGGGACCTCCACGCCTTGGTTCATTTTAGTTTGCATCTTTTAGTCTTTCTATCTCTTTATTGAATTTGATTAAAAATTTCTGGGTTGTCCTTATTACCTCATTCAGCTGTTTGTTTTAATTGTCTTAGCCCTTAGTCATTTTATTCCTGTCCTTTAAAAGTTCCAGTGTCTGTGCCCTCTTTGAATGCATTGAATGAATTGAGCATGTTTACAATTGTTCTTTTGAATTATGTGTCTTGAGTTTTGTCTAAGTTGTTCTCCTTGAGAAACATTTCTATGGAATTGGTGATTTTGGGCAGGAGATATATTGTTTTGTTTAATCGTACTCTTTGTGTTTTTGCTATGAGACCTAGACATATGGAGTTAGAATACTGATTGTCTTCTGATGTGAATTTATGTCCTAGATTTTGAAGGCAGGGTCACATTCTGGGACAGGTGTTTTGGGGAGTTTCTGGGGATAACGCCAAGGGGCAGGGAGGGGAGAGAGTGGGGCTTTTGGCTGGTTTGAGTCTAGTCCAGGGCTACAGCACCTGCATAAAGCAGCAGGGGAATAAGGGTCTAGAGGGAGGTGGGCTGGGGTCCAGGGTGGACCACCTCGGGCCCCAGGGGCTGAAGAGCAAGTTCAGGGCAGGAGGGGGACATTGTCTTTTGCTGTGACTGGATTTACAGCACCCATGTGTGGCGGGGGCTTGAGGGTCTGGAGGTGGCTAGATTATTTTTAAAATATAAATACATTAAACAACTTGTATTATAATGGACTTAGGTCTTGGAGTTTCTGTTTTAAATAAATTTCTTATGATTATATTTTTAAATTTAATGTTTCCACATTTCAACAAATATAGTTAGATCTGTGTTTTTACTGGGTTGCTAAAGTTACAATTGTCCAAGGTATATTGGCAGTTGTGCCTTTTAAGGAATGTTATGAGCTGAGCCAGGTCTCAGCATATACTGAAGCTCTAAGCCCAGTGTGATGGCATTTGGAGGTCAGGCCTTGCTTGGCACATGGCTTGATATGGATGGTGTCATGAGAGGAAGTCTCTAGTGAAGTTAGTGACTTTGCAGGAAGAGAGAACTCTTTACTCTCTCAAACATGTGCCAAGAAGACCATGTGAGCACAGTGAGTGGGTGGCTCTCCACCACCCAAGAAGTAAACCTTGACTTGTCCTTCATGTAGCCTGCCAGCTCCTGATTCCAGATGTCTCAGCCCGGAGCCACGAGAAGGAAATGCCTGTGGCATGCCCAGTGTGCTAGGGAGTTTATGTCCACTTGGCAAAGCTAGAATCAATTTGCAAGAGGAAACCTCAGTTGAGAAGATGCCCCCACCATGTTGGCCCATGTGCTGCCTTTATCGAGTGATGACTGATGTGGGGGGCCCAGCTCGCTGGTGGTCCTCAGTGCTGGAAGAAGGCAGGCTGAGCAAGCCAAGAGCAGCAAGCCAGTAAGTGGCACTCCTCCATGGAGTCTGCGTCAGTTCTTGCCTCTAAGTCCCTGCCTTCCCTGGGTGATGGACTGCAGACTGTAAGATGAAATAAACCCTCTCCTCCCCAAGATGCTTTTGGTCACGGGTGTTTTAACACAGCAGCAGAAACCTGTCTAGGACACCCAGCCAATGAGCTAGGTGTGGGCAGCTTTTCATGAATATGAAATGTTATTGGGGGCACATAATATCTACTTTTATCTTTTTCCATAATCCTTTTTGTTTATTTTGTGTATATGTGCTTGTCTATGTGTATGTATGTATGTGAGTGTATATATACATACATATGTTGGACATGTGTGCATGTGAAGGCCACAGGTTGGTGGGTGTTTTTCTCAACTGTTCTCCACCTTCCTTTTTGGCATAGGGTCTCTCACTAAACCTGATGATTGCCTGTGTGGCCAGCAAGTCCTAGGGATCCTCCTGTCTTCATTTTCTGGTCCTAGATTACAGTTGCATGCTACCAGACCGTATGTATGTATGTATGTATGTATGTATGTATGTATGTATGTATGTATTAACTGGGTACTAGGGACCTGAACTCAGACCTTCTTGTTTGCCCAGCAAGAACTTACTGTCTGGGCTATCTTCCCAGCCCCTCCCCCATTCCATTTTATTAAGAAGGAATTGAACATAATGAGCACTTTCTATAGCTTTAAGCTACCAACAGAATTTAGCATTTTGATTATTAGTGTTCTGAGTGTCTGAGACAGATACCCACAGTTAGCCTGAAAACAACCTGCCGTGGACTTTTATGATCTTAGAAGTCTGCAGGAAAACTAGATTTCCCTGGGAGAGCTAAATCATAGAAATCGGAGCCAGGATAGAAGGAAGTCTCAGGCTAAGGCCTGCGGAAAGTGAGCTACGATCACACAGGACCGTTAGAGAATGTGCAGGTAGAGAGCTCAATACCAGAGAAGTCGTGTTCAGGGAATGTGCTGGAAGATGCTGACAAGCCAACGCCCTGGTGTTTTATGAGACTACCCCTTAGATCCTCATTCCTTTCTGGGAGCTGAGAACAGGACTAGACATGGTGTTCTGTGACCTTGACCCTTCTTTGTCTTAAGAGGAATCAGGGTTAGAAGACTCCTGGGACTTCAAGGAAGTTTCTGATCTCCACATCTCCCGTTTACGAATCATTTGTGCAGAGTTCATCTACTCCGTTCTTTCTGTGTATTCCCTTGCAGGTCATATAAGAGATTTTATTTTTATCAAGAAAAATAGGAAACAATCGACAGATTCGAAGCCAGTGAGTGACAGCCTGTTACATTTTAGAGTTGTGTAGGAATGGGAGGGACGGGCAAGAGGACGTAAGAGACCCATGAAAGATGGCGAAGGCTGTGTTAGTAAATCAAGAAAGAAGATGGCAGCGTCAGCATGGATGAAATCTGTACAAGGGAAAAACAGCAATTCAGAAATGAGTCTGAGGAAGGAGAGATGGAAGGTTTCTGGTCTCTTCAGCCTTCTGAAGGCGACCTCTCTCCCTCATTCTCTGAGGTTAGGAATTCAACAAAGAGCCAGGGCTAGAAGCAGGTACCTCTGGTGGCCGCGGCTCCGGTCATAGGTGGTTTGAGCTGGAGGGGTCTCTGAGCCACTCAAGCAGGAGGAGGGTCTCATCAGTTCTTCGCTTCTTTAAGGGTCTTGTGCCTGAGCCTGAGGCGTGGTGAAGACGGAGCGCGGAATCAAGTAGCAAAGGGTCAGGGGAGCTGAGACAGAAGTGCTCTGAGAAGAAAGGGGCATGTGGTCAGCTGTGCTGCTGTCGTGGGACTCAGTAAAAGCTAAATAATAATAATATTATTATTATAATGATAACTACTATATTACTAAATGAGGAGATTGGAATTTTGAAAATGCTGTGGCAGTTGAGCAGGGAAATTTGGGTGGATATTTGAGCAGTGAAAGGGAATCCGCTTGGCTATTGTGCTAAACCTATAAGCTCCGGGTTGCAAGTAACACAAGCCCATCTTAGGTTCTTGCAAACGAATAAGACTTCCTGCCTCACAAACTGCAATGTACAGAAATCGGGGTGGTTTTCCATGCACTGGGCCCAGGGGCTCCCACACTATCACACTCTTCCAGCTCTGCTTTCCTGTAAGGAAGGCTTGCTCCTGAGGGGTCCCAGCAAACAACCCTAATTTATCCTTCAAACAACCCTAATGGAAAGAGCCTCTCCTTCACAGCAGGTAGCAAAGGTGTCAGCATTTCCTAGCTTATCTGCCTGCTCATAAAGGAAACACAGTGGCCAGGAGCAGTTACATACGCTGACAGTCACCTATCTGTCTCTGGAGCGAGGGCAGGTTAGAAATGAGCCTTGTCTGGAGCATGTGAATGGGGCAGCTGATCTCCCAAAGGAAAAGGAAGGTGTTCCCATAAAGAGTACGTGCTATGTAGCTACAACCGACAGATGTTCATTTTGTTGTGAAAAGAAGTCTTCGGTCCAGCGCATTTGAGCACCTGCTTCTGCAGGCTCTCTGCGTTCTCTCTTGGCCCGAAGGAAGCAGTGCTCTGTGCTGCTGTGCACTGGGAGCACAGGGTCTCATTCTGATGCCTGGGAGGATTGGCTCGCTCTGCTCCTGTTCTGCTGTGCTTGTAGAGCCGAACAAGTGATTTTGAAGACAGATTTCAGCCAACAGGTTTAGTATTTAAAACTGTATCACATTGTCAGAAGATAGAAAAATGGTATCAGTTTGACCTCTAAAACCTTTTAGCATAACAGGAAGACCTTTTTGAGAAACTGCGGCTCCTTGTTCAGCCTGCGCCACAGCATGTGGGGTGCTCTGCACTTCCCCAGCCACATCTGCCTTCACCCACACTGCACCACCTGCTTCTTTACTCAGGGCCTTCTACTTGTCCTTTAAATGACAGCGTAGGATTGGGGAAGATGTTGGCAGCTTCTCTTTATTGAGGTCTAATTTACATATACTGAAAGTCATCTGGGTGCCCTCCACCCCCACCATCAATACAAATAACTTGTTACCCTCAGAGGTAACCCTTCCCAAGTTGGAGGCCAGCAAAATGCGTGTGTGTATGTGTGTGTGTGTGTGTGTGTGTGTGTATATGTGTATGTGTGTATGTGTGTGTGTGTGTACACATATGTTAGATCTTATATCTGTTGCCATCTTATCCAGTCATGTTCTGTTTGTTCCTTTTCAGTGCTGAGCACATGTAGCTTTTTAAACATCCTTCCTTGTCTGCAATTTCAGTTTGTTGTTGGTTCATTTTTTTTTTTGACTGAATAATTGTTATTAGCATGTTACGCTATTATTTCATTTGGTGATTTCTGGTCAGACATGATCCTTACGTTGTGAAGTGCTAATTGTTCTTTGTACCCCTTAAAAGAGTTTTGGGGGTTTTAGGCAAGTAGTTAAAGTACTTTTAGTTTGACCACCTGGAAACTTGTTTTGATACTCTCTAGGGTGGGTGTAGAGTGGCCTCACCCTGCGGCTAATTCAGCAGCATTTTTGAGGTGTGTGCTGTGTCCTGAACAGGCTCTGCATTCCGGGAAGGCTGTCAATTCTCGCTGCGGAAACAGTTCTCGCCCGTGGGACTCTGGGACTGTGTGCCTGTCTCCCTGGCACTGTTTCTCACTGCGAGGTTGCTCTTGAACAGGATTGGTGTCACATCTGCAGTCCCAGACTACAGGTCAGTCAGAGACTCCAGGATCCCTGAGGCAGGTTTCTGAAGCTCTGCCAGAGAGCAGTCTGCTCTTCCAGCAATCCTGTAACTGGCTCCAGCAGCTTCAGTCTGGTCCCTATCTCTGTAAGACTACAGACTCAGCAAGTTTTCCTTTTCTTTGTGAGTCTGAATTTTTGTCATATTAATTTTTAAAGATTTTTGAGTTGGGGGATTGGCTGGAGAGATGGCTCAGGAGTTAAGGGCACTTGTTTCTCTTACAGAGGACCTGGGTTTGATTTCCAGAACCCACATAGTAACCACAACCATCTGTAACTTCAGTTCCAGGGGATCTGATGCCCTCTTCTGACCTTTGGGTACCAGACATAGCACATGATGCACATAGATACATGCAAGCAAAACATTCACATACATAAAATAAAATCTATAAATCTTTAGGGGTTTTTTTTGTTTTTTTTTTTTTTTTTTTTTTTAGGCCAGTCTGATCTACAGAGCAAGTTCCAGGATAGCCAAGGCTATACAAAAAAACCCTATCTTTTTTTTTAACTTTCGGGTTTTTTTATTAAGAACTATTTAAATACAATCTTTTCTCATTTTACATAGCTATCCCCATTTCTACTCCCTCCCCACCTCTAACCCCACCTTTCCCTCCATCCTTCCCCATCCACTCCTCAGAAAGGGTAAGACTTTCCATGGGGAGTCAAAAAAGTCTGACACTTCAGACTTTTTTAGAGGCAAGACCAAGGCCTTCCCTCCTGTATCTAGGCTGATCAAGATATCCCTCCAAAGAGAATGTGCTCCAAGATGCCACAGTTCAAGCACTAGGGATAAATCCTGGTCCTACTGCCAGTGGCCCCACAAACTATCCAAGCCTTATAACTGTCACCCACATTCAGAGGGGCTAGTTTGATCCTATGCAGGTTCCCCCACTATCAGTCCAGAGTCAGTGAGCTCCCACTAGCTCAGGTCAGGTGTTTCAGTGGGTATCCCCATCATGGTCTTGACCCTTTTGCTCATATTATCGCTCCTCCCTTTCTTGGGTTGGTCTCTGGAAGCTCGACCCAGTGCTTTGCTGTGGATCTCTGTATTTGCTTCCATCAGTTGCTGGTTGAAGATTCTCTGATGACAATTAAGGTAGTCATCAATCTGATGACAGGGGAAGGCCGGTTTAGGCAGCCTCTCCATTGTTGCTTAGAGTCTTAGCCAGGGTCATTCTTGTGGATTTCTGGGAATTTCCCTAGTGCCATGTTTCTTGCTAGCCCTTTAATGGCTCTCTCAATCAAGATATCGCTTCCCTTTCTCTCCATCTCTGTCTTTCCCTCTTTCTTGAACATCCCATTCCCTTGTGTTCTCCTCCTCCCTCCCCTTTTCCCTTCCCCTTTCACCTTCCCTTCCCCACCCCCCACACTCCCAGTTTTTTCAGGAGATCTTGTCTCCCCTTCCCAGAGGGATCCATGTATGTCTCTCTTAGGGTTCTCCTTGTTACCTAGCTTTTTCTGAGGTCATGAACTACAGACTGGTTATTCTTTGCTTTATGTCTAATATCCACTTATGAGTACATGTCATGTTTGTCTGTCAGGGTCTGGGTTACCTCACTCCAGATGTTTTTTTCTAGTTCCATCCATTTGCATGCAAATTCCAAGATGTCATTGTATTTTACCACTGAGTAGTACTCCATTGTGTAAATGTACCACATTTTCTTTATCCATTCTTCAGTTGAGGGGCATCTAGGTTTCCGGGTTCTGCCTATTACAAATAATGCTGCTATGAACATAGTTGAGCAAATGTCCTTGTGGTATGAGCGTGCATCCTTTGGGGATATGCCCAAGAGTGGGAGGCATCACCATCCCTGACATCAAGCTCTATTGTAGAGCTACAGTACTGAAACAGCTTGGTATTGGCATAGAAACAGACAGGAGGACCAATGGAACCAAATTGAAGACCCAGATATCAATCCACACACCTATGAACACCTAATTTTTGACAAAGAAGCTAAAATTATACAATGGGAAAAAAAGCATCTTCAACAAATGGTGACAGCATAACTGAATGTCAACCTGTAGAAGAATGCATATCTGTCAGACCCATATCTGTCCCCATGCACAAAACTCAAGTCCAAATGGATCGAGGACCTCAACATAAATTCAGCCACACTGAACCTCACTGAAGAGAAAGTAGGAAGCCTTGAATGCATGGGCACAGGAGACCACTTCCTAAATCTTTTTTTTTAAATGTCTGAGACAGGATCTTATATAGCCCAGGCTGGCCAGATCACTTTATTGTTTGCTATTTTTCTCTACTCCGGTATGCATGTTTGAAAATTTACATTGTAGGATACAAAAACTGAGTCTTTGATGGAGGTGGGGGAGGGGTTGCAAGTTTTAGGGCAGTCTGGACTATGTGATGAGACCCTGTCTCAAAAGTGAAAACAGAAAATAGATCTCCAAGCAAAAGGTTTCACTTGGGAATAAACAAGGAATAAGATTGTAGTCTGGGAAACTCTAACAGTGCAAGGGACCTCTGGTTGTCTCGAGGCTTTGTTAGGAAGGATAAAGGCTTTGTAAGGCACTCGGGAAGAAAGCCTGTGGACACAGGGCCCTGTGGAGAGCCAGAGAGAGAGAGAGAGATCATTGGCTCAACCTGCAGTTACCATGTGAGGCCACTCACAGAGCATAGCAGGTGGCTTTGTTGGAGTGAGCGTGTGTGGCAGGTCCTGCAGCAAGTTCTTTATGACCCAGCCTCTTGACTCTGGTCCCGTGAGTGGCCGGACGACTGGTGCAGTCAGTGTCACATGGTGGACCTTGATAGTGGGTGCTGTTTACTCTTTATTTGCCTGTGTCCAGCATGAGACCAGCTGGCTGTGCTTCTGGTACATACCAGGCACAGCATCCAAACCAGGAGTTACTGTGTAGTCTCCGCCTGGATGTGATCATCAGTCTGAGATGTGATGCTTGTTTTTGTGGACAGTGTGGGGGTGGCCCCTTGAGAATTAAACCATTGTTTCTTCTCTGTTGCAGCATTGCAGATTTTTTTAATGCAGTAGAAATATCCAAATTCAAGTCTTAAAATAAAGCCTAATCCCGACTCAGTTATAAATTGTTTTTGTTGCCTATCTCATTGCTCTTTTTTGATAACTTAATAAGTACCCATTGGTTATGACTGTTGAAAGCGCACGTTTTTAGGCCCCTAGTTCCTCTCGCTTCCTTTTTCTTCCCTCACATTTTGTGCCCTGCAAAGACTCTGCTATTATGGATACTTACCCTGTTTTCAGTGTAATCTGAACCTCAAAAACCCAGAGCTTTTGAAGTGGGTAGAAACACACACACCCCTGAAGCTTTGGGCAGGATCTCATGTTTTTAAAAAAAATTTATTTATTATGTATACAATATTCTGTCTGTGTGTATGCCTGCAGGCCAGAAAGAGGGCACCAGACCTCATCACAGATGGTTGTGAGCCACCATGTGGTTGCTGGGAATTGAACTCAGAACCTTTGGAAGAGCAGGCAATGCTCTTAACCGCCGAGCCATCTCTCCAGCCCCCAGGATCTCATTTTTAAATACATCACCTGGCACCTCAGTGCCTCTTCCCCTTCATCAAGAAACCTTTGGCACCCAGAGCTTGGGGCTGAAAGGATTATCAGCGGTTAGTCATTGGGCTGTTTTTGTAACCACAGTCTCCTGTGCTGTGTCCTCGGGTTCAGGGGCTTTGTAGCAGGTGGGAATGCTCTGTCATTTTCATGAAAGTGAAGTGCCCGGTTCACTTCAGAATTCATGAAGTCACACTTGGCATGGATTTAAAGCTAATTTATCTTGCTCAGTACCACTAACCCTACCTGCCATGACATCCTCCTGGGTAGCAACTGGCTTACACTGGCCAGCAAAGAGCCAGGAGGCACCTGAGGCTCGGTGGAGAAGCAGGCCCATGATCTCAGCATTTGGGAGGCTGAAGCAGGAGGACCATAAGTTAGAGGCCAGTGTGAGCTACAGCAAGAGCCTGGAAAGGGGAGGGGGCATACATTTGAGCCGTTGAAGAAACGGGTTCAGTGAGGGAAAGAAACCTGTGAGGGTGAGGGCGAAGGTATTCTGGCCATCCTTGGACTTCATTTGTTCACAGTTGGCCTCGGCATCCGAGTCTTTGGGTCCTTTGCTACTTCTCTTGATGGCTTCCGCTTTGTTTATGGAGACTTTTTATTGTTAATTTTTTGAGACTGAGACTCACTTGGGACCTCACTGTATATCTCAGGCTGACTTTGAGCTTTGGGCAATCCTTGTGCCTCAGCTTCCCGGGAGCTGGGATTATAGACACGAGTCACCATGGCAAGCATTAGGCGTGATTTGGGGGATTGAGGACCACATGGTGACTAGACTCTGGAAATGAGCTGCAGGAAAGCCATTGTGTGCGCTGTCATCACAGAGACGTGACTGCAGGGCCCCGTGGAATCCAGTGCCATTCTAGCCAAAGGGCCTCTGGGATACATTGCTCAAGCCCAACAAAGTAAAGGTGATCAGAGTGTGAAGGGAGAAAGGGGAAGTCAGACAGAGGCAGAGACTGGCCTCTCCATTCTGTGGTGCACACAGACTGGATACAAAAACAACAACCAAGCTGGCTTTCAAATATTATTTCATTTAAAATATGTGTGTGTGTGTGTGTATAATTTTAAAGTGGGTATGATATAAAATACTCTATTAAACTCTACTGTTTTTAGGACTACATTTCACATTAACTAGCAAAGGATAGCATCCTTTGGGGCTGGGATGCAGCTCAGCAGGAAAGAACTTGCTGCCCAAGCCTGACCACCTGGATTTGACCCCTGGGGCCTCGTAAATGGTAGACAGAGAGGAAACACTCCTGTCAACTGTCCTCTGACCTCCACATATGTATGCACCATGGCACGCGTATACACACACACACACACACACCCCAATAATAAAGAAAACATATATAGTACCCACTGGGAGTGTAAAACATGCTGGATTTCACAGACCAATTTTAATTACTTAAAAAGTACTATTTCACTGTTTACTTTGTCTACATATTGACATTTTCATAGGTTAGGTTAAATTATTAAATTATTTACATAAAATATATAATCAAATTATTAACAATATATACAATATTAAAGTTACTTCTACTGGTATATTTTTAAAATAATGACTAGGAAATTTTAAGTTCCATATGTGGCTCAGATTCTGTTTCTGCTGCACAGGCTGATGGAGTTTTCGTTTTCCCATAGCTGAGTGTTGTTGCCTTCCACAGCACCACAGTGCACTGGTGTGCACTTGACTTGCTTCATTTAAAAATGCAGGTGAGGAAACGTCCTGGGGGGGGCTCAGCAGTGAGGAGCTGGGGGGCTCAGCAGTGAGGAGCTGGGGGGCTCAGCAGTGCGGAGCTGGGGGGGCTCAGCAGTGAGGAGCTGGGGGGCTCAGCAGTGAGGAGCTGGGGGGCTCAGCAGTGAGGAGCTGGGGGGGCTCAGCAGTGAGGAGCTGGGGGGGGGGCTCAGCAGTGAGGAGCACTTACAGCTCTGACAGGAACTGGGTTTGGTTTCCTGCTCAGAACCCACTGTAACTCCTGTTCCAGGTGATTCAGGGCCCTCTTCTGGACTGTGCAGGCATTGCAGGCATGTGATGTGCATATATACATGTGGGCGAAATACTCATACACATAAATAAAATCTTCTTTAAATTTTGCAGCAAGGCCTGATAAGACATGTCAGTGGGAAAGGGAGCTATCACTAAGTCTAAAAACACAAGTTCAGTCCCCACACCCACATGGTAGAAGGAGAGGACTGATCCCTGCAGGATGTCCTTTTACCTCTGCGCTTCCTGATGACACTTCTCCACCTTCTCCCTCCTGCCAAATAAATAAATTGCAATCAAATTTAATGCAGTAATGCCTATCCCATCCATGCACCAGGGCAGGAAGAGTGCAGACTTATAAACTGCCCCCAACACTTTCACTGTTAGGTTAAAGGATCAGCATGATCAGTGTCACCAAAATGCTCCCCGTAAGCCCCGCACGAATGTGTACTCTGTGCCATCTCCACAGCCTGCCACCTAGAACAACAGCTTATTATTTGGGGTGTCCCAATTACTTTTTTTTTTTTTTTACTAATTTGAGAGTTTTTGTTTTGTCTTTATTTTGAGACTAAGTCTCATTATGAAACTTGGGCATACTTTAAACTTGTGGCGATCCTCCCGACTCAGGACTCCTGAGTCTTTCAGGTTTGTACCACCATGCCAGCCTGAGAAAGTTTTAAGAAGAAACCATAAATGTTTTGCCTGATTTCTTGTTCTGTTTTAACAGAGAAACTATTGGTGACTTTCCAAGGAAGTTGAAAAATTTAATCTCTAGGGATTTAGAAAGAGCAAACTGGGGAGGCTGGAATGGCCAAGGGCATTTTCTTTTGTTTGCCTTGACCTTTGAGTTCTTGACCTTCTCAGGTAAAGAGACTGTCCACAGGGAGTTTTTGCTGTCTGGCAATCAGGCTGAACACATTCCACCTCAGGCTACATCCCTAGCAACGTGCAGGCAGCTTAAGAGCTGCAGACCACAGGGTCCTTGGCGTCCGCTCTGCAGACAGTGCTAGACCCTCTTGGCACTCTGTGAAACCTGTGTGCCCTCTGCTGCCCTTTCTGCCATTTTTTTCCTTTTCCCCCCTCTGTCAGATGTAAATAAAGAACTGAATACTCAAAAAAAAAAAAAAAAAAAAACCACATGGCTTCACATTCTCCATTATTGGGAAAATAAGGTTTTTACGATGAGGAATCTCACCATGCTGTTAGAAGTGAGTCTGATGAACTCAAAAGCGAGAATTGTGAGGCCTGTGTCAGGGAATTGGAAGGTCGTTTAAGTAAATCTGGGCATAGAAATGTGTTTTACAGCAAGTGTGGATGTGAGTTTACTACGGTATCATTTTAATACAAAAAGGTCAAGAACCATTTTTCACATGAGTGCCAGGGCTTGGCACTGGTGAGGTGTTCACCTCTGTTTGGTGGTATTGCTTCCATGGGTGTGAATTAAGAAGGTACCAGCTTGTTCAGAGGAAGCGAAGAGTTTATATCCCCAGGTAGTAACACCACGGCCGACGTAATCAGAGTCACACCAGGCCAGATTCGTAAATCCAGGCAGCTGAGCAGAGCAAAGCAGCTCCTGGGTGACTCTTGGGAAGGCAGCGGAGGAATCGCATGGCAAATATGGTGACCGTCTTACAAAGCAGGTGTGGTCTTGAGTAGCCCCAGGAAAGCGCTGACTTTTGGCGGGCTTTCTCAGGGGCAGAGTCTGGAATGGGAGAAGTGAGACCAGAGCGTGGAATGGGGCTCCTACCTGGAGATCCCCAACATCCCAACCTTTTTGGATATATGTGGGCTGCTGTCTCCTTGCGTATATGGCTAGCACCGGTTCAAGTCTTTGACTACTTCCTGTGGGCATGGGGCAACATGGGGAAGGGGAATCAGGAGTCGGTGGGGTCACATTCAGTGGGAGGTGTGGGTGAAGGACATTTGGTTAACTGCCATCCTGGAGACCTCAGGTATTTGTTTCTTTGAGGAAATGGAGAAGGTAAATTGGGAGCAGGAAAAAAGCCAGATTGTTAACACCTGCCCTGTGAGTGTGGTTAGTCGTGGGAAAAAGAGTGAAACAGATGAGCCCTGCTTGTACAGAGACGCAAGGATAAATGAGCCAGGAGAAAGAGCAGATATGCCCTTGAGTCTGGAGAAGTGGTACCAGCACCCATGTCCCAGGAGCTTGAGGAGGTGGCACGCCAAATCAAGGCTTGATGTGTCCCAGGAGTACAGGAGCCACCACACCACGTCTGCCGTTTCCCTGGGGGCTGAGAGAGCACCCGTCCTGTAAAGGTGTTAATAAGAGTTAAGAGATAGTGGAGCCTTTTTATGAATGGGCATGCAGGTAAAGTCAGCCTGTCACCATATCTCCAGTGTCCCTTTCTGCTTCTGTCGCTAACCCCACCTAATTGCTGTTTCAGGAAGGGTTTTCGCTCATTGGCAGCAAGAGCTGGCTGAAGATTGTAAGGCGCATGGACTGTCTTCTGTTTGGAACAACGATAAAGGCAAGATGGCACAGCTGTGTGGCCAGCCGTGTTTATGTAATGACCACTCTTCCTATTGCTGTGTGTTTGGCAGGGTTGGGTATGGGGAGACTCTCGGGGTGGGGGGGCAGTGATGGGAAGATAATGTGTTGAAGAAAGGTTTGCCCAGTAAGCAAAACCTAAAGCAAGCAAGAGCTGCTCTGGTGTGCAGGCTGACTGGTCGCTATGGCGCTGGGCTGTGCAGCTTCTCTGCTCTGAGCACTGGGGGCAGGTGGGTTGGCACCTGCCTGGTTAGTTGGATGTTTAAAAGGGTATCTTTGACAATCCCATTGAATATGTATTTTTACTTTCTCTTAGTGTAATATTAAAAAGTAAGATCTGGGTGTGGTGGTTGCACGCCTTTAATCCCAGCACTTGGGAAACAGGCAGGCTGATCTTTGTGACTTCGGGGTCAGCATGATCTACATAGTGAGTTCCAAGTCAGCCAGGGCTATGCATAGAAACCCTGTCTCAAAACAAAACACAAACAAAAAAGTCCCTGGCCAGTAAGATGGCTTATTGTGTGAAGGTGCTTGCTGGCACACCCGATAGCCTGCCTGTGTTCAACATGTGGGATGCATAAAGTGAACAGAGAGACCCCAAACCATAAACTACACTCCGGCCCCCATGGGATGGCACCTTGGACAGATCACAGCCACCTGTAAATCAGCTCCAGAGGATCTTATTCTCTCTTCTAACCTCTGTGGCCACCCACACATATATACACATAAATATATAATGCAAGTAAATCTTTAAAAGTTAAAATTCCTTTTTATTTATTTGCAAGCTGTGTTAAACATGAAGGATTATGCTCATGAAAGAAATCCACAAATTCATCACCTAGATGATGCCCCTTAAAAAATAACCATGAAAAGCCAGGTGGTGGTGGTACATACCTTTAATCCCAGCACTCAGGAGGCAGAGACAAGAGGATCACTATTAGTTCAAGGAAAACCTGGTTGGTCTGCAGAGTGAGTTCAAGGACAGGCTCCAAAGCTACAGAGAAACCCTGTCTTGAAAAACCAAAAACTGAAACAAAACAAAAAAACCCCATGAAAACCAGTTTGTTAACATCCACTGAACATATAATTGATGTGGGAACTCCTTCTATATAGATGTTGCTTTTATTGGTTAATGAATAAAGAAGCTGCTTTGGCCTGTGATAGGGCAGAGTAGAGCTAGGTGAGAAGACTAAACTGAATGCTGGGAGGAAGAAGATGGAGTCAGTGAGATGCCATGTAGCTGCTGTAAGAGACAGAAGCCAGAACTTTGCCCGGTAAGCCACAGCCACATGGTGATACACAGACGAATAGAAATGGGTTAATTTAAGCTAGAATGATGCTTAAGCTATTGGCCAAGCAGTGTTTTAAATAATATAGTTTCTGTGTAATTATTTTGGGTCTGAGTGGCCAGGAACAAACAAGAAGTCTCCGACAACATATAATAATAAAATTTAGGGGGAAGATGCTGATTTTTAAGTAACCCAGAAACCTTAGGAATTAGAGGAGAACTCAAAAGTATCAGTAGGCAGATCTTAGCCTGGAGCACAGACCCCAAAGAGCCTCACAGAGTTCAGGAGTCTGTGAGCCTAAAGGGATTTTCAGTGACCTCTAACTTGCCAGTTCTTTTTGCCATGAATGTCGGTGACAAACTGCAAACATCTGTGCTCCCCTTCTTGCAGTGGGTGCATAGATGTGTCCCTGTCACAGTACAGTTGTTGATCTCAGATACCATTTATGCTCGTCATATGTCAAGATGGCCATAGTCCTGACAGCTAACCTGTTACAGTGTATTAACAAGAAAGCCTACATGAACAGTTCACAGGTAGTGTTTAATACTGTAACAAATCACAATAAGAATTGGTATCCAGGACCACAAGGGGACACAATGCAGAGATCAACAGATCCAGCCCAGCTCCAACAGGTGCTTTTTTTGCTCAGTGTTACATAAATGGTACTCTTTATTCACAACATATTTCCAGTTACTTGGTTTTTTGAGTCAGTTTATTTTTAAAATTTATTATTCCCTCATATATAACATCCCAACTATAGTTTCCCTTCCCTCCTCTGCTTCCAGGCTCTCTCCCTCGCTTCCCTCATTTCAAGATCCACTCCTCCTCTGTTTCTTTCAGAAAAGAGCAGGCCTTACAGGGATATCAGCCAAACATGGTATAACAAGTTAAAATAAGACTAGGCAAATACCCTCATATCAAGGCTAGAATAGGCAACCCAGTAGGAAGAAAAGGGTCCCAAGAGCAGGCAAAAGATCAGAGGGAGTGGTTTTGTTAGAGGAAGCGTGTCACTGGGGGTGGGCTTTGAGGTCTCCTATGCTCAGGGTATGCTCAGTGTGGCAGACTGTCTCCTGCAGATCAAGATGTAGGACTCTTCAGCTCCTTCTCCAGCACCATGTCTGCCATGACCCACCATAATGATAATGGACTAAACCTCTGAAACTGTAAGCCACCCCAGTTAGATTTTTTTCCTTTATAAGAGTTGCCATGGTCATGGTATCTCTTTACAGCAATAGAAACTCCAATTAAGACAAGGATCTATACTATTTTCATAAAGTTGATTTAAGGTCATTTTCTTGTGCTTCAGCTGTGTTGGAACATTCAGGGTTTGCTCTAGGAGGACAGCTGAGCTCTGGGGGTGACATATTGCCCTGGCTCTTGTTGATTTAAGTTCTTACACTGGCATCTAGGTATCTAGGTTTGGAGTACGTCTAGGTCTAGGTGTCAGTTTCTGAGTTTGTCTTTCTTGGATGGGTGTTTCCTTTCTTGGTTTCTATTTCTCCTTGGTCTTCTGCCTTTGTGACCTGGAGTTTTGGTAGCCAGTGTGACCTCTGGTCCAGCAAGGAATCTCCCTCTGAGTTGGGTGCTGGACTTCTGGTAGCCAGCACGGCTTTTGGCCCAACAGGGAGGTCTCTGCCCGAGTTTGCCTATCTGTTCTTCTGGCTGGTGTGCCCTGCTGCTGTTCATCTGATTGGCATGGCCTGCCCTGAGTAGGCTAAATTGAACCTCCTTACTGAACTTTTAATAATATAACATTAGTAAAACAATAATATTTTCAGTTTCTAGGAAAGTGATTTTATCGTCAGCAAACAATGATTATTTCCAGTGGTTTACATTTTGTAGTGCTTCCTCCACCTCTGATGGTTAATCTCTGTGAAATGAAAGAGAAAGTCTGGCTTGTTTCTAAAATCACCCAGGAGAGAAATCTGCGCAGGTGCCTGCAGAGACCTTTCAGTGTGGAGACAAGACCCACGCTGGCTGAGGGATGGGCTCCCAGACTGAATAAAGTGGAGGAAGAGTGGGGAAGTCTGAACACAGCATTCATCTCTGCCTGCAGATGGCGTGTGACCAGCCATGTCAGCCTGCCCACTCCTTCTGCTCCATGATGAGCTAACCCCATAGACCCCTGAGCCACTGTAAACCTTTAGACAGAAGATTCTGTCCCACTTGGTCCCACAGCCACTCAGTCCCAAAGAAACACACAGAGGCTTATATTAATTATAAACTGGCCTCTTAGCTCAGACTTATTATTAACTAGCTCTTACAACTTAACTCATAGTTCTTGTTTATGTTTAACCACGTGGCTTGATACCTTCTCTCAGTGAGCCATTCTCATCTTGCTTCCTCTGGTGACTGCCTTTTCTCTTCCTAGACTTCTCTTAATTTGGTCACCGCACCTATACTTCCTGCCTGGATACTGGCCAATCAGCCTTTTATTAAACCAGTATGAGTGACAAATCTTTACAGTGTACAAAAGCATTCTCCCACAGCAGCTCCTTTTTTTTTCTTTTCAAAACAAGACCCTGAATCTAATCTCCTTTGTTTAGCTTTTTTCCTGACCATTATCCATAAAAATTTGTAACCAGCACTCTAAACAAAGACAAACATCCATAATGCATTTTTTGGGAATATGGGCGTAGTTTTTAGGCTACTTCCTCCTGATCAGGGTGCTGATAATCTTATGGGGACCTAAAGAAAATTTAGGATGATGGTCAAGTCCTGACTGGAGTATTCTGTGAGGCTTGATCATCTCAGCCAGCAGTCTTGAAGCTGTTCTGGATGCAGAACTCAGAGGAAACTGCAAGTTTAGGAAGTTTCTCTAAAACATTGGATCATCTGGGTCATCCGTTCTCACTGGAGATTTTTCAGGGGTCTTCCTTGATCAAACCCTATTTTTCTTAACCCGGAATGAATCCACAATCTCTCGATTCCTATGGAAACAAAAGTAAAACCTCTTCTCCAAAGTAACATATCTTTTGACTTCAATTTTGAAGTCAAGGCATTTTCAAATTATATAGGTTGGATTAATCCACCAGCATTTATAGTCAAATGCCTTTTAGCAGCTGTGGCTCCTTCTTCAGTAGTCTAAACAATTCAAAGACAACAAAATAACATACAGTTTTGCCGCTGGCTGCTCATAAACACCATTTAAGTGTTTGGTGGCAGAACCTCTTAAGAGAGCTGCTTGGTTTTTGCCACTAACGCTGAGTCCTGAGTCCGGAAGCCTGTCTTAAAGGAGCTGCCAGCAAACAGCCTACAGGAGTAAAGATGGTCACCAAGAAGCTGTGCTTGACTCCTCTGCTCTTGTTTGCCTAGAATCTTTTCCTTTTTTTTTTTTTTTTTGAAAAAAAAAGCCTTTTCAGGCTTTATGTGGAAATTCTTGCCAAATGCTTGGGCACCATTTTGTGTCCCATCCAGTCCGCGGCTGTTCCGGCCCAGAGAAACACACTTCTCCCGTTGCTTCCAGTCAAGACTAGCTTGTGTGGGTACTGAGCCCTGGCACCCTGTAGTTGTGCTCGTGTCCTGGCCTCTCCAGACCGCACGGGTTGTGGTGCTCAGATCGTCCGTGCATCTCTAGCTCTACATCAGAGAGGTGTTGCTCATTGTCGTTTATTTACTAAGACCTTCACCAGGATACACAATACATTCCATCAAGCACTTTTTAAAAACAGTTTATTTTTTGAGTGGCAGGGAACATGGGAATGCCTGGTCAGAGGACAACTTTTGGGAGTTGAGTTTCTCCCTCGAGTGTGGGGGTTCCAGGGGTGGAACTCGGGTCATCAGCATGGGCAGCAGTGGCTTTACACTAAGCCGTCTTGCAGGCCTCACCAAACACTATTTGACACTTAGCAAAATCATGCTTCTTTTCTCCTCTCTGTTGCCTTAATGTCACATAACAACTGTTGGCCTCTCCCTTCTGTCTTAGCTGCCTTCTTGCTTTGGATCACTTTTAATTCCTAAGTGCTGTGTAACATGCACTATTGTTTACATTGACAAATAGAGGTCAAGTTTGCATTCCTGTAGCAGAAACTTAACATAATATAGATTCCGCAGATAGTAAACATTGTGTTTTTCTCTCTTCAGGCAGGATACACAATTGAAGTAGGCTTGTGAGGTGGGTCTCCGTCCCTTAAACAGCTCTGACCGCTCGTGAGGATAATGGCCAGTTCGCTAACAGCAGACACTTGGGTGAAAGGCATGAATCTAATCAGTGTTGTCTTCAAGTCTCACCCTAGTAACTCACTAAAGAAGTTTTGTTTTTTTTTTTTTCTAGCCTGGGCTTTGAGGATTACCTATTGGTTTCAAAGCAAATATACTGAAACTTGTTCTCTGAATGTATTGGTCAATTTTCCATTGCTATAGTGAAATAACACAGGCTAGGTTACTTTATAAAGAAAAAAGGTTGACATAGCCTACAGGTTTGGAGGCTCAAAAGAGGTGAGGGCCTCCTTGTTGACATAGTCTCAGAGTGACACAGGGCATATCATGGCAAGAACCGGGGAGCAAGCACGTATCTGCCCTCTCCCCAGTGACCTTCTGTAATCTAATGGCCACCTAAAGGCCTGAGCTTTCAACACTCTAGGTTAGTGTCTATCCTCTTGGACCTCAAGTCCAGGCTGCAGCTTGAACAGATGATCCCTCAGCATGGAGGCTTTTTTCTGGACTCCTAACCTTCTGACAGTACAGACAGTGAGTCAGGTGAGTCTTGGTGAAGTCTTGACAGTGGCGATATAGTCATAGGACCTCACAGGAAAGCGCAGTGGCTGTGTGCGCTCTCTGACCCCCCTAGCTCTGCGTGGCACTGGGGTGTCACATCATCCGGGTCCTGGGAGAAAAGCCCCTGCTCTGCTGTGTATGGAGACTGCAGCGGCCAGCACTGAACCTCACTTCCTGTGTCCTCAAGAGGTCTGTGGAAGGTGGGGTTTCCTGTGCATTACTTCTTTTTTTTTTTTTTTCGTTTTTTTTTTTGGTTTTTCGAGACAGGGTTTCCCTGTAGTTTCTAGAGCCTGTCCTGGAACTAGCTCTTGTAGACCAGGCTGGCCTCGAACTCAGAGATCCGCCTGCCTCTGCCTCCCGAGTGCTGGGATTAAAGGCGTGCGCCACCACCGCCCGGCTAAATGCTCTACTTCTTAAAATATTGTAATGCCAAGGCCAGGCGGTGGTGGCGCACGCCTTTAATCCCAGCACTGGGGAGGCAGAAGCAGGCCAATCTGTGAGTTCGAGGCCAGCCTGGTCTACAAGAGCTAGTTCCAAGACAGGCTCCAAAGCTACAGAGAAACCCTGTCTCAAAAAAAGTGTGTGTGTGTGTGTGTGTGTGTGTGTGTGTGTGTAATTCCTTGGATGACTGACAGCAGAGACTGTCTTGACAGTTTGTTAACTTGGAGTTGAGATGGCTCAGCCGACAGGAGGACTTACTGCTCCTGCAGAGGGTAGAGTTCCGTTCCCAGAAGCCACACAGGCCACTCACTCACAACTGTCTGCACCTACAGCTCCAGATCTGACACTCTCTTTGGGCCTCTGTGTGTACATGGACACACACACACAGACACACACGCACATGCACATGCATGTATATATGCATGCATGCAGATGTATGCATACAAATAAAGACCTTTTTGTCCCTAGTAAGATCTTTCTTTTAGCTGTGACCATGAAGATACAGGTCAAGAGTTTCGTCCTAGCGCACCTTTCAGTTGGCCCAGTGGCACTGAGGACGGAAGATGAACACGTGTCATCTTTCTGGTCTCCGCGGTGTATGTTGCCTTTGGCTTGGGTTCGCACACACCAAGGTGCGTTTCTGGCTCCAGACAGTTAAGCTTGGATTCCTCCTGAGGATTTCATAGATGGGAAAGGCAGCCACAGATGTCAGAGGCCTTCCCTCCAAGGAAGCCCTAACTATCTAAACTGGTTCCTGCATGTGCTCCACCCAGTCACAAGCGCTGGAGGGTTTGTACCTGTTCACTTGATGTATTTTGTCACTTGATGTAACAAAGTTCTGGGTTTTGGTGCCCGTGACTCTGAAGGGTAAAGGAGTTCACAGCACCTGGAGTAGGGTGAGTCCAAAACAACCAAGTGAGAAACCCGGTGGCTCACACACCATTTCCTTTCCCCGTGGAAGGCCGCTGCTAATAACCTGATAATCTGGGAATGATTCACCCCAAGACTCAAAGGCTAAAGGCAGTAATATGCACACATAAAAGAAAAATGCAAATTAACTAGGTAGCTTAAGAAAAATCTTCAAGCACAGTAATAACCAGAGAAATGCAAGTCTGAAGATCTGTTTACCTAGTATGCAATGAAAATGAATAAACACCGCAGTGCCAGGATGTACGGGAATGGGCACACAGGCAAGTCTGCACAGAGCCATTTCTAGTACAGAGATGCTTTCAGAGTTTATAAAGCACTGTCTGTGGTTTGTGAGGGGGAAAGACTGCAGTAACCTGAATATCTGTCAGTAGGAGGCCAGTTAAATAAAGGGATATGCTTCAGCTTTTAGAAGTAATGAGCTATGTTTCTATTTTTATACACCCAGTGAATAGAAAATTAGGCCACAGCACTGTAGCTTAAAATATGCACGAAGTACAATCTATGTGTGTACTGTATAGGAGAGCTCTGAGACGTCTCCTAACAGACCCAGATACACAGGGCTGTCCATCGAGTGATGGCGGTTAGCTCTCACTCAGAAAGTAGAGTGAATGGAAATACGGAGAGAAGGGGGGGCATGCTGCACACTCCCGAGAGTCCAAGACTTTGGCTCTGTTTTGATAAGTTTTATTTAAACAGAATAAATTGATCTGGGGAAAGCAACAAGTTGCTTATAGGAACTTTTAGAATTTTGCTGAGGTCAGAAATGTTCTCACACTATCATGTGGTTTACATATTTCCATATGGTGAAAAGGCTGGTGTACAGGCTGATCTCGGCATGTGCTTTCTTTTCCATGCTGTTGGGAACGTCATGTATGTGGACTCATCTAGACAGAGTTCTAGCCTGGAGAAGGAAACTGTTACCAATGGTTTTATGTTACTACAACCCAGGTCTGTTCTTGAGTTTACAGTGCAGTAACTCTGATGAACTGCCACATCTAGGTTTGGGGGGCTGTTCATTAGTTTGTGGTTTGTCCTGCCTGTCAGTTTGCCTGAGGCTGTAACTCGGGGGTTGTAAGGCATTTTCCCTGTGTGACTTATGTAGTGGTCAGGTGTCCTGAGGATAAAGGGCACCTGAGATTATTAATGAGGTGCACAAGCTTTGAGCTTCTGCCTGTGCCCTACTCCCCGAGATGTTTACGTTCACTACCTCATTTAATGACAGCCAGCTTCCTTTCCTGTCTTTCCTGCATAAGTGTTCATGTATGTAGGATGTTCCCTGAGGTCAGCGCTCAGTCTTCTCAGTCCCTCCACCTTATTTTTTTTGAGGCAGGTTCTCACTGAACTCAGAGTTTACAATTTCAGTTAGGCTGTCTGGCCACCAAGACACTGGGAGCGTCCAGCCTCCACTCGCCAGGGCAGGGATTGCAGGCAGAACTGTGGGGCCTCGCTCTGACATAGTGCTGGGATCCAGTGTAGCTCCTCGGGTTTGCACAGCATGCACGCCACTGAGAGCCATCGCCCAGCCCTGCCTGCTTTTCCCTTTCCATTCAGAAACATTTTGTTGAGCCAGAGCTATTGTATATTGTTTTCAGATATTTCTATTTAAGGAATTAGATGCTGTGAAACTTACTATTTTGTGCACTAACCTAAAAAATTATTAAAAATTAAAAAATATCAGATGTAAAATCTGTATTGAAAGTAAGATAAAACACCAGCCTACCACTTAGTCAGTAGAGTGACCATCGAGTTTGCTAGCGTCAGTTGCCAGAGGGAAATGCATTCTAGCATGAAGAAAGGCTTCTAAAAAGGCATAGGAACAAGTTCCTGGATTCTCTGTACTTGCTGCAAGAGAGCATTTACTAGAAGTGTTTACCCCACAGCAGACAATACTCAGTGATGGCATTTGATTTTCCAGAGCAAGAGCCGCATGTTTCGTGTGCAGTTCAGTGGAGAGTCGCAGGAAGAGGCGCTGGAGCGCTGCTGCAGCTGTGTGCAGACCCTGGCCCAGTATGTCACCGTTCAGGCACCTGACAGCATGGTCCAGCAGCTTCAGCAGAGCCCAGGCCCACTGGGGGCAGGAGAAAGCCAAGGGAAGGACCTACTGCAGCAGGGGGTGAGTGTTAACTTGATGATGTAATGCACGGCGTCAGGACCCCCAGGCCACTCACAGTCACCTGCTCCGGGTGGTCCAGTACGCCCTCCTAGTCTCCTTATTCATATAGGCTGGAGTGCGCGTGCACACACACACAAATAATTGTTTAAAAATATCTAATGTTGTGTGATCTTTTAAATTCAAAGTTCAGACTTTCAAATTAGCTGCCTAAACATGAGGACAGACATAAGACAGGGAGCCCTAGCTGTATTCCAGCGTGATCACAGAACAGGGGTTCTCAAAGTCTGATCCCTGGGGCCCTCAAGGCCAAAACCTTTTCATCACAGTAAAACGTTAATCTACCACTTATGCTGTCTGTTTTGGTCTGACCAAACGGCTTGTGAGTCAGGCTCCTGACACTACGGCCAGCTTCTACCCCCTTCCTTCACAAAGCATGCTGGATAAGAAGGCCCGCACTGGGCAAGTGCTGGTTGTTTCTGAAAGGCACTGAACGAGACACTTGCCACTGGCAGCCAGACTACCTCTTCCTTCACATCACATGCCCTCCAGAGCCATGGGCACCCCATAGCAGGGCAGCTTTCGGGGAGCATTTCAAAAGGAAGCTAGGCCTTTCACCCCAGATAACAATGGACACTACTTCTGACAGCAACAGGTCATGGTTTTGGTTTTAGGATCTGCCCTTCCTGTGATCCACGGGGTTGTGCCAGTGTGCTGGGCCTAAAATCTAAGTTAAAGTTAGAATCTTGGAAAACTTGCGACCACCACACAGGTGTCAGGCCTTCCTGACCCAAAAGACGTTTGTGAGCCTAAGTGAATGTGATTTATCCTTTATGAACAAGTGACAGGATGTATTAAGACGTGGAAGTTAGGTGTCGCTGACTGAACCAGTATCTCTAGGCTGATCAATGCACAGTGCCTGAAGATTCTAGATAGCTGAGAGTGAGCTATCCGAGGGCTGTGGTCCACTGTGCTGCCTGTGTAAGGCAACTTATGGCTGCACCATGTGGGGACACATGCAGACTGTGGCTGTGAGCTGAGCAGCGGATGAAGGCTCCAGTTGCTGACTGTCGAGGTAGAAACATCCCGAAAGTGCTGAGTCTATTCCCAGGGACTCAGCTCCTCTATACTTTGGTGTTCTGGATAGTTGAAACATCCTGATGTTACGCAAAGGTCATAAGCTCTGGTTGGTATCTGAACAGATCTGGGTTAGAGTTCTAGCCAGGTTTTGTGGTAACTGTGTGATCTCATGCAAGCCACGAACGTCCTCCGTGCCGTGGGGAACGAGAAATGCTGGCAGCACTGAACAGTTCTTGGTAAACAAAACAAAACCCACACTGTCCGTCACAACACTGCTGCCAGCACAGCTCCCTTCTCAGCTCTGCTCTTCCTGCCAGCGAGCAAAGGTCAGAGCCACCAGAACCCGAAGGAACAGCAGACACTGGCGTGGCAGAGAGAAGGCAAGGCAAAGCCACTGAGCGCGAGCACAGCCTAGAGCAATCCTTAGACCAAACATTTCCCAAGTTGACCTGCAACTTCTGGCATGCAAATCTACATAAATGCTTAGTCTACCTTAAAAGTTGAGGCATGGCTAAGTCCAGATCACCGCTGCATTTGGGTGACCAGTCTTTTTAGTCTAAAGTAGTTGTTCCCTTCTTTGCAGATAGGGATAATCCTATTCTTTTCTATTTAAAGTTCTTGACTCATTTCTTGGCTTATGTTTTAGTTTTTACTTTTCCTTAGCCTTGTAATTTTGTTAATTGTGGCCTCACCAGGTGTTTCTCAACTCAAAGGCTCTTGAGGCAACCCACCCCACCATAGGAGAGAGTTGAGCTGGGAGCAGGGGCAGGCAGGAGGAGGTGGTAAGAAGTCCATATGACCTTTTCTCTTAGTGAGCATAGAGAGGATGAAGTCTGTTAGTATGTGCACCAAGCCTCTCCTCTGCTGGTGGACACCTGAGTCCAAGAGTCCACCAGACTCGGGAGTCTGGCTGCCCTCAGAAGCTGTTCAGTGTCAGAGGACGGTATTTTGGCTGACCGCTTTCTCACTGGGGCAGCACCGTGTGAGCGGAAATGATTGGTGTCCCAGGAAAGCTCTGACAGCAGAGAGGGAGGGAGGGTTACTGAGCACCAGGAAACTGTAGAAAGAACGTGAACCAAGCTCATCTAAGGGCTGCTGACTATATTGTCCCGTTCCATTCCTAGTCCACATCCCACACCGCCCTGGCCTTTTCTCGTTTTTGATTTTGGTATCCACTAGTTCTTATTGTGTGTACAGCCCTAGTTGTGGAGAGGCGGGGTTCTTCCAAGTCTGGTCTTTTGTAACTGATTGGCAGGTCAGCTTCCACACAGGACAAAAGGCAGGCAGACATGTTTCTGATGGACAAGAAGCACCCTCAGAGAACTTCTTTTCTTTCTCTATTACATCCTCAGTTCCCACCCACCGCAGGAACACTCTTGTCCTCAAGATCAGCAAAGTTCCCAGAGCATGGCCAGGCCTGTGGATGGGCAGAGCTGACACCCTGGCTTAGCACACTTCTGCTTAGCTCTTACCAGGCTGGAGTTCTAGAGGATGGGACCTCTGTCCTGTTCATCTAATGCCCATTCTATATCACTCAGTGCCTGGGATAAAGTAGAAACAAAACAGTTGCTAGAACTATCTAAGGAATTTTATTTAATGAAAAAAGTCAAAACTGCACAGTGTTCAAAAGAAGATTCTTAAAATGTACTTTTATTAAATAAAATGTTGTCTCAGCGTAGACAGGGTTTCCTTGTTTTGCATTTCTGTGATTCATGTGAACCTGATTCATGTGTACATAAGGACAGGGCAGCACACAGTACTCCTGCTTCCTTAGGTGACAGTCCTTAGTTATGCATGGGTCTTCTGGACAGAAGTACGCTATGGTGGCTAACAAGGCCCTAGCTGCCCATCACCCCGAGACCACTAGGTAGATGTTAGGTCTCTGTGCTGTGGTGGAACAAGTAAGGCCTCACCAGGACTGTCTTCCCCGGTGTGAGGAGCAGCTATGTCTCTTTATGTTTGTCTGTCCCCAAACCCTTGGAGCTGAGGACTCAAGAGTGCACCACCACTAAGCGAATCTCGAGTCCCTCCTCTGCGTGTTTCTCTACAGCCCTATCTGAATCTCGAGCAGCAGGTGTGTGTGGCAGCTGGCACTGGCGCTCCGGAGGGAAGGACCTCAGTGATGCATTTAGCTCAGGTATTGCTGTGCTGGGTTTTGTCCCTAAAGATGGTAATCCACAAGAGTTTGTATTTGTCAGTTCTTTCCCTTGCTATAGAAAAGAAACCTAAGGTGTTACTGAACAGGAGGTAAAGGGACAGGTTACTACTATTTACCCTGTCCGCACACAGGATGACACGTGTAGACTGCCTCCCAGCCTGCCTGCCTGCCTACCTGCAGAAGTGAAGGAGACTGGTTTACTGTGCTAGAAAGAACTTAAATCACCACCTCCCCAAAAGGAGAAATCAATTTAATTTTGGAATTAAGATTATGAACGATTGTAAAACAAATACCAAACCAAATCTGGACTATATAATTCCTACAGAGCCAACTTTCAGTGCTGCAGTCTCAACTGAGGAGTTAGAAAGTAGGAGGAAGGCATTTAAAAAAAATCCCTATTGCAGTTTTTCTGAACATGAGCTCTCGTAATGATGGTCCTGGGATCATTTCCAAAACATTAAACGTGAACACCTTAGTACCAAGGACACCGGAGGGTAAAAACCGGTATTTGAGCTGCCCATGCCTGCAGATCCACATCTCCTACCGATTCTTTAAATCCGTGGACCATGCCACAGCTCATAAACAAGTTTCACTGCCTACACAGTGAGCTTGGTAAGTCTGCCTGAGCCCAGGGAGTCTACCCAGCCCTTTAAAAACTATTGCAGGGCCCTTCAGAATCTCTGGCCTGCTGACTTTCTCAGTCACCGCAGACAGCTCCTGGCCATGTGTACTGCATTCACATTTGTATCTGTTGGCTGTTCCAAGGATTTGTTTCACTATATCCTGACTATACCAGGCAAGGGCTGTGCCAGCTCATGCTTTCCACAGACCCAGCATATTCGTCAATAAGTAAGAATGAGAAGTCTTTTCATTTAAGAAGCATCTATTAAACTGTGTAAATAGTGGTACATAAAGAAAATAGAAGCTTGTATGTGTGGTTGGGGAAGGTGTCTGGCTTTCCACTGAAGAAAAATGGGACAGTTACAGATAAAGAACTTGAGAGAAGGCAGCAGGAAAGCAAATGCTTATCATGTATGAGAGCCTGGGTTCAATCCTCAACCTGCACCCACAGAAGAGAGAAAAAAAGACAAGATTTTTGTCCTTAATGACCCAGAAACTGTAAAAGAGTAAAAAACTCTGCCCAATAAATAAAAAGTAGGCAGACTTTTGCTTTCTTTGTTCTGGGGAGTGACTGACCAGGGTGAGGGCTGCGCTCTGAAAGGAACGCGGTGTCAATGGTGTCAGTAGTGACTCGGCAGCTGACTTTCACAGCACCGAAAAGACCAGGAACAGCACAAGTTTGCTCTGACCTTTTGAGCAGGTCATCCTGTGAATACAAAGTTGGACAAACTTCTTGGAAGCCAGTTAATATTAACCAAGTTTAATATTCTACTTTCTGAGAACTGCATTTCAGCTATACAAATGGATACAGAATGTTTATCATAACTACTTACAGTTAAGAATGGCATCGACATAAATGCTCACCACCCTAAGTGGTTCATCACTACACATGAAAGAACTGTGATCGGGGCCAGCAAGTGGCTCAGTGGCTAAAGGTGCTTTGTCTCTAAGCCTGGTGACCTCATTTTGATTCCTGGGACCCATGAGGTAGAAGAAAAGACCTGACTTCCATGTGTATGTCATGGCAACCTCCCTAACAACAAGTAAATGGAATTGATATCATGCTTTGTGATTGGCATGAAGAAATATTCACAACACATTGATTTTTTTCCTTAAAGCTATGAAATATAATTATCCCATTTTTTTAATATACTAAATTTGAAAGTATATACACTGCTCCATGTTAACAGTGGCTCTCAATTGAGAACAGGATGGCATATTTTGGTTTTCTCTTTAATTTCTTTAGGTAGACTCTGCAAACCTAATTTAAGTTTAGAAAGGTAATTTTGTGTTATCAATACATGTTGTTTAGAGAAATACTCTTGCACACAGGCACTATACTATACATTATACCCACAGAAAGGGAGCTATCTTTCTGACAGGAATTGTCTACCTGACAGCATTAGTGTAAGGAATCTGCCAGACACAGGAGCCAAAGAACCAAAGGTAAGTGGATTGCAACAGAGCTAGGACTCACTGACTCCATGCTGATCAAAAGAGAACACATCTTTCAAATTGTCAAGCAGAGTCAGACTTCAGTTTGAACTCTAATATTTAAATGCTGGTAATTTATGAATTGGTTTTCAGGGTTGGTGATGCTCTGGGTACTATCCATATGTCCGTAACCCCAGTACTCGAGGTAGAAACAGTTGTTCAAGATCACCCTTGGCAACATAAGGGGTTTGAGACCACTCTGTGCTACTTGAGACCTCTTAAAGAAACAAAAAGCCTTACAATCAATCCCAGTGCCAGGACTGCAAGTATACCACACTACTTTTCTTCACATGGATTTTGGCATCTTACCAACTGAGCTCATCTCCCCCACTCCTTAATTGGTTTTAAAATGCTTCATGTTACCCAAAGCCATATGAATGTCCAATAAGCACATGAATTGATGCTCAGTATTACTTCTGATCAGGGAAATGCAAATTAAAACCATAATGAGACAGCCCTGCATGTTTGTTAGAAAGGCTAAATTTAAAAACAAACTCACAAGGCCAGCAAGATGGCTCAGTGCATTGCCAGGCAAGCCTGATAATCCAAATTCAGTCCAGGGATTTCTCAAATCCCAGCGCTCCTAGGGCAAGATGGGAAGCTGAGATAAAATAATGTCTTGAAGCTCCAAGGCCAACAACAAAGGTGACAGGGGAGAACTAACTACTAAAGCCATCCTCTGATCTCTAGCTACATATTGTGGTATGTGTGCCCCCGTATTTTTTCTTTTCTTTTCTTTTTTGTTTCTCAAGACAGGGTTTCTCTTTGGAGTCTGTCCAGGAACAGGCACTGTAGACCAAACTGGCCTTGAACTCTACCTGCCTCTTCCTTCCGAGTGCTGAGATTAAAGGTGTGCACCACCACTGCCCTGCACGCCCCTGCATTTTTACAGTCAATACAAAGAAAAAGTACAGTACCAAGTGCTGGACTTCTAAGTACAAATTGATATGGAAGTTTGTCATAAGTCAGATATACTTAAATATGACCCAGCCACACCACCCCTAGGTATCTATCTGCTACTTTAATAAATGAAAGTCTGAATTTAAAGAGGAATAGTAACACATGACTGCAATCCCAGTACTTTGAACACAGGAGGGTTGTGAACCAAACTGTCTAGGCCACATGGCGAGATCCATCTCAAGCAAACCTTCTAAATGTTTATAACAACACAAAGCAAAACAACCAGGCCAACTGAAGAAGAGTTAATTGTAGTACATCTGCACAAAACTGAATATTTAATTTCAAAAAAAGAAATGAATCACACTTATCATTAACCCATATTAAATTAAGCCAAAAGTACAGATGTTCCTCAGCTTACAGTGTGACTGAATCTCTATCAAGTCATTCTAAGATGAAATACGTTAAAATGTTTTGAATACCTAACTCTGGAACATTATAGCTCAGCAACACAAAGTGTGGAGTACAGGCTGCTGGCCTTCATGCCTGGGACAGGAAGCCAGAGAGAGTCACATCGCTGCCCAAGGAAAGGACAAATGCGGAAGTGCAAGTTCCACTGCATACACACTACTTTTATTCCACTGTCAAGCCGAGAAGTCAAGGGACAAAGACTCATTAAAAAGGGACTGTTTGTACTATGATTTATTGTACAGAATATGACATTTTTTGAAAAGGCAGTGTGAAGGCTGGAGAAGAGAATCATGTTTATCCAACCTTAACGGTTTGACAACAATCAACATTGCAACAGATTTTTTTTTAGGGCATAAAACATCCTGTATTTTGATTGTGAGAGAGGTTGCAAGTGTCTGTCAAATTACTTGTCCTTTGGGTGGTCACTTTACAATGACCATCTCCCCCAACCCTGCTTTTGTTAGTGATGCTAAGGCTTTATCCATGATATGCAAGTAGTCTACCACTAAGCTATATCCCCAGACAGACACCCATTTCTTCCGTTCAGAACCCAACTTCTACATGAAGAGTGTTAGTAGCATAGTGTTTGTTACCCGGATCTCAACTTTATAGATACACCAATACATCTTAAGGATTCGAGTTTATCTCACTTTTAGTGGCTATCCAGAACATGTAGAGCTGGGCACATTAAGTAGTACCTGCCTAAAATCCAGGCATTTGGGACACAGAAGTAGGATCATGGATTTGAGACTAGCCTGGGTGATACAGTGAAACTCTGGTTTATTTTTGGGGGGTGGGGGTGGGGAGACAAGCAGAGGAAAAATAGAAGCATGCCAGAGGAATGGAGGAAGAAAACGTAAACACAAAATTATAAACGTGAAACCTAAGTGTAGAAAAGTACTTTTGTAAAGCCAGTAACATTTTAGTTTGTTATGTATTTTGCCTTGTTTCCTGTGTTATGTCATCTGTGATGGTGTTCCCGCCTGCAGTCAACCCCACCCTCTTTTGGCACCCCTGCAGACTATTCTGGCATCGGAGAAGCTGCCCAGTGTCTATGAACAATCTTCATGGGGAGCAGAAGAGTTGGGTCCCTTTCTACGCTTATGCCTCATGGATCAAAACTTTCCAGCATTTGTGGAAGAGGTGGAAAAGGAACTTAAAAAGATCACACAGAGTTGAGAAACTAAAGCTCTGCACACATATGCAATTAAGGAACTGAAGGTATTTGAATAAAGAGTATTAATCCAAGCACCTTTTATCAATGTTTTATTGTTAAAAACAGGTGAATCCACTTTTTTTGTACACCATTGCACTTCAATAATTATACAGAACACAAGTACATGCATCTACAGTTAGTACCGCATGAGAACCCAGTCAGGTTATAAAATCTATCATCAATCATTAAATCAATGTGAAAAATAGTGTCAAACCAAAAAGTATAACTAGAGTTGCATAGAATAATATCACCATGCTATTAACATTTCAGGGTCATTGAAAACAAAAGGGAAATTATAAAAGTTTCCTTGATCGAATGTACAAGAATAAGGTTCAACACATCAGTGCAAAAAGATTTCAGAATTTACATGATTTGACAAAAGAAAAATAGTCACTTAGAAAGCAATCATACATATATACTACAGTTCATTATAGCCGTTCAGTGGACTGTTCCAGGTTCTTAAAAGTTATAGGGTAAGCCCTTAGAGTGACAGACTTAAGTTTACACCCTCATCTTTATTATCAGAACTGCAGCTTCCTCATCTGACAACAGACAATAAGGAATGAGTATCAGCAGCTTAAAAATGAAACAAGCGTTTACTTTATTTTGGATTTTTCCCACCCCAAAAATATAAATATATATATATTTATATACTGTATATATCTGTAGGTTTTGCTGTACTTTACAAAATGATCACTAGATGGCAGCAGTGCATTTAAGAGCTTTGCCAATTTAACAGCTGCATAAGTAAAAAATGGCGCATGCATGATCCTCAGAGGACCTTTCCACTTCTATTTAAATATTTTAACAAAGGGAGGAAAAGCAACATTCACAGCACATCAAGCCCAAAATAGTTTACACCTTCTACACTGAAGCATTGTTTAAAATGTACCTGGCTAGGTCACCCTTATAGGAGAGGCTAAATAAGGCATGCTTTAGACGGTCATTGTGGTGTTGCTCACTTGAAAGGGAGAGACCAAAGAGGTCCAAGCAGAAAATTTAGCAGGTCATGTTGCCACCGTTTTCAGAAACCTAAAGAGCTGTAAAGAGAGAAACATTTGAACATTAAGAGAACACGCACTGTCACTCACAGCTATGTCAAATAAAGCAAACAGCATGCTCAGGGATGTGGTATGAAATTCTGATCTCCATGTGTGTAAGCATGCTGCGCTGTGGCCACCATTTCTGTCTTGACTTCAGCAGATCACGTGTGGTGCTGACTTGGCTTTGGGGATAATCCACATAAGAATGTAACTATTTCTTTTTAAAAATATATAAGTAGACTGCAATGCAAGGTATTTATTGTGAAATGAACCCAACATATAAATATGTGGGTCAACAGAGCTGAAATACACTTCTTTCTGTACACTGCAGTGAACAGAAAGAACTTGCTCCATCGGTGTCAGCTATTCTGAAATTAACAATAAGGTCTTACCATATAACACCAACTATTGAAGAATTCGTAGCAAGCTGAGCAGAGGCACAGTTCATTTGAATAGAACTTTTAAATCTCTAAAGAAGTCCATACTTACATTATAAGTAGTACTTAATTTGTGTTTCTCTGGCGCAAGTTTTTATCTTTGTGATTGTTGGTAGAGTTGGTTTTCCTTTGGAGGAAAAATTGCACTGTGTGAGTTCAACTAGTCATATTGTTTGAAAAATGTAACACACGGAAACAAACTCTTCACTTCCTTCCACCCCTGGTGTGTCAGCAAACTCTACTTCTAATCTGTGCATAACAACATTCAACAGATTCTTCAGACTCCCAAGGCAGACAACACACAGCTAACTTTTCTCTTAGATTTCTAAATTATAGTTACTTAGAAAACTGAGACTGATTGACTCCTTTGAACACTTAATTTCTTAAATAAAAACAGATGACCAGCAACTAGCCATGCTGAGCCCTTTGGCCATTAACCCATCAACTGCCCTTCGGGCTTCTTATAATCCAAACTCTAGGAAAGCGTGGTAGCCTTGACCCGTTCTATGCTACAGCTCCGCTCTCTCTTGTCAGCAATTATTAATGGAACTAGACAGTAGTTTATCTAATTCTATAGTCTAGTGTGAAGTTGACTTGGTTATACTGCTTACTTCTCCTATATTATCGGTTTAAGCATGTTGAATACATAAACTTGTTCAACTCCTTTTGCATGCTATTCACTTGTATGGCTGAAAACAAGACCTGGCCTAGGAGTCAAGTAAGAATTATGTCAGGTCTAAAATGTGTACACGGAAACTTTCCTTGTAAGGGAATTGCATTCTTTAGTATTCTTTTTGACTAAATTGTAAACACAACACAATCAATCAAACTATAAAATCATATCCAATGAAGTACTCACATTGGCCCGGCTGGTTCATCATCTATATGAAGTGTTCAGTTTTTAATAATCCATGAGATAGAAGAGAAGAAAGGAGACAACCATTAGAGTCTGCATAGCAGGAACAGGACAGTAAACTGCAAGTGGCAAACATGGCTATTCACAGCGCTTATTAAAGGCCATTCCATCTGGAGGTGCGAAACACTCATGAAGTTATTCTAGGTTCAGTTTTAATGGCAGATATGTTCTTTCAATGGTTTTAGTTAACACTTTGAATGCTCGTCATGAAAAACTGCAACTGTAGTGGACAGATAGGCTGCAATATCATTGTACTCATCTTGTCCCCAAGTTCCAGTGGTTCACTCATAAATAGATGAGAAGACAAACCAACATTTCAGTTGTAAAATCCTGCTGTTTGTTTTCTTGTGGAGAATGTATGCAGTTCTTCAATGTAAATGGATGCGTACAGTCTATACATTTAATCACACATCCTCAGATGTTTCCCAGAGGGCACTGTTTTTCCTGCTGTTTTACAGTCTTTATAAGGTCACTGATCTGAAGCATGATACTGAAGAAGATGAAGCCATAATAGTTCAACCTAATCCTTGGCTACCCATTCTCAACTGGGCCAGCAAGAGACATATGAGAAGCAGAGGATGCTCTGTGACATCATAGGGAGAGCTGAACAGTGACACCCTCTAAAAATCTACACAAAAAGATGGGTTCACTATTGTGCCCTGGCCAAAATAAGAAAAGTCATGAGATATTTTTTAATTTAAGTTTTTGTTATTTGCATTTAGAAGTCTTATTAACACTTCATAATTCTGACAACTTGGTCTCCTCTTAGTAGATATGCATACATTGAGAAAATGTTATTAAAAATCAAAAATTATTTCTCCTCCACAATGAGGAGAACACAAGCAAGCACCCTCTGTACAACAAACAGTTGGGTGCTTTCCCTGAAGGCATCTAGAAAAACTCAGCAGGATTCCACAAGGGGGCTTGGTGCACATGAAGCAGTTATGGAGATTACAATCTTGGTGTGGGCATCTGCAGGAGCACATGTTAGGAGTAATGTCTGTCAGAGAGACATTGCTCCACCTGTTCCTTTCAGGCAACGGAGAGGCAAAGCCACCGCCAGCACACAGTGACTGGAGCAAAACAGGTTTAAAATAAATAAATAAATAAATAAATAAACTAACCACAAACCAATGACTCATCAGCAAAACAATAGGCTAGCAACATACCAGTGTCCACATGAGTCACGACTAACAGTGCTATTAAAACAGGTACAGAGAACAAACTAGGACTCAGGACACCCAAGACATCTGTTTGCTGTATATGCAGTGGAAAGATACAAGGACATACCAGGTACTAAGACACACAAGCCCAGCCTGAACCCTCCCTCTCCACAGCCTACTGCTCAGCACCCAGGGAAGGCCAATCAGATAACATGCTAGAAGCTAAGCACCTTGGGAATTTAAAGGAAAGACAGAAACAAACATTAATTTTAGTGTGCACCCCAAAATACAAAATTCTAATGCGAGACAGCCAAATCTACTCCCAACTTTAAGAAACAGGAGAGAGGGAAATCACAATAGCAAGGCTAGTCTTTTCCTAGCAGGACACTAAACAACCCAAGCGCACTTCACACCGCAGTCCTTTTTTTGGTGTGGGAGGGTACCCTGGTGTCTAATTGTCACTTTCGAACCTAACAAGCTGGCCACATGCAAGGGTTTGCATGTGAGTATGTGAGCAACAGTGTCTCTGGTGTAGCTGCCATGCCTGACAGTGGGAGCAGCTGTGAGTCACACTGTGTCTAAATCCTAGGGACCCCTTTCATTCCCAAATCCACTTGGACACCACAAAGAAGAGGACACGCCCCCACACACACGGTCCTGTGCTGAGCCACTGCCAGCAGCACCACTCTCCCATACAGGCCAGACAAAAGAACAACTTGACCTCCACAGGAAGGTCAGGAGAGAACAGGGCTACAGAGAAAGGCACAAAATAAAGTAAATGAGGACTAAACAGCAAACTAAAAATCCAAATTAGTTGTGAAAGTGAATGAAGTAAACTTGAAGGAAAGTGTTAACGTTATGGACTGTGCATTGTATAGACTGAAGCGGAGATTAAACAAACTCCAAAAGCATGCATATCGCTCACTTACCACCATGTTTTAAGGGTTTGATGCAATTGAAGGGGGAAAAAAAAGAAGTCACAGTAACCGACAAATATCAACATACCCCCAAACCCTCAGGTCAAAGTCACCTCAAACAAAGACTGTTCTCTCCACCTGGGGATTACTCAAGGCCACTGACTAGATGAGAGGAAAGGTCTGAGGGAGAATGAAACAAGATGCTTCTGGACTCCATCTGATGAGTGTGACACTCCTGATGGAGTGGTGCACACGCTGCTGTCTGCATGCGCTTTCCTCACTTCTATGGCTGCCCTCAAGGTCCCCCACCCTGACACACACCTCATTATCTAGGGAGGGCACTCTGAGATGCATAATTAACATATTGCACCCACTAAACAACATAAAGTGATGGTTTAGATTCAAAATAATCAAGAGTTGATTCTGGTCAAAGCCCCTATGCCACTTCAATCACCTCAATGTGGATGGTGGGTGTGTGTTCCCATTTTTTGTGGTAATAGGATCTTATATCCCCCACACTGGCCTAACTCCCTACATGGAAGAGGGTTATCTTAAACCTAGGGTACTGCTTCCACCTTCTAGGTGCTAGGCTTTCAGGCATGTACTGGAACCATCCCTGCCAGGCAAGCCCTCTATCAAGTAAATTACAGCTTCAGTAACCCTACTCCTCTATCCCCATGGCAAAAGGACTTGCTATCTAGCCTAGGCTGGCATCAAACTCATAATCTTCCTGCCTCAAGTGCTAGAATTTATTATGGTTTCTAAACTCACATTTTGTCTGATCTCAGCAGGTTAACACTAAACCCAAGAGAGACGTAGTTCTTTGAATCATTTTCCATGTTCCATCTATTTTCTCATAAGGCACCTGTGACTGACCCTGGTTAAACAAATGGAATGTGTTTCTGGTGTCACTTTAAAAAGTCATCTCTTTCCCAGCATCTCTGGCCTCCTGTAAAGCTCCATATGCTGCTACCAAAGCTTTGATCAACTAATAGATTTTAGACTATCAGAACAATGCTTCAGTTCATTGTGTCTAAAAGAACTCAGATCACAGTTACAAAATGGTGCTCTCCCTCTTCTACCCCTAAAACGTGCTAGTACTTTCTCCACCAGTAACTTCAAAGAATCCTTTTGACCAACTTACAAAATTATCCCAGTATGAAAAAATAGAAGATTCTCTGATGTATTTTCTTTCTTAAATCAACTCTTTTAACGCAATGCTTGCGAGGGCACCAAAATATTAAGTAGAACTGAACGCCCCAAGACTGAACAGGTTCACCCCAGACTCTCTCCTCCAGTGGGTAGAAGGAATCCTGGGAGGGGCATACTAGCTGCACCCTGACATGAGTCAGGAAGTGACTAACACAAATGTGGCTCCAAGAAGGAGCCCAGCTATAACAGAAGCAAGAATGCACTACTTCACACTCTCCGCGTACTCAGTGAAAGGTAAAGCTGACTGGACTCTAGTAGTGACTTGTTACCAAAAACAAAGTGAAAGTGCATGTGTAAATTACCTACCTAAGAGATAACTTATGTGGCACTGGTTCTCAAAAGATCTAATGGGACGAAAGGACTGTGATTTCCTCTGTGAAATGATCTGAGTACTCAGAAGATACAAGGATCAAAGCTGCTTACAAGGAAAGCAGTTAACCTCAACTTTATACATTTTCAGTGTGAGAAATCTAAACAGACACATGCTTTTCTAATTAGATTCTGTATCTGTGTTCTTATCTATATTATTGCACTGTTCACTGAATGCTTTTCTACTTCAGGAGGAAAGTTACCAATAACAACATACTACTGAAATATATACTGAAAAACATAAATACATGAGTTCCTTTTTAGAGAGTTCACTGAAGCTCAAATCAACCACAGATGCTGGTAATGAACTGCCTGTTTGGTAAAGAAAAAGCACACCAGACCTACAAAAACTTCACGTTTTCATAGTGGCATATAAATAGGCTAACAGACATAATTATAGGCAAGATTTCATCACTTAAACATTCTGAGTTTGTATCAGCTACAGCTTCACTTATCCTCAGCAGACTGAAAACATATACATTATCTACAAGTAAATTTAGGGAGGAGTAAATGGGAAGAAAGCATATCTGTGAGTCTGCCATCATGAATTGAGATGAAGTTGAGGAGAAACTTAACAAAGAAAAGGCCACAACATAAGGAAAAATCATTCAATATCAACACACACCCCTCTTCCAGAAGAAAAGCCAAAAACTGAAGGAGGAGATGGAGCAGGGAGAAATCTGAGAATGCTGGAAATGGGGCAAGGAAGTGGAGATGGAAAATGGACCCTGGACCATACTGGCTGACGGGACAGAGAGATGGTGAACACTGCAATCATTCCAGAATCCCAGACTTTCACCCAATCCAACAACGAAGAAGTAAAAGCTGCTTGCATGATAATACTCTCCCGAGACCAGTGCAAGAGGTTTTACTTTGCACTTACCCTGCAGTCATCTGTTTTATGTAAAATTCATTCACTATATATAGAAATTTAGCTTATTATTTTCCATCCAGGAAGTCGGTCAGAAGACTGGCTCTGCCGCTCCCGCATCCTCCCCTTCAGTTTAACCACCAAAGGACTCTTAAGAGGATAGCTGCGTCCATGCAAAACTCCCACTAACCATTTCTAAAATCTAATCTGAAACATGCTGGGATAAAAACATTAACACAAGTGGCTTATAAGACTGGTACCTCTGCCGGGCACAGGCTAAGCAGATGTGTAACTAATGTGAAAATGGCAGCCACCCCTGTCTTAAATTTAAAAACCAGGGTCCAAAGCCTAACTTTGCCTTTTCTTAGGTAACTTTTCATTGAAGAAGGTGGCATTTGGCACAGCTAGTATTGTATCTATTTCAGTAACTCTCTGGGTTTTTGTTGTTTTTGTTTTTCTGTTTTGGAGACAGGGTTTCTCTGTAGCTTTGGAGCCTGTCCTGGAACTAGCTTTTGTAGACCAGGCTGGCCTCGAACTCACAAAAATCCGCCTGCCTCTGCCTCCCGGGTGCTGGGATTAAAGGTGTGCGCCACCACTGCCAGGCTCTCTCTGGTCTTTTGGGGATCCCACCCCCTTCCAGTGCTGAGGAAACTCTAGGTCTTGGGCTCGAACACTTACCTAACCTAAGTCCCTAGGGTCCTAATTAGCAGTGTTTTAAACGTTCTGAAGGGATGGTGATCCCTTTTAGGAATGAAATGTAACTCCCAAATAGCTGAGCTGTAAACTGTGGAAGGTATGTAGCCTCCCTCCCTTAGTCTCAGGTCTGAATATAGGTACAGCACTCCTTGGGAGTCCTAATATTTAACAACAACAAAAAAAAAAAAAAAAAAAATGGAGAAAGGCATTGGGGACACATGAAAATCCCAAGAATGCACGTTCACTTCACAGAGTAAGAAATCGAAACTGGAGATATTCTTTGTTGCAAAGAACTGGACGAAGGTCCCTCTGCTTCCAGCTCAAGTCTCTCCCATTTTTCTATAGAGCTCACTGATGAAAAGTATATCAGGAGGGGAGCCCACCAGGACTTCCTGCAGAGATGAATGTCAAAAGACCTCCTCCCAATCTCAGTATTCACTCTACTTAGACTCTACTTACTCCAGACAAGAGACTTAGAGCTGCTGAGAAGAAAGGAAAAGAAAGAAAAAGTGGCTGTTGTTCTCAAACATGTCCTTTCAGAGTCTAAAGCCATGCTATACCTTTGAGGTTATACTCTCTCCAAGGGAGTACAAGATCTCACGTGGGTATCCACTGACAGATACGGTATGTTGTGGAGAGAGTATAACACACTGCAGTACTAATGATTAGCAATATGGATCCATCAACTCTGGGGGAGGACACTGTACCATAAGTGCAGATGGTAGCCTGTACCACCATTGCCCCGGGAAATCTACATTGTGCTTGGGGTACATCCTCTAGTCAGTGACAGGCAAAGGATAGTTATAGCTAGTTGACAAATCAATTTCTCTTTGCTGATTTAATATTACAGCCCACAGGGGTGAAGATGAGGGATTTTTTCTTCTTTTTTTTGGTTTTTCGAGACAGGGTTTCCCTGTAGTTTCTAGAGCCTGTCCTGGAACTAGCTCTTGTAGACCAGGCTGGCCTTGAACTCAGAGATCCGCCTGCCTCTGCCTCCCGAGTGCTGGGATTAAAGGCGTGCGCCACCACCGCCCGGCTGAGGGATTTTTTTAGGAATCTGAAATACTAGTGATAAAAGCTCCTGTAAGTTCGCTGTTCTATTCACAGGGTTAGAAATGAAAAAAAAAAATCTATAAGCAAATATACAAGACCTTCCCAAAGCTTTCCTAACCTTAAGCATATCCCACAATGTTAGACCTCTGGTCCTATGTTTTCTAATAATGGTCTAGAAGGTTCTACTCCCATCATACCTCCTGTAACTCAGGGCCAGCTGAGGATATGCCCTGCAGTGAGGGCTGAGGAGTTGGCACTTGGTTCTCTTAAACCTAGAGAGTAAGCTACATCCTCCCTACCATTCTTGTCTACGGGACAAAAACAAAAAAGCCAGAAGAAAGCCTTGAAGACTTATCAAAGAGACCAACAAAAGGAACCAAAGTCTGGCTTCTCCTAATGGCTTTCTGAACACAGTCTAGACTGTGCTGGGACAGTTACCTACAGGGACTATGCCAGGTAATCATGTGACAACCAATTATATACCTTAAATCTGCCTGAAAGGACAGGTGGCATGTGATCTTGGGGTGGCTTCTAGGCTTGACTTGGATTCTCCTCAAGCTCAATCTGCCTGATGATCTGTATTGAAGGAGGACAGAGCTGAACAAAGAGTTTGACAGCTGCCCATTCACCACATGGCCTGAAGGACAAGGCCTAGGGTTTGGAGAACACCTAAACAGGGAGAGAGCTAATTATATCTCTAGGTGGCTAATACAAAAAAATTGTGGGGAGCACAGATTAGTATGAAAGTTTTTTCTTTCTTTTTTGGTACTTAAAGTCCTTATACTCCTCTTTCAGTACTTGGAAACTACCCAAGGAACCAACCCCAACTTTACTGTTTTGTTGGGATGCTCTTACCATCAGGAACCTCATCTGGCCTCTTCCTCTTCTCATACACAACAATGATCACCACAAGGATGATGATTTCAGCCAGAATTCCCAAGAAAGGCCAAAGTGGGGCAAGGTGGCTCCGTACCCTGAGGACGGTGAAAACGGAGGCAGAGCCAATGGAGTTGGTGGCATTACATTCATACTCGCCGGGATCTTCTGTGATCTGGAGATTCATAATATTCAATTCAGTGTAATTCTCCTTGTTGATGATGAAGAAGCGACCAGAGCTATTGGAAATGTCCTGGAGGGAAAAGCAGGTCAGAGTATATGAGCTACTCAAGTGAGGGTGACATTGTCCTCATTTTTAGGATAATGGCTGGAATGAGACACCACCTTTGTTCAAAAGATTTGAGCACTTAACTGATAACTTCCCTTCAGAGTTCAGTACACTTCTGGTAGAAACAGGGTACAAATTTCCATTATTGTTGATCCTTTGAACTTCTCCAACTTCAAGACTGAATGGAAGCCTGTTGCTTGTAGACCCCACAGACAGACAAACAGCAGGGGTAAAAACTGTAGCAGTAAGAAGCTGGGGAAGACACCCATTGTCTGGCACGTCTAAGAACCACAGGCCTGTCTGGTAACTTCAGAGCCAGCACATTTACTTCTTTACTTGATCAGTTCTGAGAAGCCTTTAAACTTCTCTCAGAAGCAATGCTAAAAATCTGCTCTCAGGAGGGAGCAGGCAGAGAACCCTAACTTCTCTTCTAGGACTCTAGGATTAAAGAAAAGACTATTCAACCAATCAGCAAGTATCTAGTAATTAATATATACCTGTGCATCCCATATCCTACTAAAGGGAAGATACATATGAAAATCATGACACAAAATACACAAGAAATCTGGCTTCAAGAAGTAAGGAGAGAGTTCTATAGGCAAGTGCATTCGTTATGCAAGTCTGTCAACCTGAGTTCCACCCTTGGAACCTAGAATGGCAAGAGAGAACAAAACCCCAGAAGTTGTCCTCTGACCTCAGTATGTGTGTAATGGTATGAGAAGGTAGGGCAGACATCCAAAGGAATGACTGACTTCAAGAATATGGCTTAATACAAACAAACAAAATAAAACCAACAAAAAACAAAACAAAAAAACTCCAAAAAACAGTGCAAGATGGAGAACTGGGAGGTATTGCAGAGCCATTACAGAAAAGCCAGGTAGGAAGAGCTTCAAAGAGCTGGCCTTAGTACAGAGTCATAGAGGAAGGGAGCTGACAGGTACGGGGAACTCTAGTCATCTTCACCCTGTACTAGCCACAACTAACAATATATAAATATAGCACAGAGAAAGAAGACAACCATCTCCCATATTATCCAGCTATATATAGCATGTTAGCATTTTGAGTGTGGGTACACAGCTGAATCGAAGTCACCCTTCACAGCGAAATTCCAACTTTCATTTTTCAAGAAGTGAAAATACAAAATAATTTCAATCAGTTTTGACAAAAGCCAGCGATGTCCTTTCCAGTGACCACAAGAGAAATAGATAATTCTTCCCAGCACCTTAGAATATAATATACAATGGCTTTCCCTGACAATACACAGCTCAGCATCTTCATCTCCTAAGTTTCTCATCCTCATCTTCTTTACTAGTGATTCCAAAATTAATGTGTGGGATTCACCTCTGTATGCTGTGAGTATGCTTTATTACCATTGGTTAATAAAGAAGCTGTTTTGGGCCTATGGCAAGGAAGAATAAAGCAAGGTGGGAAACCCAAACAGAGATGTAAAGAGAGAGTAGGTGGAGTCAAAGAGACGCCATGTAGCCGCCAAAGGAGACAGACGATGGCAGATCCTTACCAGTAAGTCACAGCCTCATGCTAATACACACAAATTAATAAAATGGGTTAGTTTAAGATGCAAGAGTTAGTTAATAAGAAGCCTGAGTGCCAAGGAATGTTTTAATATAGTTTCTGTGTGATTACTGGGGTCTGAGCGGCCTCTGCCTACAAAAGTTGACACCAGGGTCATCAGTACTTGACATTTCACTATTAAGAAGTCATAAAGTGGGAAATATATAGGACTTGAAATAAAACTACATATTATCCTTGTTTTGCCAATAATATATGTTGTTTAGTATGCTACAGTAATCCAAAGAAGTTGGATTAGATGAGCTACAGGGTCCTTTCTGATTCTGAGGGATGGTAATAAAAAAGGATGCCTATAAAGTAGAATCTAGGCATAAAAGCGGAAGTGGATATATGAAAATCTCTAGTCAGGAAAGGAAATTGATTAGAAATCACTGAATCAGAGAATAAAAGATCCCAAGGCACTATTTAACACTTCCAAGCACTTGCTGTGCAAACATGAGAACCAGAATTCTGATGCCAGTGCACATGTAATAAGCTAGGCATCCTGCACATACCTGTAACTCCAGTTCTGAGAAGGGGTGGAGACAGGAGGACTGCTGACTTCCAGTCTAGCCATGAAAACATGCGCCCCAGGTTCAGGGAAAGGCACTGCCTCAACACGCAGAAACAGATAGAGGAAGGTACCTAACACCATCTTTGACCTCCACAAATATGCTTAGGTGGATGAACCCCACTCCAAACAAATAAAGCTTGACAATTATTTGGGGCTGCAGAGATGGCTCAGCAGTATGAGTGTTTGCTGCTCTTGCAGAGGACTAAATTTCAGTTCTCAGCACCTACAACAGGCAGCTCAGAACTATCTGTACTTCTGCTCCAGGGGCAGATGGGGGGGGGGGGATTCTTTGACCTTTTTAGTATCTTTTGGTCCGTTTTCTTCTGAAGAACAAACAAAAACAACCCATTCCAGAATCATAGTAAAGCTCTGTGTTCCACTGTGAAGACATGCAATCTAATCCCTTATCAGACAAAAAGTTTTAGCAAATCATGTATACTGTCAATACTGGATACAGACTAATCTACCTATTCGTGATGTAAACTGTAATTCACTGCACAACAGCCTAAGTTATCCTACATTCAAAGAAACAGTTGTTGCAGTAACTGATTCAGATGTCTGGACCTCCTCAGGAAAAACTCCAGTAAGCACAGAGATTTAGGTATAGGTATAGGACTACCTCCTACTCACCATGAACACACCATTCTCCTTCTTGCGCCATATCCATTCTGGGTGGGGGTAGCCAACTGACTTGCAGTACATCATGGCATCCTGCCCTTCATTTTTATTTTCACTCCGTTTATGGCCAGTGATGTCAGGAGCAGCTGTAAAAAGGTGTTAAACTGTTACTACCTGAATAAGATACAAAAGGCCTTACCTACTAACTCAGAGCCCTGTTTCTAATGCTATTATTCTTTATAAATAAAAACTCAGGAGTCAAATATTGGGGTAAGAACCTGACTGATCAGCCGGGCGGTGGTGGCATACGCCTTTAATCCCAGCACCTGGGAGGCAGAGGCAGGCGCATCTTTATGAGTTCGAGGCCAACCTGGTCTACAAGAGCTAGTTCCAGGACAGGCACCAAAGCTGCAGAGAAACCCTGTCTCTAAATACCAAAACAGACAGAGAGCGAGAGAGCGAGAGAGCGAGAATGAGAGAGAGAGAGAGAGAGAGAGAGAGAGAGAACCTGACTGATCAGAAAGGCAGAAGAGACACATCTCTCTCTCCCTCAAGCCAAAAGACCAATATCTGAGCCCCTCCCTACTACTTCCTGTGTCTCTCTAAATGTTCTAGGTCCTCCAAAACCTCTGCGGCTAATTTTGATCAGCTAATAGCTAGCTCTTCAAAGTAAACTTTATTAGCAGTCTCAGAAGTGTCAGAGTGTGATCAAAATATCCCATAACAATCATAGTCTTTATCGAAGCTGAACACAAAGGTGCATCTAAAGAGTCTTTCAGGCCAGGATATGGTAAGAGGACCAATCCCATTCCCTACCCTTACTTAGTAAAACAGCAAGAAAATATCAGTTATTAGTATAAGAATTTCTACCAGTGTAGAACCTACTAGAAAAATGCTCAGTTATCCTAGATGCCCAAAACCTTCCTCAGTAAACATGCAAACAGAAGCCATTGTCACTTATATCAGTCCAAGTTTTCTTCAAACACCTGGAATACAGCATGTCAAATGTTATGTATTGGGCTGGAGAGATGGCTCAGAGGTTAAAGGCACTGATTGCTCTTCCTGAGGTCCTGAGTTCAATTCCCAGCAACCACATGGTGGTTCACAACCATCTGTAATGAGATCTGGTGCCCTCTTCTGGCGAATAGGCATACATGCAGACAGAACACTGTATATACATAATAAATAAAAATCCTTTTAAAAAATGTCATGTATTTTCTTAAGGAAATGAAAGATTGAACTACATAAAATAAAGCCTACTATAGGATATGTGAAAATGGATGCATGCTTAAAGATCTTAATCACTGAAAACCAAGGACCAGAGTTCTTCCAAGAAAGCCAACATCGAGCACACTAGGCACAATAAGGAGGAAAAGAATAATCAGAGGTCTCAAACCAATATCCCCAAGGGTTTTGTTAGCAGAATAAAAACATGACTTGAGGCAAGTCTACTGGGAAGTGGAGGCAGGTATATAGAGTTCAAGGGCAGTCTAGGACTACTGGCAAGGTATTCTCTCTAAAAAGGAAACAAACAAGGCTGCCAAGCCTGACAGGCTGACTTAGGTTCCCTGCAGCACACATAATAGAAGGAAAGAACCACACATATATAGTCTCCCCACAACACAGACACAAATAGACACACACACACGCGCGCGCGCGCGCACGCATGTTCACATTTAAACAAAACTAAAAAAACAAGCAAACAAACAAAAACTGTCCATTATATAGAACCAGAAGACCCTGGATGACCAAAATAATCCTAAACAAACAAACAATACTGGAAGGATTGCCATTCCAGATGTTAAGATATATTACAGATCACAGTAATAAAAACAATATGATACTGGCACAAAAAATAGTTATGAAGATAAACGTAACAAAACTGGAGAGCCAAACATGAGCACGCATAACTTCAGTCATTTTATAATTGATAAAGATGCCGAAAACAAGCTGAGTGAAAGAAAACATCTTCAACAAATGGAGCTGTAAAAAATAGATGTAGAAGAATGAAATTAGAGTTGTACCTATCTCTCTGAACAAAAACTAACTCCAAATGACTAAAGACCTAAACTTGAAACCTGAAACCCGAAACTGCTACAAGAAAATATAAGCATACAGGAAAGGAAAGGAACTTTGTGAACAGGACTCCATTTGCCTACCAACTAAAGGCAACAACTGACAAGTGGGACATTCCTAAAACTAAAAAGCTCCTGAAAGCTAAAGAAACAACCAACTAGTGAAAAGGAAGCTCACAAAATGGGAAAGGATCTTTACCAGCCATTCATTTGACAGGATTAACACCCAGAATATATAAAGAACTCAAAAAACAACAAAAGACTCATTCAAAAATGGCTCTGGGTCTAACTAGAAGTTTTCAAAACAACAGCAACAATAAAACAGCTAAGAAATAGATTTAAAAAATTATTCATCATATCCAGCAATTGGGGAAATCACAACAACTTTGAGATTTTATCTTACCCAGTCTGAATGGCAAAGATCAACAAAACAAACCTACACCAAAGTCTGAAGGGAAAATGAGGAAAAAGGGAAACCTTCGTTCGCTGTTGGGACTGAAAACTAGTACAGCTACTATGGAAATGAATGTGGAGAAATCAAAAAAAAAAAAAAAAAACTAACAATAATGACCCAGCTATACCACTCCTTGGCATATATGCCCAGAGGACTTGACATCCTACTCCACAGACACTTTTTCAGCCATGTTCATTACAGCTCTATCTGCTATAGCTAGGAAATGAAAACAACCCAAATGTCCTTCCATTGCAACGCATAATGAAATGTGGTACATATATATTACGGAATATTATCCAGCTGCAAATAAAAATGAAATCATGAACTTTGCAGGTAAATGGAAAGTACTAGAAAAATACACATTAAGTGAGGACACCCAGATCCAGAAATACAATCATCACAAGAGCTCTTTCATTGGAAGCTCCAAGTTCCATGTCTCCAGATGTGAGGACTTATCCTGCAGTAACTATAGAAACCAGGAAAGTAAAAAGGGACTACTATGGGGAAGGAGGTAGGGAACAGTAGAGAGGGAGGAAATAGCAGGGTACAAGTGATCTGACCAGGGAAAGGAGAAAGAGGAGGGGCTCTAATGAGAGAGGAAGGAGGATGAAATAGCAGAAAGGAACTCTGAAAAAGTTATAAGAAATCATACTATTAACTACCTTAAAAACTATTAATACATGTAAGTCTGTGTATAAATATACATAAATAATTTAAATGAAAATTTCTCATCTGGGCTGACAATTCTCCCTCCAAAAGCCAAAGATCAATTAACACAAACTCCAATACCAGGCATGACATTATATTAGTCAGGGTTGTCCAAGTGACTCGCAAAACATACAGGCTACTGCCCTTCGTTGCCCCACAAAAGTGGAAGTTATGTGACTGTCACTGAAGATATACTTCACACACAAGGCCAAGAGGCCCCTGACCTGAGCTAGAACTGAACTGAATGTTTCTTCCCAGAAGACTAGCCTTCATGGTATCAGACTTCCAAACATGTAAACTTCCAAACAGGGAAAACAATCAACAATCCTACCCGGCTATGATATCTATGAAACTACAACCAGCATGTGAGGCTAACCGTAAGGGTGCAGCAGTGGCTTAGCAATAACCAACAACTAACTCTCTAATAAGGCTTAAGAACCCACCATTCAACAGGAGACACTGAGCATGGTACTAGAAACCTAGCAAACTACCCATGGAGCTTCTTGGGTCTTGGATGAGAACCTTCAACCACCATTTTACTAAACCAGCATAAGCTCTAGCTGCACTGTAAAATACCTGTCCTTACACCAACAGATAAATTAGTCCTCACCCCTTATCAAGGAAATTTCCCTTTGCCACAGATAAACCATTACAGAAAACCACAACTGATGAAAATGCAGAGCTGTGGAGCCCAGTACCAATGAATACATCTACAAAACACCCATGCACTTAAGGCTTAGGGATCATTATACAAGAGGAAGCTGAAAGATGCTGAGAGCCAAAGGATCAGGGAGTTTGCTGAGACTGCGTTGCACAGTAACGCCAGAAGCTACACCCATAAAGTCTCACCAACATGACTGCCTAAACATGAGCTGAACAAGGACAACAACAGATATGCCAGAGTTGACAGGAAAATACTACAAATTCTCACCCCACACAAAGAACTAAAGCCAACTAAGGAATGCTGATAGTGAGAGAAATAGCTTTCCCCAGGAAAGGGCACACCAATTAGTCATACCAAATGGTCAGGCCTCGAAAATATACATGCAAGTAACATTATACAGACTGAACAGGTTTTATTTATTATGCAAGTGTGTGAATATACACATACAAATATACATACATGTATATAACAACTATTTATGAAAAGGGGTCATAAATTTGAAAGAAAGCAAGAAAGGGTGTTTGGAGGAAGGAAAGGAAAGAGCGAAGCCTTAATTATAATCTCAAAAGAAATTTTTTAAAAAGAAACTAAAAATAACAACAAAAATAATAATACTGAGTGCTGTGGTTCATGCCTGCGCTCTCAGCACTTAGGAGGTAGAGGGGAAAAAAGAGACTTGAGACCAAATACATGAGACCATGTTGGGGAAGGGGAGCAAAAACAAAACAAAAACAATGACTCATCTAGATGACACATCTAGCCACTTTATAACAATCTTGAGCCCAGAATCCGGAGAATTTCAAGATCTGGGTGTGCTAGAGACTGTGCTAGTTCACTTGTAGGACTCACTTAAGAGTACACAGCACCTGTTTCAGATCAGCTTTAAGGATCCCAGAAGCCTAATGTGGAGCTAATTCTCTGGATTTAAATTTTTTTATCCTAATTATATTTTCCACTAGGACCTGACAAGACATCTGAAAGCAATGCAATTCAAAGTAGGCCAGCTACCTCTTTGTTGGCCAGGTTAGGAAAGAGAATCAAAAGACACTGATCCAAATTCCAGTTGAGCTGGAGTTTTTTTTTTTTTTTCTGTGCTTTGATTATACTTAAATGGAGAGAATTCTGCCTAGTTCCAGTAGTCTTAAACAAGTAGGTAAGATGTCTAATATCCACTAAAACTGTAGAATCCTGGAGAACTGTATTATCTCATGGTCTGATACCACATACCACCTTAATTACTTGATTTTTCTGGTTTAAAAACAATCCAAAGTTCCACAGTACACAGACTGCTTCCCAGGCAGACTGGTACCTACAATTCTCAGAGGCACCTAGGATGTGAATGGAATAATAGGTAAGATCCCAAACTGTATTAGGTTCCTGCCAAACCCAAGTCTGCTTTGATACCATTCTGTGAACTGCTTTCTAGGTTGGGTATTATTAAAGAAAATTTTTTTTTTCCATGAAAAATTCACTACCCAACGAGTATCAGGCTGCCTCTACTGCTCCACTTCTCCACAGCTACTCTGCCATTTCTTTGGTCTACTGATAACTTTTTCTCATAAATTTTTTTCAATCAAAAAATATTAAGGACTCACACCCACCCTTAGGACTCACTGTGCCACCTCCACCACCCAACTCCATACCCAGACTTCCCACATCCTCCTTCCACGGTCTAACCTGGTAAGTGTAGTCTTCACCCCTCATCAAGGAAAATCTCTTTGCAACAGAGACCACTACAGAAAAACCACAACCAATCATAATGCAGAGTTGTGGAACCTAGCCCCAACAGATACATCTACAAAACACACCTAAGGCTCAGGGAACACAGTAGAAAAAGGGGCAGAAAGATTCTATGAGCCAGAAAATCAGAGCATTTGTTATGAAATTATGTCTCCTAGCAGCATCAGAAGCTGTAACTGTTAAGTCTCACCAACACAAACACCCAAACTTAAGCTGAACAAGGACAACTCAACGAACATGCCAAACCATATCGGGAAAAGCCCACAAGGCCTCAACCCTACACAAAGAACCACAGGCAACTAAGTAAAGTTGGGTGCTGGAAAGGTGGTCCTCCCCGGAGAAAAGCACACTAATTGTTTGTCCAGTGCTAAACTCTCAGCCCTGAAAATATATAGGAATATATATGTATATACAAGTACATATATTCATGTATAACAATTAATGAAAAAAAGAGACTATGAATCTGAAAGAGAGTGGGGAGGGTTATATGGAAGAGCCTGAAGGGAAGAGAAAAGGAAAAAGTGTTGTAATTAAATTACAAACCAAAAAAATAAATAAGCATTCCAAGGCAAGGAAGGTTCTATAGATATATGTCAACCAAGACACTACCTGAGAAACCAAGATATACAAGGAGCAGAAGAGCTAGCATCTTCTCCGGGTGTGTTTTACTGACTTGAAACATTTATTTAGTACCTCCTACAAGCCCAAGACATGTCTTACAGAAGTCAAATAAAGCCGTTCTGCTTAGGTGTATTTTAGCACCGTTCTGAAAATTAGGAAATAGGTCATAAGTATCTTGAGGGAAAAACACTACAGGAGAGGGAAACACAGTCAACTTGAGGCAGGAATGTACTTGTTTCATTAAGAGATTACATGTAATGCCTATAATCCCAGAACTTGAGAAGAATAAGAACTGTACCATATTTGAGGCCAGCCTAGTCTACACAGTAAAGATCTAAGCCACTAAGATATAGTGAGACCCTGTCTCAAAAACAGAAAACATAAAGCAACAGAAAAAAAAATCACTTAGACTACACTATCATTTCAGGAAGAAAAAAGCCAAGCCTTAGACTTGTTATTAACAAGGATGAAAGAGGCTAGAGATGGTAGCTTTATGTGTTCTTCCTACCTGCCCATATAAACAGGACTTTGACTGTAGCTCTAATAAAGCTTATTCATCAGGGCATTCACTGACAAACTATTGATTATTTGTCTACTGTATAGTGTCTTAGTTTATATGGGCTTGCCACTTTATTATACTTAACTAGTTCCTATTGTTCTGAGGCAGCCAGTTAAATAAACATATAGTGACAGAGTAAAAGCCCCTTCCCTCCTCAGGGTAGTACAAACTGAGTGGCAAAAAGGAGGAGAAAAGGAAAAGCAACAAAGACTCCCTTAGAAAAGCCTTCTGACCCAACTTGGGAATTAGCTTGTTCTCTGCCTTCTTAGTCGCATGTTCTAACCACACATTACTTACCGGGTCCCAAAAGAGACTTATTTACACAAGAGTATTTGACATAATTTCATTACTTTGGTAGTCTGGGCAGAGAACAAACACAACTTTCTCTGCATATTCTGCTGCCCATCTTGCCTGCTCTTAGAGCAAGACAACCAGCTTCTCTATCATACCAGGTTGCAGGCTGGAGAAAAGTGTCAATTCAGGCAAGGGAAGCACAGATGGATGCACATTAACTAACAGAATAGATATGAGAAAGGTATAAGGTTCACATGTAGGTCCTTTTGGTGTTCACCTTTCAAAGTAAACTTCTAATCTATCCAGAACTCATTTTCAAAGAAAATCTACTCTTAAAGGTGTTGTCAGCAAATGAGTTGTTTCCAAGTAAACACATTCTTTCTACATAAACAATCTTTCTGCTTCCTTTATGCAACCTATCCAACCCCAGAGACATCTTATCTCTGCCACAAGCAAAATAAAGGCTTTAACAGAAGGCAGAGAGAGGGAGTTAAGATTTAACTTAAGGCCAAGAGCCTTAAGGAATATGAGACGGGTCCCATTGAAGCAAAGATGTAGGCCAGCCAGTCACACTAGACGCTTTGTTGGTGTGAAGACTGGTTTTGTCTAGGGTCTGTGTTGCATTCTGTAACACCACTGAGATAACACTCTAAGACAGTGGTTCTTTAACCTTGGCCTTTCCTTTCTTTCTTTCTTTTCTTTTTTTTTAAGAAAATGTCTTAACTATGTTGCCCAGGCTGGTCTCAAACAATGACTCTCTTATCTCAGCCTCCCAAGTAGCTGAGACTGCAGGTATGTGCTACCATGACTGGATTCTTGGAGTGCTTTAAAAGGTCTGATATAAACATTTCAGATGAGCTAAATTAAGTCTGAGAACACTAGTCTAATTATTTCTTTTTTAAAAAAATATTTATTTATTATGTATACAATATTCTGTCTGTGTGTATGCCTGCAGACCAGAAGAGGGCACCAGACCCTATCACAGATGGTTGTGAGCCACCATGTGGTTGCTGGGAATTGAACTCAGGACCTTTGTTAGAGCAGACAATGCTCTTAACTTCTGAGTCATATCTCCAGCTCCTAGTTATTAAGAGCCGTAGCTCAGCAAATTGCTTGTTCCGCATGCATGGAGCTCTAGGTTGAATCCCTAGCACATTAAAAGGTACAGTGATGCATGCCTGTAATCTGAGCACTGTGGGAGGGAGACAGGAGAATCAGAAGTTCAAGGTTATCCTTCTCTACACAGGGAGTTAGAGACCAAGCTGGGATACAGAGACTCTGTCCACCCCACCCCACCCCCACTGATAATTAGATAAATAAAACCATTTCTGGCACCAGTGTTAGAAGTTGGGAACTGTAAGAAACAAATGTCCCATTACACAAGTAAAGTACATTGAGGTTAGTGTTCCCCATCTTGAGAAGCTGTTTATTTCCATGTTGGAAAATAAAATCAGAATTCATTCCCTTCAGTATTAAACTCTCCCCTGTGTCCAACTGAGAGTACCACAGACTTAAAAGCCATAAAGGAACCTTAAAGATTACTATTTTCATTTTACTTCATCTAACACTAGAAGAAACTGTGGCCCAGAGGTGAAAAGTGGACTGGTCAAGCTTATGATGAGTTTAATGACAGGACAAGATTAGAAACCATTTCCTCTAACTCTCAAAGGCCTTTCAATTGTACTGTGCTGAACACAACAGCATAATCTGTGCTTAGGAGCTTAGGGCTCTTCTGGGGCAAGAGTGCCTGGGAGAAAATCTGGCTCCACTAGTTAACTCGTCCACACTAGACCAGTGATTTAATGCCACACACAAAAAAAAATCCATTTTCTCGCCTGGCTTGTAGATATAATAATACTACATACTGTAACATGTGGGGCTGCTAGTTGGGGTTTCCATCCTGCCCAGTTCCTACAGCTGGTAAGCCCCAAAGAAAATCACACAGAGTCTGCATTAATTATAAACTGATTGGCCCATTAACTCAGGCTGCATATTAGCTCTTATAACTTATATTAACCCATTATCCTTATCCACATGTCTCAGTATCTTTTTCAGTAGGGCAGGTTACATCCTGCTTCTTCCGTGATCTTGGCAGGACTGCAGGAAAGCGCTTCCTCCTTCCCAGAATACTCCTGTACTCTTTGCCCCACCTCTACTTCCTGTCTGATTTTCCCACCTATACTTCTGCCTGGCTATCGGCCAACCAGCTTTTATTTAAAATATAATTGACAGAATATAGAATTGTCCTGCACCAACATACACTTGTGAAGACTAAAGGAGAGGAGAGAAACAACCATTACTATATGTCTGGCATACAGTAAGTATACAATGTGAGCTGTTCTTATCATGAAAGGTCAGCAGCACCCTGAGAGTAGAGCAGGAACAGATATCTGAGCTGAAGATGATGCTCATTAATGCCCCAGCGATACTACAATTAAGCTTTCAAAGACTTCTCATGTAGACATAACATGGGAGTCAAAACCAGCTTTTACATCAGTTGCAGCCTAAAGGATGCCTCTGGGCAGCCTCCAGAATGAAAGAGCATGAAAATGCTGCTTTTGTTCAAGATGCTATCCAGATCTGAGATATTCTTATTCCTTTCAATAATGCCATTCATCATCACCACACAGTATCTTGTCCAACTGGCAGCAGGACATGTTCTTCCAGAAATCCTGGGAATTCATCCTCAAAAAATATTGACGTGTAAAGAAAGCTAAGAAGGGAGGACAGAAGAACATTGGTTTAGAAAAGGTAGATCAAAAAGAGAAAGGAGCAAAGGATTGAGGAACTGTATGAAAAAAGAAAAGAACACCTATTCTTCAATGAATCCTTTGTATGTGCAGTTCCTGGAAGCCAGTTTCTACAGTCAAGAAGCAGGAGAAATGTGCTCTCCTCTGAACAAGATTGGCAGATCCCACGAAAGACAGATCCAGGAAATTATCACAACTCTTTCCCCTTCCCTGGCCAGTCTTGTTCCTTCTTCTGTACCCACTGTTGTTTAAGTTGCTTTTCAAATACCTAAGCTATGCTGGGATTCTGAGGCAGGAGGATCACAAAAGTCAGTTTGGGCTATAGATCCTACAAGGAGAGTGGGGAAATAAATATTACTTTTGGGAATTCACTCATATGTGTATCTGAGTATTTGTGTGTGGGTGATCTATGCATGAGTGTATGTCCACATGAGCATGTATGGAGGTCAGAGGTCAATACTGGATACTGTCTTTTATAACTTCATCTATTTTTTGAGGCAGGGTTTGTCTCACTAAACCTAGAGCTCACTGACTCGCTAAAACTGCTGGTTGCAAGACACCGGGGACCTTTCTGTCTCCATCTCCCAGTGCTGGGGTTATACAGGTCCACACTACCATACCCAGCTATTTATGTAGGTACTGGGGATCCAAATTTGTGTCCTCGTGCTTATGGAGCAAGCACTTTACCCACTGAGTCCATCTTTCAATCCCAAATTACTTAAAAGCAATCTACAGACTTGAGTGAAAAACACATTTCCTTCCTTTATTATAACGAAAAATGACTGTCATTCAGAGAACAAATATTTATGTATGGTCTGAATTTCATTGTTCCGAAGTACTGGTTCAGTTAATTCCAAACATGAGGAAGAACCTAAGAGATTCTGTCAGCAAAGAGATGACTTATGCTCCCCCAAATCTCGAGTTTTTCTAGTATAATAACCTCTTTCTGTTCTGCAGATGTTCCCATCTCTACAGTATAAAATGGCACCTGTTTCCAGCCCTACCCCAGAGGCACTGATGAAATACAGTATGTATGACAGTGGTTAGGAATTGAAGCACACTCCCCTCTAAATTTAAGTCAGTTTTCACACCCAAACACAACTGGAAGCTACGTTAGAATATGATCCTGGATTCAAAGCTTTTTAAACTTTTAATAAAAAAAAATCTCAACATTGATAATCTTTATCAGACTAAACCATCAACAACCTTAAAGACTCAACATATTACACACACTGTTTTCTATCCACATGTTAAGGAAGAGAATACAAAAACTTTTAAAACTCCTTAAGAATTTTAACAGACTGTTGATGAATTGTGTATTTAGCCAATGTAGCCACAGACAATACCTTAGGATTTCATATAACAGAAACGTCTCAGTTTTCTAAACCAGGATACCATCACCAGTCTTCCTCAGTAAAAAGCATTAACAGTGAAGTCAATAACTTGAACATGATAGCATATGAAATAACATGCAGATATATGCCCAATGGTGTGCATGCAAGTGGAGATTAGAAGTCTATGTTGGTATCTTTCTCAACTACTCTGCACATTAATTTTCTGAGACAGGATCAAAGCCAGGGATCCTCCCATTTCTGCCTCCACAGAGCTGGGATTGCAGAGTCATGTCGCTTTTTCATGTGAGTTCTGGGGAGTCAAACTAAGACCCTCATGTTTGTAATAGCAAGCACTTTACTGAGCCTCTCCCCAAATCTACACTGTAACTTCTGTCTCAAAACACTAAGCAGCTGCCTTCTATGTTCTGCCCCTCCTCACTATTTCTTCAAATCTGCTACAGAAATATGAAGAAGGCTACCTCTGGGACTGCTGAATCCCACCTTAAAACAACAGAACAAACAGAAAACAAGATTTATTTACTACTGTGTATTTGTTGTGTGCATTGGGGACATGGTGAGCATGTGGAGGTCAAAAATTAACTGTGGAGCTGGTGTTTTCTTTATAACTTTATGTGGGTTCTGGGGGCTGAACCGGGTCATCAGATTAGCACAGAAGCAATTTACCACTCAGTCATCTGATCAGTCCTGACCCTACATCTAAGCTGGCTAAACAAAGAAGAAAAACTTTTTTTTTGCATTCTTGAAATGCTGCTTATAAATTATTATTGTCAAGTCCAAGTTGTTCAATACTTACAATTGTGTGTCATTATCCCAAAGGCGTGGGGAGGACCATCAGCTAAATATACCTATCTGTCCCACAGCTCTTGGGGCTTTGTACTAGGAGTTCAACAGGAATGATGCAGCGCTTCAATTACAGAGTGAAAGTCTCCCTATATAGCTCAGCTCACTTCCAGTTGGGAAGGTCCACTACTGTCATAGAGAAAATGTTTTCCCTCATGTTAAACAAAAGCAGAGAGGAATCAAGCCTGTTGTGACCTGCTGTAACCACTGTAACTCCCTAAGTCAGAATTTCATCTGACAGAGCCTTTATCAGCTCCTAAGTCAGGACTGCATCATCATGACACAACTTTCCCTTCACATTCAGTGGGTGCTGAACATGGCTAACTTTTTTCTTCAATCTGCATTTTTAATCATCCAAATATCTTAAGGAAGAGCTAAGAAACTGTTCAGGCCTTTCTTTTCCCCAAATCTGTCCTTCCACCACAAATTTGTCTTTCTATAGTCCTTCCTCAACAAAATAAAATAAATTAAAACCTGGTTTCCTAAGTAGGACCTTAAACAGTAGTTCTGCCTCTTCTTAGACATTATAACAATGGGAAAAATACTGTGTTGAGGAGTCACGACCTAGGCTCTAGGCTAGCTCTGACACACACTCACTACAGGACACAACAGTTTCACATTTGGGCCTCAGCTTCTCCTTGCACGTAATGCATGAAAACGGAGATTAATTCTACTAGGTAGCTCCAACTTATATAGTTCTGTCTGCCCACAAAACTTTCTGCCATAGCCTCATCTTTAAGATGCCATACGCACAAAGGATTTCCTTAAAAACAAATAGCTTTATATTAGCCTTGCACAATGTACTTTCACAAATGTGGCTAGTGTCCACTGAAGACCTATGTAGTCAGTCACACCTATAAAATATGTTTTAAAAGTTTATACAATGTTTTATATAAGATACTAGTACTTAAACATTTTGACATGTAAAACTGTAACTTCATATAGTAAGTCTGTTATAATTAATGCTCCTACAAAATGTATCAAGTGCTCCTGACATCCTTATTTTACAAATAAGGGAATAGAAGCACAGAAGTTTGGAACTTGCCAATATACAGTTAGTACATAATAAAGTTGGGACTTAAAAATAGGCAGTCAGGCTCCTAATCCTTTGGTCTTAGCCGTAAATTACACTGCTTTTCAAAATAGAAATAAAAAGAATTTGAAGACCAGGCATCCAGAATAAAATGGTATCTTAGAAGAAACAAGAGACTAACATGAAGCCTTTGATAGGTTGTACCTTTCACTTCAATGGTGGCATTGGCTTTAGGAGCGCTGACAAAGTGATACACACAGTGGTATTCGCCTGAATCCTCAGCTCTTGGCTTATTGATCCTGCAGAAATAAGGAGAGAAATGAAATGAGGTAACTGGGAATGATCAAAATATAACAGAAGGCAACTCATAACAAGATGGGACCATACTTTCCAAATTGCTCTTCACTGTAACTCACCTCTTTTTCATAAAAGCCTTCCTTTATGTATTCCCAAATATTAATGCTTTACTCCCTGCTGGGTTCCAGTAACAGAAATGGAATGGATTTTGGTCCTTAACTTTACGATGCTATTGTTTATTGAGAGAAACAAACTACAAAACAAGCAATCAAAAATGGAAGGCTTCATCAAGCACAATTTATTTCGAAATACAGAAAAATCATCAATAAAAATGTGCTCTCCTGGAGGTTCCAGGCAGACAAATGAAATGGGGCGTTTCACAAACTTTTCTGAGCTTATCTGAAGATCTGATTTAGTATCATGCCTTTCAGGAAGTCAAAGCACAAAGAGGCCCAAGCAGTTTTCTTTTTAAAAAGGCAAACAACCAAACCTACCAAAATAACATTTATTCACTGATATCCAGCTTTTTAAAAAAATTCTTATTTATTTACTATGTACACAACATTCTGCCTCCATGTATGTCCACACGCCAGAGGAGGGTGCCAGATCTCATTACAGATGGTTGTGAGCCACCATGTGGTTGCTGGGAATTGAACTCAGGAACTCTGGAAGAGCAGCCAGTGCTCTTAACCACTGAGCCATTTCTCCAGCCTGAAATCCAGCTTTTTTTTTTAAATTATCATTTTATTTTCTAGCTCTGCTAGGCACTCTGCAGTGTTTCAATATGCCACAACTGTTTCCACCTCAAAATCTCCATACAATGCTCCTTTACTGTTTTTCCCATCACCCAGCAGACTTAAATCCTTTTCTGTCAGGTCTGGGCTCACATCTCACATCCAGCCCATCTAAATATCATCCTCCTCCATTACTCTAAAATTTGGTTCTTCACAGCACTCACCCACAGTGTATACTCATGTATTTATGATATTGCTTGATTGTTATCCATAACAGACTAAATTCTATGTAATACACTGTTTGACTGGTACACAATTCTACATTTAGCCCTTTACCTGGTAGTCACATTGTAGTAGAGAAATGAATAAACAAGTGAATAAATGAACAAACACAAAGTCAGGGCAAAAACTGTGTATGGACTCAGATCAAGATAAGAAATTACTGTAAAAAACACGTGTGGCCAGGATATTAGTTCCTCTTAAGTCTCACAGCTGATGCCCACCTCACACAGCCTTAATACACAGGGGGATGGGGCACACAGAGACTAACTGCAGCAAACAAACAATCAACTGCCCCCAGATTAGAGGATAAATGCTAATACAGAGCTAGATTCATATTCTTCTGAACATAACTTAATCAAACCTCCACTGCAGAAATTAATGTTTAATTAAAACTCTTAATCTTACCTATTACTGGCCCAATGAATTTACCCATCTTATTGTTCATTACAAAAAACAAACAAACAAAAAGAGACCACAGATAGGAACTGACTCAGCATACCTATGTCAGCACAGTTAAGATATCTTCTCAACTTGACACAAATATCCCACCTTGACTCTATATCTATATTCTCAAAAGAAACAGACACACAAATCAGATATTCTGAGGTATTGCAGAGTTTCGGGAATGAGTAACAGCCATACCTTCAGGGTTTGGCTGACTCTAAGTTCCATAAGGAAAACTTGGGGGATGGGGACTCCCAAGCTCAAAGACATGCCTATGTGTTTATCTCCCAAAACCATTCCCTTGGACTAACTATTGGGAAGGCAACTAAAGCAAACAGAAAATGTCCCCTTCAGGGTAGGTTGAACAGGCTTCTGAAGCTGGTTCAATGGCTGACTTCCTGAGTAGCCCAAGAATATCTAAGCAGTTATTCCATCTATATCAAGTACACTGAGGCAAAAAGAAAATAGAGGCAAAGAGACAGTTAAAAGTCAAGCAGAGCGGGCGGTGGTGGCGCACACCTTTAATCCCAGCACTCGGGAGGCAGAGACAGGCGGATCTTTGTGAGTTCAAGGCCAGCCTGGTCTACAAGGGCTAGTTCCAGGACAGGGTCCAAACTACAGAGAAACCCTGTCTTGAAAAGCAACAACAACAAAGTCAAGCAGAAACGTCATTACTTAACAGCTGACAGCTGTATGGGTAACACAAAACCCAGGGAAAGATTACTGATACCTGCTTCCTTGAAAGAGGTATGAAGTAAATACCAACCAACAACTCCAAATGGTTAACACTTTCCAAACTAAGAAAATTCAGTCAAAGCTAAATTCTCAATTAGCATCAGAAGAAACCACAGTAGAAACAGATTAAGTTGCCACTAAGTGTTGGGGAATATTATTGTAAGCTGTGTTACTTTTGTTTATGCTGCATTTGTTTAACTCTGTGAAGCTGTGATTCTTTGCCTGTCTAAAACACCTGATAAAAAGCTGAAGAGCCAATAGTGAGGCAGGAGCAAGGGTAGACAGGGCTGGTAGGCAGAGTATAAATAGGAGGAGAAACGAGGAAGAGGGAAGCAAAGAACAGAGGGAGAAGTCAGGGGTAAGAGTGAAAATAAGGTAAACATAAGTAAGAAAAAAGCCCAAAGGCAAAAGTAATCATTTAAGTTAAGAAAAGCTGGCAAGAATCAAGCCAACCTAAAACCAGGCATTCATAACTAAAAATAAGCCTTCGTGTGTATTATCTGGGAGCTGGGTGGCAGGCCCCTAAGAGAACAAAGAGTAAAGAACAAAAAACGATCAACAACAATTAAGTGTATGGTACAGTTGGGGAGGAAAGTACTCCAGAAACAATTCAAAGTAGATGTGGAATCTAACATTGGTACTGAAATAAACTATAATACTTGACCTAAAAGGCAGCCAAGACCTACTACTCTCTGAGTCTTAGTTTTCCCTTCTGAAAAAGGAATGAGGACCAACAAACTCATGTAGATCAATTAAACAAAGGGCATGAAAATCTAAGTGATGTGAAATACTGCAGAATGTCCTTGCTGCTAAGTCTACAGCCTTTCCTGGTCTCCCTTCAGCACTATTTCTTTATATAGTATCATCCTGCCAAGCAAGATCCTTTTCCAGATCTCTTTGCAAACAAACTTTCCTAAAGGATGAGTTACCAAGTGTTCTCAACACTCTAAAAGACACCAAATCACTGGCGTTCCAGGTAACTAAGACCAGCAAAAGCCTTTATTCAGAGGGTATCTCTATGCTACCACCCTCACCCAAGATAACTTTATCGACTGGTCCTGATTAGGTTATGGTGCCATTATTCTTGGAAGACAATTCACTAGAACATCTATCCACAGGAAAGATCCCCTGTTCCAAGAGTTGAGTTTCAAAGGTGACTTTAATTTGCCTCTCAAACTACTGAAGTCTAAGTCGAGGGGCCTGTTTTCTTTTCTTTTCTTTTTTTTTTCTTTTTTTGGTTTTTCGAGACAAGGTTTCTCTGCAGCTTTTTTAGAGCCTGTCCTGGAACTAGCTCTTGTAGACCAGGCTGGCCTCGAACTCACAGAGATCCACCTGCCTCTGCCTCCCGAGTGCTGGGATTAAAGGCGTGCGCCACCACCGCCCGGCCGAGGGGCCTGTTTTCTAAGACTCAACTAATACTGACTCCTTGAGCAAATAATTCCCCATTCTCAGTTTCAGTTTCTTAATTATCACAATGAGAGGACCATCTATGGCCCTCAACATGACTGCCCACTAGAATCATTTAGAAATCTCTGACAGATTCCTATGTCTTACCAGACTAGACTATCCAGGAGAGGGCCAATGCTGAATACAGTGGTACATGCCTTTGATCACAGTACTAAGGAGGCAGAGGCAGGAGGAGGATCTCTGTGAGTTGGAGGTCAGACTGTATATAGAGATGACCAAGACTGGAGGTCCTTCTGTCTATGTGTTGCTTTCATTGGTTAATAAAGGAACTGCTTGCTTTGGGCCTATAGCAGAGCTATAGGGGAACAGAGCTAGGCAGGGAAAACTAAACAGAATGCTGGGAAGAAGAGGCAGAGGGAGACACCATGGAGCCGCCAGAGTCAGATATGCCAAATCTTTGCCAGTAAGTCACTGACACGTGGCTATATACAGATTAACAGAAATGGGTTAAATTAATATAAGAGTTAGCCAATAAGAAGCTAGAGCTAATGGACCAAGCAGTGGTTTAATTAATACAGTTTCTGTGTGATTATTTCGGTTCTGGGAGGCCAGGACGAGTAAGTGGCCTTCTCCTATACAAGACAGCCAAGACCACATAAAGACCCTGTCTCAAAAAATACATACACACACACACAAAATCAGAAGGCCAAATGCATCTTGTCAAAGTACATAATTTGAAAAAGAGTTTAGTCCACTGAAATTAATGAGATCATATTAAATTTTTTATAGAAATATTCTCAAATTCATCTCTTCAACACGTACATGTAAAATTCCTAATGAGGCTAAGACACATAGAAAGGCCTTTAGAGAAGCATGGAAACACATCATTACAGAGGCCGAGGTCTGGTTTAGGAACCAGTTCAACTCACTGTAATAAAATAATTCACAATGTGTCTGTCTTTCTCTCTGTACCAACCCATTTCACCCCTTTCTGTTGTTTTTTGGAGACAGGGTCTCTCTACATAGTTCTGGCTGTCCTGAAACTCATTACGGAAACTAGGCTGGCTTTGAACTCACAAAGATCTGCCTGCCTCTGCCACCCAAGTGTTAGGATTACACCCACATCTTTTTTAAAAAATTGTTTAGTATATGCGCACACACACACACACAACTTGCCAGAGTTGGTTCTTCCTTCCACCATGTGGATTTCACAAACTACATTCTGGTTATCAGGTCTGGTAGCAAACACCCTTAACTGCCGAGTCATCTCACCAATTCCAAAAATTATCTTTTAAGTAGCATTTTCATAGTCATAATTATGTCATATAAATGTAAACTGCTAATGATCAAGGTTTATGAACAAGTAATCTTATCCATACTCTCTCCCTTCTTAAGAATGTTAGTCCCTCTCACCTGTATTCCATGTTGCTGACATTCTTACGTGTGGCAGTGAGTTCTACTCCATTCTTTGTCCAGTAGCTGTGCATAAGGGTGTGAGAGCTGGAGGTGAGGTTACACTGCAGGGTAACAGGAAGGAGGGGTTCTCGAATAATGACCTCTTCACTGGTGACAATTCTTGGCTCTGTAATTAGAGTACACAATGACAGAGTGCCATAGCTTTTCATTGTTTGCAGCCCTGGCCTGAGAGTATAATGGGGTAGGATGGGGAGACTAGAAAAAAAAGGGAAGGCAGACAAGACTACATTAGGACTTTCACTTTACCACTCTGGAGGAAGTTAAAAGGAAAAACAATGATCATAAGCAATGACCACTAGCGCAGACAACAGCCTGAAGACCAGTTGGCCTAGACGTGAAAGAATGAGAGTATTACATGTGCTTGCACTGGTAACAATTCACTTACAGTTTTTGAATACCACAATTTTATGAAGTAAGAACCACCAGCCAATTCAGCATCTATAAAAAAAAATGGAGCTCTACCTTGCAGTTCTGAATGCAAAGGCAGTGCGTAATTTACGTGATAGATTCCTTACGGAGTTACTGGCCTTGGAACAGCAACACATAACACATGTATGATTATTCCCACATTGGAAGCTGTTAACCTAAAGCAAACCGACCATGGCCTTCATATAGGAAAGGTATTAGATTTAAAAGTAAACTTCCCATTGTAAGTCTCTTGTACTCTTTCAAATTTTGCAGAGGGTAACTTCTTAAAGAACCACTGACTCTTTCTCCAGCCCATATTTATTCCCAAAACAACCTTTTCAGAATTGCACTTTAACACACACTCACAGCAAGACAACACAATTATACTACAGTGCATTATGTCTTGGCATATGAGTTCCTAAAAACTTAGAACTACAAGCCCTTAGACTTACTCCTCTCTTTAATGGGCTAGTAAAGTAAAATGACTTGTACAAGGCCATAATTACTATCAGTGGCAAAAATGTTCCTATAAAATACATCTGAGTTTCCTATCCTGTCCCCAACTCTGAACACCACCTAGACCCTCAAAACCTTCACCTAAACACAAAATAAAGACTTTTCTTTATGGTTCTATTCTGGGCTTGGATAACTTAAGCTAACACTTTGTCTATGAAAATAACCTTCTATTCGTTAAATAGAACCCATTAAGCAGAAAATTTACGAATCACTTTGAATTGTCTCTGGAAGATTTATCTTGAAAGAACTTTTAACTTTTTATTTCCATATTATAATCAGGACTATAGTGTTTGTGTTTTATCTTTTCCCAGGTCGAACTTTTTTGCTATTTTGGATCAAACATTTTCTTTCAGGTGAAGTCTCAACCAATCACCTTTCCCCATTCACATTAAGAAGTATTTGCTTCCTCCCCACACCCCTTTCTCAAACACCCATGGCTGACTTCCCACTTCCTTGTATCTGGCTACCTCTAGTATATATTTCAACAGCAGCTCCCCTCATCATTTTATAAAGAATGGTTCTAAGTCTTGAGGACAAAACTGTCTCCCTCTTCTGAAACTGCTTCTTTTTTATAGTTGAGAGGAGGAAAGAAGATGGAGAAGTTACAAGATACTTGGAAAATGTAATGCCTTAATGACTTCCTAACCCATGTAACATTCCTGCTTATAATGTTAGTATCTTTTATAATCGTATGATAAAGCAAATCTTGAAAGTGCCTCAGTTAACAAACAGGTTCTCACTTATTTCCAATTCTGATAAAAGGACAACGGTTATCTTCCATTCAGTACTGGTCCTATTTATTAACACCGAACAGGGTCTCTATATACAAATAATGGAGGCATAGCAGCCACTAAGACAAAAGCAGATGCATGTAAACACGTTAGCGCAGTGGTGTCCCATGGTTTCGAGACACACTGGACAGAAGCCAATTCCCTGGGCTTTAATAAATTGAGCAGAACAGCTGCAAACCCTGCAATGGAAGGCGCACATACACCATCAGCAGAAAGCATCACAATTCCAAGAAAAATTAAAACCAAGCAAAAACGGAAGAGAAAAAGCTAGAACCAGTACTCCACAGAAGAGAAATTAAATATATGTATATGTATCAAAAGCAACATTAAACTCAAACACACTTTTAAGTTTTCACTAAATTTTTATTGTCCAATTTCATTTTCTGTCCCACTTGGGAATCTCCCGGTTCTTCCTCTCAGATTACACTGATAAAGGGTGAACTATGAGAATGAGGCCAAGAGTTTCTAGATGTTTACATACAAGGAGGCAAAGTAAATGCTACTCTTACCTGTGACGATGCAAATGATCATTGCAGCTCAGGGAGATTAAGAAGGTGATGAAAGCAATCTGGTAGACTTTCTGCCAAGAAATCTTAGAAGGCAAACGAAAGTACTTTTTCCCTTAAATGTTAAGGATCCAGGAGAGAGTCAGCTAGGAGCAAGTTGATTAGCTTTAAATATGATTATGTATCAGAGGAGAATTGTAGGTGGGGTGACCTGACTCCTCGGGTTGCTAAGTTTCTTGGCTGCAGTATTCCATTTGTATTCTACACCAAGATGAAGGTGAGACATTTATTTCTGTGGCCCAGTGCTACCCAGTGAAAAGTCCAAGAGAGATGAACATTTAGAAATTCAAATATTTTTACCTGCCACTGACTCCTATTTTAGAAGTGTCAGGTAGGACCTTACCCTAGCCACCATGTGTATGTAAAGAACATATGGGCAAAGAAAGCCTAAAAACTGGACCCATTTCTCTTCTGGTTTACATTATTCAAAGACCTTTAGGAAAAGTACGGCTGGTATGTCATTCTTAGAAGAGTCCAACCTCCCTGTGGAAGCAATGTTTCTAGGGAGGCCTAAAATTACAAAACAATTCAATTAAATTCATGATGTTATAGTTAATTTGTGTTAATCAACTAATGTGGATATCCAGGAAGAGATTAGCTAGGCAGGTTGTAGCTCAACTTATGTAACCCATAAGTTAATAAACTTATTTCTAAGTAAATTGGGAAGTACTATATACTCTAAGGAACTAATACATAGGTAACCCGAAAGACCTATTTTTATACCCCCTAGACATGGTCTTTTTAGCTACAAGTTAAGGTTAGTGGAAGTAAAACTACCAAATATCCAGTCTATGACTATAATCTACAAACCTTTGTGGCCATTTGGATAATTCGGCTTTTTGTTTAAGGAAAGGAGCACGGGAGCAGGAGAAGGATGCGTGCAAGGGGAAAAATTGTTTAAAAAAAAAGAAATAAGAAAAATTGCTGGGTTAATATTTCCCATTTTCACATAGACAGGTTTTCTTTTCCCTGTCACAGAAGCAGGTTCTCTGATTCAGCAGTGCCAACTGCAATAGCTTCTGTCTCCCTTTTACACCCCTCTCCCTGTTTTCTAAGTGGATACAAAACAGACACTAATTTGCTATTTTCCCTATATATACACATATATATATATTCAGAGTATATATATTCAGAGTCCCTCTCCTATTGCTGTTATCACCAAATTGTTCACAAAAAAAATACTGAACTTCATTCTCTCTAAATCAGTCAGTTCTTCATACTAAAAATGGCTATAGGTCTCTCACTGGGCTGTTCATATGAGGCCCCTCAAATAAACTGATAATGCCCCTCAATCATAAACAAGCCAAATGCAGGACTAGAACCCTTCCTGGAGAGAGCACTGATTTTGTGGTGGGCTCTCCGTTTCCTACCATGCAGGTTTCAGAAAGAGAACTGGCCACCCAAACCTAACTTGTACAACAGACAAAGGACTCAAGAGGATTGGTGTTCGGATTTAAGGTAGGTCTTTCTCCTTTCTTTTGATCTTTTTTTCTTTCTCCTTTCTTCCTTTCCTTCCTTCCTTCCTTCCTTCCTTCCTTCCTTCCTTCCTTTCTTTCTTTCTTCTTCCTAGACAGTGTGAATGTTTTTCAAACTATCTTAGGGTTTATAGGATAAAGGAATTTTTTTGCAAATATCAGAGTCAAGCTGTCTGTGAACAGGAATAAGATAGAATTCTGATTTTCAAGACAGCGTGATAGTTTTTAAAAAAAAATGTAATTTGCAGCTTCAGACCACCTACCTCCTGAGAGCAAGATTAAGGGAAAGAATCTCAGGCAGCTACTTTTAAGAAAATAGTCTCAGTAAGAACTATGCTGTTTTATTGAGGGCTGCTGTCAGAGAAGCACATGCCACTGCTTTAGAAAAGAAAAAGAGCTGGAGCTATGGAATATCCAAGCTTACATGCCACTAAACAAAACACACACCACTACACTGCACCATGGCAACATTCCCATCAACAGAACAGGATAACACCAAGTCACAGGGAGGCAAAAAGCTGGGCAGACACAAACTTAAAACCATAGAGGTGAAGGCAGCTAGCTATTCAGAGAACTTCCAACAAATGAACAGGGGAAATAAAAAGTAGTTAGAGTGGGGAAAGAAACAAAAATAGAAAGGCACCAGAAAAGCAATCAGCAAAAGGATAGCAGGAAACCTACTACAAAATTAAAGAGGAGGGAAAGAAACAGTTTCAACACTGCCCTCATTTGACTGCCTGGCATTTATGCTTTTAAAAAAAAATTGCTTCCCCAGTTCTCCCTCCCCACCTCTTCCCAGCGCAGCTGACTTTGGATAGTCAGGATTTCCTCAAGTTCTTTGTTCCTGAGGAGAAAGACACAGAGAAGGGTTGGGGGATAAGGAAAGTAGAAAGGACGGCAAATTTTAAAAAAAAAGAAATGCCACAAATGTTTTCATACACTACAATCAGAAGGGTCGTGGATTTGAAAAAACAAAGACAAGGGGTAGGGTTAGCGATCATACTGGGACAGAGGGAAAGGAAGCAGAAGGGAAGGGTCATTGGGCCACCTCTAAAGACTACAGTACTACTACTGTAGGGTGCTGGACTCACTCTGAAGGACGCTTATGGTGGCCTGGGCTCGAATCCATGTTATGGAAGGGTTTTGCCTCAAGTCATTCCTCTTGGGGTCGTTGCTGGCCCTGCACTCGTAAGTCCCAGAGTCCTCCAAGGTGAGCCGGGTTATTCTCAGCACACTCACGCCGTTTGACCCGTAGGCGGTGTTTACGGTGACACGGCGCTTCCGAGCACCGTCCCACAGCTGTCTGAAAGACTCTGCCCGGTTGACTTCTGCGTACCACCACTGGATCTCTGGCGTGGGGCTCCCGACCACGTCACAGTACAGCTCAAAGGCGTCCCCCGTGAGCTTAGTTTCTGACATGGGCGACTTGACAAACCCAGCTAGAGGGAGGGGGAGCAGGAATGAAGTGACAGGCCAACCAGAAAAAAAAAAACAAAAGAATCAACAGGTGTTAATAATTTAAAGGAAAGAAAAGAAAAGAAAAAAGCAAATGAGTTGCAGAGAACAAAAAAAAGGATTCATTTTTAAACTATAAAGAGACAGTAATAGCAATTCATACAAGCTTTTAGAAGAAGAACCACCCTGGGAAGCTTATGAAGCAAAGGCAGGCCAATTACAAGCTGGGGCAGCCCAGGTGCTGGCCAGGCAGAAGCAAGCCCACTGGAAAGCATTTTAGCAATGGGCCCAGCTGGTAGGAATGAGAAAGCCTTAGGTCTTGGAAAGAGCATCCTTCCATCGAGCACAAAACCATTACCTTTCCAAACTCAGGCAAATGATGGAAGATAACAGGAAGTGGCAATGGGTTTTTATGCCAAGTCAGGATCTTTTTGAATGAGTAAACATTTCATTAGAGATCCAGTATCTTTCCTAAGCCTCAAGAAGAAGTGTTAATTAATGTACTGGTACCTTCTCTTGTTATTCGGAGTCCAAATTTCAGCTGAAGGGCAGTAAAATTCTCACAAGCAGGATACTATCCTTAGTTTAGTCTTTTCCCATCTCTTAGTCATTCCTGGGTCCACAGCAAACAGACAGCTCAGCCGTCTATTTCACCTATCTGAATACAGACCCTCAGGAACAGGACATCAAAGTGAGAACTATTGCGCTCAACTCAGGAGCTGAACCAACACAAATGGCAACCCAATCAATGCCAGTGAAAAGAGGGACAACTCTCTTCATGACCCTGTAAATTCTACTAGTAACATCCCCTGAACAGTCAGTCTTTGAAATACTTGTGGTTCTTCAAAGGGTCCCCTACAAAGGGTATTTGTCTGGCTGCTAGCAGTCAATTCAAAAAGTTTGAGAACTGACAATGATGAATTAAACTGTAGGGTAAAGGTTATGCCTCAACTTGCATTCAAGGCACTGCTCAGCAAAAGCTGATGCCTACGTCTACCTGCCCATAACCTGCTGTCTATAAGGCAAGGTAGTAACAGCAGAAAGAGTTGTTGTTACTATAGTTTTTAAATTATTATCATCACCCAGGCTTATTTTAAAACTTGGAGTAGAGCCTATTGTAGGAAAGACACCACAGTGCAACCATGCACTCACTCATTCACTACCCAGGTTTGTTCAAATTTCTACCTATTAGGCAATGCCCTAAGGTGTAAGTCAAGAATTTAGAGGAAGGCATTCTGAGTGGCTTGGCTCATAAATTACCAGGTTAGAATCTGCCAACATTAGACTTAACACTCCAGAGGACAGGGAGAATGAAAATTCAAGCTTTTCTATAGTCTAGAAGCCAAGGATGTAATTAGCTAACTGAAAATGGAGGTTAGTAAGTAGAAATATTCCTGTGTATAACCACTGCAGTATCTGTTTTTGGAAATGAAACCTACTCTGTGAATCTAAGAATACTATGGAGGTGCTGACTGTCATATTCAAGTATAGGTCAAGACTAAATTCATTCTAGCTTTTCAACTAGCTTTCAGAGTGAATAGTAGAGAAATACAATAATCAACAGGTTACACCATATGTTATACTTTGAATATGCTATTTGAAACTTCCCCTTTGTATCTAGGATTTATTTCTTGTAAGAAACTATTTAATACAAGACCCAACAGGCCAAACAAACGTCAATCTCAGACGCAGAAGTTGTTTAATAAATATAGAAAAGAGCCCCAAAGGTTCTATATAGAGCTGAGCTTGCTGCTAGATAAAATACTGATCTAAAGGGCCATGTCTCAGTCAGTCTCATAAACTGCTACCAACTGTCAAAAAGTCAACACCTACAAACAGAAGGGGAGAGATTAAGGAAGATGGTTTTTACTATCAGTGTAATCCCCAGTGAAAACTAGTTATTAGTAAATTCTTGAAAAACTGTGAAGATTGTTTTCCTTATAATTCTGACAACTTAATAAATCACATCTTATTCTGGTACTGTCCATGAAGGTAGAGCTCTTACATCTTTCAAATGCTATAATTATGTACTCGATAATGTCCTATAAACTAGGACTTGCATATTTTCTATTTTCTTCTGAATAGCACAAAGATATTAAACTAAAACCTGCTTAACAATCTGTTGACCAAGCTAATATAAAAAGGATGATCCAAACCAACAGAGCCCATGAAATTCCAGTGCAACCCCAAATCTCAATAGCACACAATTCTAAGGTATCGAGAAAAGGATGTAAACATGATTCCCACTGCAGAAAACAAAGCAGATTACTCAGCCTGGTCCTGTCACACACACACACACACACACACACACACACACACACACACACACACACACACACCCTGCAAGACTTCCTACTGATAAGGGGAAAAAATGTTAATCTAATCCAGTTCAAATGCCTACTTGCAGGTCAGGCTTAGACAAGGCTTTGTGGCACATAATCTGAATCTCAACACTCAGAAGGCAGAGGTAGGCAGAACTCAGTTTGAAACCAATTTGGTCTACAGAACAAGTTCCAGGACAGTCAGGGTTACACAGAGAAACCCCATCTCAAAAAAAAAAAAAAGTCTACCCATATCAATAAGCCCAAGTCTAATTTATTATTTGAATTGGTAGATCATAAAATGCAAATTTTTATAAACAAAATTGAAGGAGCTGGATATAGGGCTTTGTGGTTTAATAGTACTTGTTGCTCTTGCAGAGGACCTGGGTTTGGTTCCCAAAACCAAATGGGTCTAGTTCCAGAAAATCCAGGGAATCAGACTCCCTCTTCTGGCCTTATCAGTAACTGCACATTCATATTGTACAGACATGCAGGCAAAACCATAAACATAAAATAAGTCCTTTTAAAAAAGAATGAAGCCAGACGGTGGTGGTGCACGCCTTTAATCCCAGCACTTGGGAGGCAGAGGCAGGCGGATCTCTGTGAGTTTCAGGCCAGCCTGGTCTACAGAGTGAGTTCCAGGACAGGCTCCAAAGCTACAGAGAAACCCTGTCTCGAAAAACAAACAAACAACAACAACAACAAAAAGAATGAAACTATCTTTAAACAGACAAGGGATTTATATGAGGGCTTCTTTTGTTCTTTTATTGAAAAATAAAATACAGGGGTTAAATATTAGGGAATAAACCTGAGAGATCCCCAGAGCAGGGAAGAAACATCACCTAACCTTCTTCTCCACCTTCCCCCAAAGAAACTGCTGTGCTCATTTCTTTAAGATGTTCCTCACTCCTTCTGTGTGTCCCTCTATTTTCCTCTGAGTCTGCCAGAAAACTCTATGGTCCACTCTACTGGCGGTCTCACAGCGACAACACAAACAAGGGATAACCTTCTACATTCTAAAGCCACTATTATTAAGAAATATTAATATGCAATATTTTCTTTCCTTAATATATTCTTAATTCTTTGAAATTTTTGTTTTAATCATATTTACTCCCTCCTCACTATATTCCCTTAATCTCCCAGGTTCAGTCCTACCTCTTTTTTTCCTCTTTTTAATAGTACAATTTATTTTTATTTTATGTCCACTGGTATTTTGCCTGAATGTATGTCTGTGTGAGGATGTCAGAAACCCTGGATCTGGAGCTACAGGCAGTTATGAGCTGCCATGTGGGTGCTGGGAATTGAACCCATGTCATCTAGAAGAATAGCCAGTGTTTTCAACTGCTGAGTCATCTCTCCAGTGCCCACCCCTTCCTCTTTTAAAATGCACCCCAGTCCACCTTGAGATGCCTATGGATGTGGGACCATCTACTGGAGTGTGGTCTATCTAGCAAGGGGCGATACTTTTTTTTTTTTTTTTTTTTTTGGTTTTTCGAGACAGGGTTTCTCTGTAGCTTTGGAACCTGTCCGGGAACTAGCTCTTGTAGAGGCTGGCCTCTGCCTCCCGAGTGCTGGGATTAAAGGCATGTGCCACCACTGCCCAGCCAAGAGGTCATACTCTTAAATAAACAAAAAACCAAGGAGTTCTCTCTCCCCCAGAAGCCATTAACTTTAAATAACTCCTTGGTCAAGGATGGAGGCTCATGAGCTCCTTCCTGATCCAACGCAACATTTCCTAAGTATGTGTTATATTGCAGGCACTCTACATTATTCCCAATTCTGCCTTTTGTTTGTTTGGTTTTGGAGACAAGGTTTCTCTGTGTAGCCCTGGCTGTCCTGGTACTTACTCTGTAGACCAGGCTGACCTCAAACTAAGAATCAGTCCCCCTCTGATTTCTGAATGTTGGTATTAAAGTCATTCACCACCACACCCAACTTTTCTGCTTTATAAGATAGGTATTGTTGAAACCCTTAAAGACTGAACCATGGTCCAAAAATGCTAAGTATTACAAAGCTGGGGGTGTAGCTCAGTGCTAAGAGTGCTTGCCTAAGCTCTTACTTGGGTTTGAATCCCTTGCACTGAAAGAGTGGGGGAAGGATATTTTGCCCATCATCATGAGTCTAGCATAGAACCCAGGTATGTCCAAAGTCAAAGCATGGTATCTTAACACTGTCCACAAATGCAGTCAATGTGTCTTACAAGGCTAGACAAGTTTTCGTAATCATTTAAAAGTAAATTAAAGATATACCTTATCATTTAATTTAGTAAATTAGTTGGTTTATTCTTGAACACAAAACAGTAGACAGCCTCCACTAGAATGACTTAACCAATACCACTTTAGTGGCTAAGCCTGAGTGTACCTAGGACTAAAGTGTCTTTAATTCTGACACCAAGGCTACTTTCCACAAACTGTACTGCCTCTACAGAAACTACAATATTCCTTGATGGCTGAACACTTCTCAAAAAAAGCATGTATAGCCGGGCGGTGGTGGCGCACGCCTTTAATCCCAGCACTCGGGAGGCAGAGGCAGGCGGATCTCTGTGAGTTTGAGACCAGCCTGATCTACAAGAGCTAGCTCCAGGACAGGCTCTAAAGCTGCAGAGTAACCCTGTCTCCAAAAAAAAACCAAAAAAACAAAAAAACAAAAAAAACAAAACAAAAAAAAAGCATGTATATTTCCTCTGTACAGCACTGGGAAATAAATCATAATTAGCAAAGGAAGGTTATTAGCAATCATCCACCTCTCATCATCAACCTAAAATTAGCTCCAATTCAGAAGAAATAGCTTTCAGAAGCAGCTCAGAAACTGACTCACTGCCCTGCCTTTCATCACCAAGGGCTTTCAAACAAACGGCCCTCAACATGAAAGTACACAACTGCCTGAAGTTAGGGACCACCAGAAGTAGTGATTTGAACAATGAATCAGATATTTTAGGGAGGAAGGGAGGGAGTAGAAGCTGGTGTTAAAGTGGGGTAAAATGGAAGCAGCAAAACCCAGAGAAGTGTAATGAAAAATTGCATAGCTGAGGTTGGGGGATGGGAAGGAAATGACAGCTGGGGCTAGCAGCAGGGAAAAAGAGGAGCTGAAAAACTGGATATGTAGATATGAACAGAGTGCAAAGAGAATTGGAACATAGAAGAAGACCCAAGCTGAACCCAATCTCAAGAAAACTATCTCCACATACACCTTAAAAAAGAAAAAGGAATTTTTAATACCAAATTCTCACTTGCCTTCAAGGCAACCAAGATACAAGTAACATTAACTGACTACTGCCAAGGTCAGGCCTTTAAATCTTGCCTATACTTGACACTATCAAAAAAGGGGGTGGGAAGGAAGGGAGGGAGGGAGGGAGGATATGCTGTTCTCTCCTTCATATCTCAAAATAAAAAAATGATGGCAAAAGATTCAAGAAACCGTCTATTCTCTTTTCTCTCATACACAGACAAATTCAAATCGCCTACCTCAAAAATACTGAGCAGGACCTACCGATAGCTCAATGTGGTTACAGGGAATGAGTATTTCAAATGTGCATGGATTGCTCTAAAAATGTCACAGACCTATCTTTACTGTTAATTAAGCAGACCATGCATCACTATCACTTAACACCAAACTGGTCAAAAGTCCACAGGCACTCATTCCATGTATTCCAACCAAGGCTAAGGCAGTCCTAAAGACCTCAAATAGAACAACCTCATTTTCTGCAACAGAAGATATTGGGGAAGGAGGGAATGCTGGTGAACTCCTGGATTATCCTGATCACTAGCACTAGGTAGAGATGGCAGTCATCACAAAGCATTTTCTGAATTCAAGCCTGTGCCTTTCAATCAAGCAAACATATCAAAAAGTGTATTAAGATCATTATAAACCAAAGCCTACCTTTGATTCTAAAATTATACCATCCAAAATATCTAGCTGATGCCAAAAGATAATAAATCTGCATAGTTTAGTGATTAAATTTAACAAATAAAATTTCTGGGTTCACATGAGGTCCCGTTACTAACGGTCTAACCTTAGTTAAGTGGCCTAACCTCTCTGAGCTTCATCTGCTTAATCTGTGAAAAGGAGCTAATAATAGCAATTTCCTTGGAGGGTTTTGTGAGGATTAAATAAAACAACACAGCTTACAATAAACAGCACAGGACACATACTAAGCATTCAATAATGTTACCTATTATTGTAAGCCTCCAAAGAAATAAATGCTGAACAGACCGTATACAGCAACCTTCAGTATTATTTTTACAACAGCCTGGGAAACAGAACTCCACAAACAGGATAAATTTAACTTAGAATTCAACTTTTCAAAAAAGTAACTAACATTTCAAATAAAATGAGGACCACTGTGGCAATGTAAACAGGACAATGTAAAGTAAGGGAATTCTTCAATCCTTTCTATTCTTAGAGCAAACTAGACTTGATACAGTGGTAACAATAGACACGCGAATGTTGATACAAGAAATTGGCAGTTGCTAAGAGATGTAAACCACTGAACCTGAAAGATTATGAACAATAGGGGAAATCCAGTAAGAGTAGAGTTAGTACAACATTCTAGTCCAGTCCAGACTACAAATAAAACCCTGTCTCAGAAACATAGAAAACAAAATTTTAGAGAGACAGAGACAGAGAGACAACACATATTCTCCTTATGAAAGTAACAAGTTCAGGTGGGGAAATGAAGCAGCCACAAGCATTTGTCAAGCTATTTTTCCTTGGAAACTTTAAGTAACCCACTTTATTGGGAGGTTTTGTTTATGTAGCCCAGGCTGGCCTTGACCTAACCATCCTATTGCCTCAGCCTCCTGAGTGGGGGATTATAGTGGTGGGCCACCTGGCAGAAAGGTGATTCGTATTTTAATTCCACAAATAACTCTCAAGCTGCTGGGGTACTTGAGCCCAGCAGAGCTTGTTTTCTGATCTGTTTATAAGCCAAAGAATGTGCATAATGAAAGGTTTGGCTCAAAAAAGTAAACCCTCTCATATTTATGCAAATGCTTATTTTAAAAGCTTTTTTATCCCAAAAGACCAACAAATATAGCTATGAACCAAAATGGTACTCTTTGAGAACAGAAGCAATTTAAAAACAAAGGAAAAAATTGTAGATGAAGAGCATTTTAGAAATAAATTTCAGCTGATCCTATGGCTAGGTTTTATTGAAAACAAAATGTGAATGATATGCTATAAAGGTTGAATATACCAACTAATTTTTTGCACGACTAACATTAAGTCATGCTTCTGATTCTTTTAGGATTATCTATGTACATCATTGCAAGAGTCACTTTTAGCAAAGAATTCTGCTGTCAGTTTAACAACAACAGCAACAAATACACCTGTCTTCAGTATCTGCCAACACTCAATACAGGATCAGGCATCTTCTACCAGGCCTCAGTAAGGTCTGGTAGCTCTAGTCTATCTTCATGAGAATTCTGTCTGAAACCAGGCAAGGTGGCACAACTTTAATTCCACTACTTGCAGTCACAGGCAGGAGGATCTTTTTGAGTTTTAAGGCCAGTTTGCAATAATGTGTTCCAGGACAGCCAGGGCCACATAGTTAGAAACTGTTTTTAAAAAAGAATCCTGTTAGGTTGGTTTGTTCTGAATCCCCTACTGATCACTGACCCCCATCATTCTCCTCAGCTATAAATTCCAGCTTGCTGTGCTGTATTCAGGGTGGAACCTAACCCTCTACTGTAAAGTACCACTGAAGCTGTCCCTATATTTACTGTCTAAACAAAGTCTTCATCATGCTTTAACAAATAGCACCAAATAATTCATCTGTAAGTTAAACAAACCATTCTCAGAAACTATGAGAAACTTAAAAAAGCTCATCTCCACTACTTTTTCTGTGAGGCATAACTTTCTACAGTGTTAACTTCTGATAACAAGTTCAACATCTGACAACTTCTTACAATCAGTATTAAATCATATAGATCACAGTTTATGATGGATCTGATGGTTCACACTTAACAATTCTAGAATTCTGATGACTGAGGTAGGAGGACTGCTCTGAGGCCAGCTGGAGCTAGAGACCTTGCCTCAAACACAAAACAAAAAAAATCCAACCAACACCACACAATTCATCTCATTCCGCCATCACAACAAATCCCATGAGCATAACACCAGCTGTTCAAACTGATCAGATAATCTAGAAAAAAATTTAGTTCAAAGAAGTAGCAAACGTGTGGGTGAGTGGGGGGGGGGGGGCGCGCAAGAGGAGAGACGGAAGTGGTTTCTGTTTGTTTTTTGGGGTTTTTCTGTGTAGCCTTGGCTGTCCTGGAATGTACATTATAGAATTGTAGACCAGGCCAGCCTTCAACTCACAGAGATCCAGCTGCCTTTGCCTCCCTGGAAAGCTGAGATTAAAGGCCTTTGCCACCATCAACCAGCTTTCTCTGCTTTTTGTTTTGTTTTGGTTTGGTTTTTCAAGACAGGGTTTCCCTGTAGTTTCTAGGGCCTGTCCTGGAACTAGCTCTTGTAGACCAGGCTGGCCTCGAACTCAGAGATCCCCCTTCTCTGCTTTTTAAAAACATTCAGCACTCAATTACATTGTACAGTGGGAAATTTCTTATTCACCTTTTAGGCTGTTAGGTGACAGTAGTTCTTGTCCAGCTACTTAACTGTTTTCTAAACAGATATTTTGTTAGTACAGATCAAAGGCAAAATTTCTTTAGATGATAAAACTGGAGAGCAGTGATTCTTAGACTTTTTCATGCATCAAAATCATTTGGAGAGCTTACTAAAACAGACTGCTGACTCCAACACCAGAGGTCCTGACTTTGTCACTCTGAAATGAGGCCTGAGAATATGTTCAAATTCTGATGCTAATACATATATCTGGTTCAGGGACCACACTTTAATGTCTAAGATACTCTGAAATGGATATAAACCCAAGTTGTTCAAATAGAAGGAAAGTAAGAGAATAAAAGCCACAGAGTTATTTTAAAAAAACATATAAAGATTCTTCCAGAAGGTGAATTTATGTTCCAAGACCAAGAGTAACAGAAAGAAAGAAAGAAAGAAAGAAAGAAAGAAAGAAAGAAAGAAAGAAAGAAAGAAAAGAACAAAACATGCTACACTCCAAAGCCATGACTTCCGCTTTGTAGTTGTATGTTTGGTTTTGATACAGGGTCTGACACAGCTCAGATGGCCCTCAAACTACCAATGTAGTCAGCATTGGCCTTGAACTCCTGATCTTCCTCTCTTGGCTTCCAGAGGGGTTAGGATTAAAAACAAATGCTGCCATCCCTGGTGTGTCTTGTCTTTTCAATTTATTAATCTATAAACTGTGAACATACCTGCAATATAATTTGTTTGCTGAATACCCATTTTCCAAGTGTATAGGAAAAGTTTTAAACTTTGTCGCTTAAAATCTGAGATACTGCATGTTGACAGATTCAGAAAAAAACATAACAACAATAAAACATTCTATCTAGTTAAAAGTCTTGAAAGGATTGGGTATGGTGGCACATGCCTTTAATCCCCAGCACTGAAGAGGCAGAAGGAGGCATATCTCTGTGAATTTTGAGGCCAGCCTGCTCTACATTGTGAGTTCCAAGACAGCCAGAGTTACACAGTGAGACCGGGGGATGAGGGATGGGGGTCTCCTGAAGAAAAAAAAAACTACAACTCAGAATAGAAGGAATACATCTCAATATAATAAAGGCTATATACTACAAGCCTACAATGTTTCAGTGAATGGGGGTGGGTGGAGAACCTTGAAAGCATTTCTACTAAAAGCAAGAACAAGGCATAGAATAGATGTCTATTTTCTCCACTCTCATTCAATATAGTACTGGACGTTTAAACTAGAGTAGTAAGACAAGAGAGTAAATAATAGGGATGCAGACAAGAAAGGAAGAAATCAGAGTATCTCTATTTGCGGATAGTATTGCATATTCCATACATAAGAGACCCTAAAAACTCAAAACTCTTAGAACTGTTAACACTTTGCACAACATAGCAGGACACAAAATTAACACACAAAAATCAGTAGCTGCCTTATATACCAATGACAAACTGAAAAAGAAATCAGGGAAACAATCCCATTCACAATGACCTCAAAAACAAAAATGACAACTGCAAAATAAACCTAACCAAAACTACAAAAGATTCTAAAAATGAAAACTTTAAAATATTAAAAAAAAGAAATTGAGAAAACACTAATCAATCAAAACCTCTCATGCTCACCGGGCGGTGGTGGCACATGCCTTTAATCTCAGCACTTGGGAGGCAGAGGCAGGCAGATCTCTGTGATTTCAAGACCAGCCTGGTCTACAAGAGCTAGTTCCAGGACAGGCTCCAAGCAACACAGAGAAACCCTGTCTCGAAAAAACAAAAAACAAACAAACAAAAAACCTCTCATGCTCATAAATTGTAAAAATATTGTAAAATCTTACAAAAAGCAATCTACAGATGCAATGCAATCCTAATCAAATTTCCAGTGACATTCACCAAAATAGGGGCAAAAAAAAATCTACCTTTTAAAATTCATATGAAAAAAGAAACTCAGGAAAACCAAAGCAATCCTGAACAAAAAGAATGCTGTTGGAACGCTTTACTATACCTGATTTCAAGTTTTAACTACAGAGACATACCATGGCATTAGCACAAACACATGGATCAATGGAACAGAATAAAGAACCTAGACATAAGTGGATATGGTGGCACATGTCTTTAATCCCAGCACTCGGGAAGCAGAGGCAAGGAAGATCTCTGTGAGTTCCAGGATAGCCAGAACTACACAAATAAACCTTGTCTCGAAACAACTCCTGCCCCCAAAAAGAACCCCAATAAGACCACACAGCTACAGCCGCCTGATTTTTTTGGCAAAGATGTCAGGAAAACTGAGCATCTATATGTAGATGAATGAAATTAAATCCTTAACTCTCATCTTACACAAAGCCAATTCCAAAGGGATCAAGGACCTCAACAGAATACCTGAAACTCTTGACAATGCTAGAGAAAGAAAGCAGGGAGTGCACTTCAAAATACACCACAGGTAAGGAATTTAGGAATAGGAAATAAGGCCAGTAATCAACAATTAGGATACTATGATATTAAAATGCTTTTGTAGAGCAAAGGCAACTGCCAATCAAGTGAAGAGACAGCCTACAGAATGAGAGAAATATTCACCAGCTATTGATCAGAGGATTAGTTATCTAAAATATACACACACAAAAAAAATCAACATTAAAAAACTCAATAAAAAGGGTCATGGCACTGAACAGAGTTCTCAAAAGAAATAAAAATGGCAAATAAACATTTAAAAAAGTGTTCATCTTTACAGACTGTGCCAATGTTCTTGGTTACCCAAGAATCTGACAGTAAGGTTCTACTGCTGAAAACACTTGAGTTGGAGAACATGGAGAAATCAGGCTGGCACTCACCAGGAAACTTCATCCCTATTGGCTAGCTTTCATATTGCTGGAAGGTACTATGAAAATTCCTATGAAAGCCCATTACTTTGCAAGCTAATTTTATATGTATATATGTATTGAATACATACATATACACATTACATATATACATAAATGCATACATATATATATAGAACGGGGGAGGACACAATTACCTTTCATGGACAGACACAGGTATCAAATGAAAATTTCAGTGCCAGGTGTGGGAGATTGCCCTGTAGCATATTGGCCAAAGGAAAGCCAGAGGCCTCCAAAACAACGCAGGTTGTTATTATTATTGGTCCTGGTTGTCTACCATTACTAGATAGGATAGAACCCTATTGCTAAAGACACAACATACTTTGTCTACAGGTCATAGAGAAATCTAGCTGTTATTTATTCACTTGAAAACTTGCTTCCTGCTGACTAGCTTTCATAGTGCTAGAAGCTAGAGGAGAAAAGCCATGAATGGTGAACCTGCCAGGTAAGATACACCCACTGGCCCAAGAGTGGCATGAAGGTCAAAGGAGAAAACAAATGATTTCTGACTAAACTTGAAACCTGTGCCACAAGAGGGAATTCACACTATAAACCTAGTAAAAATCCCATGGCTGAGGAGATCATAGGTCCTGAGGCAGGGGAACCTACTACCGCTGTACTAAATGGACATGATACCCACAGATCAGTGCTACTCTCTCTGCAATAGACAGCAGCAATTAATGCCAAGATTCACAAGTGGTCAAAGTGCTGAGAATCACTGCTGAGTGCTCAGCTCTATATGGGACATCTTTATCATGACCACCAAAGGAACAATTCAGAAGAGAAGATGGAAAGACTGCCTGAGCTGGGAGGACAGGGAGGAGTGCTGAGAAATGCTGTCTTCTGGACATGATATAGCTATTACACTCATGAGTCAGTGTACCTATGGTTATCTGCACAAGAGCACGTCAAAAATATCAGTCAACATTCCAGCTGGCAGCACCTACTGAACTCAGAGGATTGTTTAGGGGTGGGGGGTACAAAGGTGGGAGGGGAACATGAGTGGTACTAAGAGAGTAGAAGAGGGAAATTAGGAGTAGATGCGATTAAAAAACATTGTACACACCTATGAAACGGTGAAAGAATTTTTTTAAAAGTCTAAAAAATATCCCAAAATACTCATCAAAATACAATACAAACGATAATGGTCATTACCAAGATTTTAATTTTAAATGTGATAAAATCTGATTGGAGCCTTGTCACTGCAGACGAAAGACTAACTTGAGGAGAAATAACAGCAGAGCAGTGTTAAAAAGAGGTAGGGATGTCCAGTTCTAAAGAAAGGTGGCAAAGGTCATTCTTTTTTGAGTGCTATTACATCCTAAGTACCTGCTAGTTGTTGATTTTACTCCAAAAAATAATGAAAAGCACCTTGTAGACTTTGAAGAACAGCCTGAAATTCCTTCCCATGAATAAAGATTCTGATCTGAATGGTAACAGCACAAAGTATGTCAAGAATAAAGAGCAATATCAGAAAAGTTTTGAATCTCCTTCAATAACCCAAATGGGAAAATGAGTCTCAACTAAATAATAGTAGCTGCAGGAGCTAGAGAGATGTCTCAGAGGTGAGGAGCACTGACTGTTCTTCTGGAGGTCCTGAGTTCAATTCCCAGCAACTACATGGTGGCTCACAACCATCTATAATGAGATCTATGTTAGAGTTTACAAATACTAGCCTAACTGACAGCAATGACTTATTTACTGTGGACAACTAGAACTAAATAGTTATCTAACATTGGAAGTTAAATCCCAATCTTAGAATGACTGACATGGTATACACTGCTTTCTTCTCATGGAACCTTAGATACCCACCCAGTATTATCATGATTGTCTTTACTAGAAATCTTGGCAGGCATAAGAGTTTAAAGAGTGCTTGGTATTACCAATTATTTCCAATTTTCTTGAACAAGTGTTACTAGCCAGTAAACTAGAACTTTGTTAGATCTCCATCTAGTTCTTACTGGTATATCTCCCAGAAGGTTGCCAAACTATACTTAAAAACACTTTCTTCCCATTACAATGGGATAAAAATATTATTTCTGCCCTTTCCCAAGCAGAGACTTAATAATATTCTTCTGTGCTCTCCTATTATGTGGATACTATTAGATTTCAAAGTCAGGCTGGTCAGTTCACCAGGCACAGACCTAGAATCCCAACTACTTGGCATGCCTGAGTATTTTAGCAAGATCTTTTATCAAAAATAAGAAGCAAAATAGGGACTGCAGGGTGGGCATGATAGCTCATGTGTAATTCCAATTTAGGACATTAAGTCGTTGCTGTGGTTTGAAGTTAGTCTAGTCTGGATTACAAAGTAAATCTGGAACCAGTCTGAGCTGAGATTGAGACCCTGTCTCAACAACAAATAGGGCTGGGATGGTAGCTCAGCAATTACAGGCAATGGTTGCTCTTCCAGAGGGCCCAGGTTGGATTCTAGCACCCACATGGCAGCTCACAACTATCTCTAACTCACTCTGTCTGTCTGTCTGTCTGTCTGTCTGTCTGTCTGTTTTCTGAGACAAGGTTTCTCTGTAGCTTTGGAGCCTGTCCTGGAACTTGCTCTGTAGACCTGGCTGGCCTCAAGCTCACAGAGATCGGCCTGTCTCTGCCTCCAGAGTGCTGGGATTAAAGGTGTGTGCCACCACCACCCGGCTCCGTCTCTAATTCTTAGTTTCAGGAGATCCAATATCTAATCTCTTCAGGCACTGCACAGATGTGGTGCATATACATACATACAGGTAAAATACTTATACAAATATATCTTCTTTTCCACTAAATAAAGCCATTCTTCTTGGGATACTAAAGGCCCTCTCAGGAGGCGAATTTCAGTATCAAGGATGCACGCATTCCCTTTCAGTGGTAAGAATAAATGTATACTAGAGCTGCCCTAACTGTATATAAATGAAAGTCACTTCAATTCTGTATTCAAAAGACTAAATATAATAGTATGAATTGGGACATATAATATAAAGTATAACCGTATATAAATAATATCTACACAGAACAAGCTTTAAAAGCATATACAACACACTGCAAATGTTTACTGCCATGGAGTGGTAATGAGGGGAAAGGAGAGAAGTTCAATTATTTCACTTTAAGCAGTTGAAGTTGCCCTGTTAAGTTCCATGTTGAATTTTTCATGTTTGCATTAATAATTTTTAGAAATCCAATAACCTTTCTCCTTTGTTTTGAGAAAGTGAAATAATGTCATGTTGAAAGTTTGTTTCACCGCTACTCAATGCAGGAGGACTCATCCTTGCTGTGTGCTAATATCCCCGGTGAGTTCTTTCTACTCTAAAAGTTCAGCCCGATGAAACCTTAGAGTTCTATGCACTGAATTAATGGCAAGCTTGTATATCTGGTTACCTAAAGCTCACCTAGCTGCCAGGTCTGTCAAGTTTTTCCAGTGGTGTTATTTTAAGAGTTTAAGACTTGATACAATTCTTGAGCTCTTTCAGTGACAAACAGATACTATGTTACAGAAGGGTACATGACACCTCACTAACTACCACTAAAGCACATTCCATATAGCTTCCATTCTGGCTTAGAAAAGATGCTAAATACAAATACTCAATATTGAAATACAAATGTTAAAGAACTCAGCTCTGGTTATCTGCACAAGTACCACCACTCTGTACACTCCGGTGGATTTTTCTTTCCTCTAATGCAAAATCAGAATTTGTCCTTTTCTTCTTTCAGCTGTGAAACTGGGTTACTCTCCAATATCACCCCATCCCATAATTAAATTTTTATATCTACCTGCCACAAGCAGCAAATTATATGCTACACATAGGACAGTTCATAGGCATAGTATATAATAACCTTATAGGGAAATACTAAAATTGACCAGCCCATAGTAAGTACCTCATAGCTCACAATCAATATTCACTTCTAGCGGCCTGCCTGGAATCCTTTCTGCCTTGATGTCCTTCCTTAGTTCCATCAGGAATTAATTTTCTTTGTGACTATGCCTCGAAGACTAGCTGAGCTGTTTCTGATAATATGAACATTATGACCCTGTGGGGATTAAAAGATTAGAAAAGCATGTTAGAAAAATACCAAGGAAGAAACCATTAAAAACCGAGTAGAAAACAAAAAATAAAATGCCTTAACACTCCTGTTCAAAACACCCAATGATGTAAATAAACTAAATGCCTGTTACACACATACATAGTACAATGTCAAAATCTACTCAAAGTATCCAAAGATGCAAATTAAATGTCTGTTACAAGTATAATACAATGTCACCTTCTACCTAAAATAGCCAAATAAAATTTAAAAATGTAACTCTTATCTAGAAATAATGGAAGATAACAGAAAAGAATTTAAGTATGGAAAGGGGAAATAAAATCTAAATAGGAAAAACAAGAGGAAAAATACTTTATAAAAGTAAAATATACATATAACTAAGGCACAGAAAACTCTTTAATAGAACTCAAAAATCATACTGTGGAAGAAAATGAACAACAGAGATATGAAAACAGGGATAAAAGTTTCTACTGCTTTTATCATTTAGATCATTGTCTTATTTATTAAAGTTAAAACTAAGAAAAATTTTGCTGTTAAAATTTTAAAATACAATAGCTACATGATAAATTCAAAGCCAGTCTAGTCTACATGAGCTCCTGTCTTCTCAATTAATTTTTTTAAAAACAAATGGGAAGGTGACTAACACTCCCTACATTAAAAATTCAAATTTTCTTAATATTTTTTCTATATAACACATAGCTAGCATTCAAAAATTAATTTAAAAAACAAAACAATACAAAAAGCACTATTAATGGCAAAGAAAAATTCTATCAAGCACGTGTTGTTTCAGACACTGTGCCAGGTACTTTACGTATGTGATGTTGTTTTTACCATCCTATGAAATGTACATTGTACCTAACAACTATTGCAGAAAAAAGGCTGAAAAAGATTAGGGAATTTGTCAAAAGTCAGGACTAAGTCTAACTTATACTTTGGGTGAAAGTAAGCACTTTCTAACATATCAAATGGCATTTATCTTTGATCCGAAGGTAAATGAATTTGCAATTCCTACTTCACTGCAGTTCTCCAAGAGAATAAAGACAAGCCAACAGCAACTATCCTTGTCTTTCTGTTCCTAGAAAAAGTGTAACTCTGACAAGTATCTGTGCCGGGAACTAAGTGTTCTGATTTTTACATGGGCAGACACTTAGAAATACAGGGACAAAAGAGAGCTATTCTCAATGGGACCCGCTCTGTCTTTTATAGTGCATTTTGGAAATTTGTGGGTATGTTTTAATTGAGGACAGTCTCCAAGGATCCTCAATATGCTACAAAGCAGGGTGTGGGGGGGATAATTACACAACAAAAAATTGTTATACACAACTTTGAAAGAAAGCCAAGATGAAAAACTTGGTAGAAATCTAGAACTTTCCCTGTTTTAAATACAAGTATACTTCCTTGGTTTTAATCATCACTCATTTTTTTCAGGGAACAAAATTCTGTGTGAGGTGAAGTCGAGACTAGCTTTCATCTGGAACTATTCATTTTGTCCCCCACCAACACCAAAAAAAGAAGAAAAAGAAAAAAAATCACATTATTAACAATGATGCTACCTGAAGAATGTAAGTCACCATCACAGCACACATTTGGTATGGCAATTTTTGTTTGTGTGTGTATATTTCTACATATAATATATACTCTCTCTCTCTCTCTATATATATATATATATATACATATATTTAAGAAAGATTGGTCTAAATATTTTAAATTATTCTGCCATATAGAATATCATAGTTTGGAGCTTTTTAATAATCTAGTTATAAAAAACAATTTTACTTCATGATAATAAAAGGTAACTATACACAAACTGGCCATAAAAAGAGAGAGAGAGAGATAAAAGAAAAATGCCTAAAATTTTCCTTTTGTCCATACCTGGGGGATAAAGAAATATGGAAAGAAGTATAACAAAGTGTCTCTAGAACTACATTTAACTTGAGATAAGAACAAAAGATATAATTTGAAGATTATGAAAATTGCTATGGGCTAAAATGGTGTACACCTTTAATCCCTGCACTTGGGAGTCATACAAGTCTCTGTGAGTTCAAGAAGAGCCTGATCTACAAAGGGAATATCAGGACAGCAAGGGCTATTTAGAAAGATCCTGTCTCAAAGACAAATATCCTAAGAACCTTTCTCAGTTGACAATAATCCAATGGAAAGTCAATTAGTCTATCAAGAACCATATAAAATGCGCAACCTTATACTATCATCATTTGTTTAGGCCAGCCTCAGACTACATAGTGAGACCCAGTCTCAAAACACAAACATTGAAAAAATAATCTGGTCCTCTTCATTAATACATCATTTTCTCTGAGCTATCAGTGTTGTAGTGTGGGTTTGGCTTAGATAACGTTTTAGTATTACTTGAGTTGCATGTCTAACAAGCATGAAAAGCAAGCCCGAGAGGGTCTGTGTATGTGGATCACAGTATTTGGATAAATAGCACTGCTTATATTATGTCCCGAGACCATAACTACCAGGCCCTAAAATTTTGTTGTTGTTGTTTTGTTTTGTTTCTTTGAGACAGAGTTTCTCTGTGGCTTTGGAGCCTGTCCTGGAACTAGCTCTTGTAAACAAGGCTGGCCTCGAACTCACAGAGATCCACCTGCCACTGCCTCCCGAATGCTGGAATTAAAGGTGTGTGCCACCACTGCCCGGTGAGGCCCTAAATCTTAACAAATATGCCATTTCACAACATAGAGCAGTTTAAGTACCTTTCTATACATTATCATTTGCTCTCATAAAACTTTATAGACTAAATATTACACTAATTTCTTAAAATGACATAGGAATTAAAGTGGAAAAAGAAAATTTCAGACTCTACTATGCTCAATGCCCTTTCTTCTCAAGCTCACCACCTCACAGGATGATCTTTCCTAACAGAACTCCTACTCATGTTATATTTACAATTATCATGGAGTGTATCGGTTTATTTCTTCTATAACACCGCCTTTGAGTTTAGACAACAAATTTATAGCATAATTTCCCAGTTTCATAAAAACACTATTTAACTAAATATTTAAAACTGCAATAAATAATTTCAAAAAACATGTGAAAGTTCAGCTGTGGTTATGCTTCAAGTTATGCTTAATTCCACTCTTTCTGGAAATTTACGTTACTTATTCCTTACTCACCATCCTCTTCCAGGCTCCTAGAAGAATCACAAGAGTACTGACATACAGTGGCATGCCACTAATCAAAAGACCTTATTAATCAAACTCTTAAGGGCTAGAGATACAGCTCAGGGAAAAACACTTGCACAGTGCAAAGCCTCTAGTCTCAATGCCAATACCACAAAAAACAAACAATAAAAACTCTCAGAAATCAAGGTTTCTCTTACAGTTACTTTTAACTGTAAAGAATTACATCCCTAGTCTTCCAAGAGCTAACTCCACTTACTCTGATTCTTTAGATCAGATGGTTGGTTATATTTTAGCAAGTAAAAATTACTCTGTACCCTCAAAAAGGATAGGAGTGTGATCAGTCATGTTTGTATAAACCTTTTCTTTCTGCAAAGTCAGTAACAGATATATGGCATGTTCCAACATCTAAACATTTTATAAAAAAGGGTAAGCTCTGAACCAACAGTCGCAGAAACAGCCTTGTTACCTACTCAAGCAATGCTGTTCTGAATTTTAAAGTATTTTAGGCAAGCAAAAGACAGAATTAGTAGAGTGTGGGTAGAGCTCACTGAGGTCCTCCGCTTATCTTCATGAAAACAGCTTTAGTTTTCACAGAACTTAAAAACGACTCTGCCAAACAAGGTAGCTGAAGACACAGAACTAAAATGTAACCCAAATACATGGTATCTAAGATGTATTTTCTCATATAAAGTATGCAATGGTAACGTAATTTTGCCCATATTAACCTACTGTAGAAGGCTTTTTGGTTGGTTTGGTTTTGTTTCAGAGTCTCAGGTAAACCAGGCTGGCCTCTAACTCCATATACAAAAATGAGAATGCCGTTGATCTTCTAATCCTTCTGCTCCCTCCTTACAACTTGCTGAGACTACACACAGGATTTCTTTAATACACACACAAAAATCAAGTTACAATGTAACTGAACAAATAAGTTGCTTAGGAAGGTTATACTTAAAATCTTGCTTTATGTATTAAGATTTTCCTACAAACTAATAAATTTTTCTTGAATTCATAGGCATAGAACTGTAGAACTAAAACTGACTACTGACCCTTTAAAACTTTGGGAAAGCCCATTTTATTTTTATTATTTTTCTCCTACTGAACTCCAAAACAAGCACTATCTGAAGGATTTTGTTTTGTTTTGCCCCTTTCAAGCAGCACTTTGCCCTACTTATGATGAGTCTGACAAAGATGAGTACCAATAACTATATTCTGCTAGTTTCATTAAAAAAAAACCATCAAATACTAAACCTCTCTTTATCTTCCCCAAGCTCTAGGCCTTTGCTCTTTCATATGGCCCATCCATCTTTGGAGACTGCTTAATTCCCTTACTTCATTTACACTGCTACCTTGAAGGTATTAATAGACAACCACATCCCCCTAGTGCTCCCTTTTCCTAAGTTTAGCTCCTGAATCTTAAACTACCATCAATGCAGAATTATACACACTCTCTCCTAAATTTGTCAAGAAGGTATTCTTAATTATTTGCAGCTCAACCATAATAAGAAAACAGTAACACTGCTACTGTACCATTGTTCTGTTCTGTGGTCACTATGCTGCTCGTCTAAGGGTAATTCAATGACAGTTCACTACCAGCTATTTGAAACCTCTTTGTGCTCACTCTTTTCCAGGTAGCAGTTTCCTGGTTTTGCATTAAGGCCATTCACTTATCTCCCTTGGTGAAAGACTTGAGATACAGCATTAATGAATATAATTTCAATGCTGGAACTGCTGTGCTATTTTGTCCTTCTGCCCTGTAATGGTCCCCAAATTGGCTAAACTTGCATAATTTAAAAATATTAAGTTAAACCTACCACATTCCTTCAAATATACATTGAAAAGAATTTATCCCACAGCTGCCAACAGAAGGGAGGACATTTTACTGTATTTCCCCCTACAAGTAGCAACACCCAAAATGAAGAAAATGGTCCTGCTCTTAAGACCTTTTCATGAAAGGAGGCAATTCTGCAATGACAACTAGAGGTGCCCATATGTCTGTCTACCTCTCTGCAGCAGCAACCCAGTGAACACGTGGTTCAGAAGATAGCAGTGCTTCTAGTCCTGCACTCCATCACCAACAAAAATAAGAGGTGTGGTGGGGGGGGGAGGTTAGAGCACAAGGAGCACAAACCGAGTTTAAGGACAACTTAACATACTGGAAGAAAAGTTGTTTTCACTGCAGTACTCAAAGTACTGTGGCTTCACTTTATCACTACCTTCCCAGAACCAAATTCAAATAAAGGAGGATGAAAAACCCAACTTTTAAAATCCTTTACCAGAAAAATACTAGTAACAGTAAGTGCTGATAGTACTCATAAATGCCTTGTGAAAATCATCAGATTGTTCAAGACTAAGATGGCATACAAAAACAGGTTGTGATGATGGCTGAACAGTTAAGAGCACTCACTGATCCCCAGCATCTACATGGAAACTCACAACTGTCAGTAACTTGAGGTCCAAGGAACTCTCTGTGGATACCAGGCATGCACACAGTATACAACCACACATGTAGGAAAAATACACATACACATAAAATAGAATTATACAAATTTTTAACAAATAAATAAAAGTATGAAGGGACATCCAAGTAATCCCAATATTTAAGAAGCTAAGGAAGAAGGATTATTGCAAGTTTGAGCCTTGGTTACACAGTAACACTCCGCATTCTGAAAACAAAACAAAACAAAACAAAACAAGCAAACAATCCACAAAACTGAATGAGGAGGCTGGAGAGATGGCTCAAAGGTTAAGATCACTGCCTGCTTTTCCAGAGGTCCTGAGTTCAATTCTCAACAACCACATGGTGGCTCACAGCCATCTGTAATGAGATGTGATGCCCTCTTCTGGTGTGCAGGTGTACATATAAGCAGAATTCTCTACATAATAAATAAATATTTTTAAAAAACTGAATGAGGAAGCATACTTCTGTAATTCCAGCAGGAGGGTAAGAAGTGGAGAGAAAAAAAAGGATGAAAAGTTCCAAGTCAGACTGCAATGGAAGTCAGGAAGGGGAAAAGGGCTTAAAAATAAGTAAATAGCCTGGCGGTGGTGGCGCACGCCTTTAATCCCAGCACTTGGGAGGCAGAGGCATGCGGATCTCTGTGAGTTCGAGGCCAGCCTGGTCTACAAGAGCTAGTTCCAGGACAGGCTGCAAAGCCACAGAGAAACCCTGTCTCGAAAAAAAAAACAGTAAATAAAATTCTAGGGGGCTGGCGAGATGGTTCAGAGTTTAAGAGCACTGGCTACTCTTCCAGAGGTCCTGAGTTCAATTCCCAGCAACCACATGGTGGCTCACAACCATCTGTAATGAGATCTGATATCCTCTTCTGGCCCACAAGGATACATGCAGGCAGAATATCATATATATAATAAATAAAAATTTTAAAAAATTCTAAAATGACTCCATACCTGAAAATATATTTTTTTTCTTCTTTTTGCATTAAAAGACTTTATTTTGAGGGCTGGAGAGATGACTCAGCGGTTAAGAGCACTGGTTACTCTTCCACAGGTCCTGAGTTCAATTCCCAGCAACCACATGGCTGACAATTATCCGTAATAAGATCTGATAACCTCTTCTGGCCTACAGGCACACACACAGGCAGAACATTGCATATATAATAAATAAATAAATCTTTAAAAAAAAGGAAAAGGAAAAAAACTTTATTTCACTTAAAACAGTGGTTCTCAATCTTCCTAACGCTGCAACCCTTTAATACAGTTCCTTATGTTGTGGTGACCCCCTAACCATAAAATTATTTAGTTGCTACTTCAAACCCATAATTTTGCTGTTGTTATGAATAATGTAAATAAGTGATACACAGGATATCTAATTTGTGACCCCTAGAGAGAAGGGCTGCAACCCACCGGTTGAGAACTACTGAATTTAAAGATCCAATATACAAAGCCAAATTACCCCCAAATTTACAGCCACATTTAGAGATCTCCTGAACTAAATGCCATTGTTCAACATCACCCATCATCATTATTTTCCCAAAGTTGTTTTTGAGCAAAAGCTGATACACACATATCTTAGATGTCACCTTTCATGTAGAAGTTAAAGGCTGACAGGCTTTTCTCTTTGGACAAGGTAAAACACACACACACACACACACAGAGCCAGACCCAGTGCTTTTCCCACACTAGGTGTATGTAACCATAAAATAACTTAAGATGCTGCACTTTGTTCATGTATTTACTCCAAAAACTGGTGTTGATCAACACTTTCTGGGACGGTACTTCAGAAATTCCCTGTTCTGGTACACACTAAAGGAAGTGGGTTGGTGAAGTCAGGGACAAACTAAGCACACAAAGCAAAGGAACAGGTTTCCTAGTTGGCTGGCAAGAGCACAAACCATCTCTGTAAAGTTTTCAGTTATGGCATCATTTACATAAAATGATACAGGATCTATCCACCTTCTCTACATACATATGAGGGTAAATGAAAACTGAGCTTTTTATAGTTATACCTTGGATTTCATTAGATGTGGAGACAATGTATCTAACAAGTCCTTCTGGAAATCACTTCAGCAACAGCTGGTAAGAGAAGATGTGGTAGAAGGTGGAAGATTCATCCTTCCAACACTCTCTTGGAGGACAGAGCTGACAGAAGTTACCCGAAGGGAAGGACAGAGGGAGGCTTCAAGTCCGTTAAGGAGCCCTCCTAACAGCTGCTCAACAATGAATATACAGCTTGTGAGTTAGAGCCACTGCAAGTGTTCAAGGTGGAAAGACAACCTTGAAGAAGGGAAGCCTGCATTTGTTAACAGGTTAGACTGGATGAACCTCAGGACTCTTTCAATTCTGAAATTCTAGAAAACTCCCTCAGGGAATTCTGAAGAAAACTCCTAAAAGGAAGGAGAAAGCACACATATCCTATACTTTTAGAATTCTTGAGTTTTCTTTTTTCAAAAGGTACAATAGAAAATGTAGCCTATGGTCTTTAAAATGCATATTTATCCTTCTACTACTGTTGATTAGGCAGGGTTCATCACTTCTTTATATTATAAAGAAAAAATGGAGGTTATATTTATAACTTTGTAAATATTTTAGAAAAAATGCTTAAAATCTAGTAGTCAATGCCCTAGAAACTTTATAGATTTTTAAGTAGTATGCACAGATACAAATACATTATTCATTAAACACAACTCACATCTGTGTTTTATTATACTCCAAAATATACAGGGATCTTGATGTCCTGAAAGACTGCAAATAAAGACAGTATTCAAGACATCACTATTTCTACTGAAAATATTATTTCAAACTGAATGTCATGACCCACTAATGAACTGTTAAATCAACTGAGGTGGTGATCACTACAATTTTCTTAAGATACTACTTCACCAGATGTTAAATATACTGTATTAGTTGTGAACTTTACTATATTATTTATGTGGCTGCATGCACAGAGGAGAGGGCATGTGTAGAGCACCTCTGTTGCACTTTCCTCTGAGTTCTACATCCAAAACAGCCTCAAGACTGCTGGATGAGATGACTCATAGAATACTCCATTCAGGACTTGACCATAATCCTAAACTTTCTTTGGGTCCCATAAGATTATCAGCACCCCAGGCTGGAGAGATGGCTCAGGGGTTAAGAGCATTGCCTGCTCTTCCAAAGGTTCTGAGTTCAATTCCGGTCAACCACATGGTGGCTCACAACCATCTGTAAATGAGGTCTGGTGCCCTCTTCTGGCCTGCAGGCATACACACAGACAGAATATTGTATGCATAATAAATAAATATTTAAAAATAATAATAAGAAGAGGAGGAGGAGGAGGAGGAGGAGGAGGAGGAGGAGGAGGAGGAGGAGGAGGAAAGAAGCAGCAGCAGCAGCAGCAGAAGAAGAAGAAGAAGAAGAAGAAGAAGAAGAAGAAGAAGAAGAAGAAGAAGAAGAAGAAGAAGAAGAAGCAGCAGCAGCAGCAGAAGAAGAAGCAGAAGCAGAAGCAGAAGCAGAAGCAGAAGCAGAAGCAGAAGCAGAAGCAGAAGCAGAAGCAGAAGCAGAAGCAGAAGCAGAAGAAGAAGAAGAAGAAGAAGAAGAAGAAGAAGAAGAAGAAGAAGAAGAAGAAGAAAAGAAGCAGCCTGAGGTAATAGGCCAGTTTATAGTTAGTATCAAGCCTCTGTGTGTTTCTTTGGGACTGAACAGCTGCAGGATCAGGCGGGACAGAAACTTCCATCTACATATCACAGTGTACATTATGAAGAAGTCAGAGAATAGTTTTTTAAGAGTTGGTTCTGCGAACTGAACTCAGATTGCCAGTCTTGGTAGCAACCAACTTTACCCACTGAGCCGTCTCATTGGCCTAGTAAACTTCTCTTCTGAGTCACAGACATATAGACAGACAGACAGTCACACATACACACACGTTTGGAGACAAAGAGTCTTGCTCTGTAAATTAGGCTAGTCTCAAACTCTTTTCCTTCCTGTCTCAACCTCCTGGGTTCTGGGATTATAAAAATACCAACATGCCTGCCAACAGTAATTCTTATAATCCTAGAGTTATTTCAACATTTTGTGAGTCAAATATACCGTTTTACTACAAATTAAATCCTAACTGTATTTTAGATCATGAAAAATTCTAGTTTGTAATGAAAAATTGCATTTCTTAGGTTATTTCCGGTTAATAAGCAACGAAGATATGGCTGACAACTGAAACTAAATTAGTACATAGGAGTTTATTACATGCTCTCTTTTTAGTTTTTGGTTTCTTTGTTGAGCTGATTGATTTTGGTTTTTCTGAGCCCAGGCTAAGTCTCCAACTAGTTATGTAGCCCAGGAAGATTTTAGACTCCTGATTGTCCTACCTCCATTTCCCAAATGCTGTGATTATAGGCATGTGCCACCACATGTAGTCATTTTTTTGTATGTTTACAACTCTAATAAAAATGAGAAAGAAAAACCAGACCTAACAAGGTGATAAACTGTGTCCTTTAAATCTGATGTTTTGTACTGGCAAGATGATTCATTGGGTAAGGGTACTTTACACTAAGCCTGACAACCTGAATTCAATCCCTAGAATCCACCTGGTGGAAGTAGACAGTTCCTACAAGTTGTTCTCTGACCTCAACACAAACACAGAGGCAAATGAGTACTCATATATGTACATTATACATATATACACATGTGCATACACACAAAATATTTCAGTTTTATATGTAATTTCTTCACCCACAACAAAGAAATTTTGAGCCTATTTTAGATATATAAATAATTGTTGAAAAGAAGTCATATACAAAAACAGACTTCCTCATAGGATAACACTAAACAATAATCATAGTTAAGTGTCATTTCATTACCTCTTCATTAGCCAAACAATTTTCAACAAAAAGAAATACAAATACCTATCTGGCAAGAATGTTCGTTTCTTAATAGTTTTTAATTCACACTGGCAATTTCTGCACTATTACAGACACTGCTCTGCCTTCCTTAAAACAAAAACTACAAGTACTATTTGAAGTATACTCAGAGAAAGTCAGATTTCAAAACAATATATGTCTTAATATTTATCATCTTCCCTAAACTAAGTTTCTAAAAGCTTATAAAAACCCCATTAGAGGCAGTACCTACACGGTAAACTCAACAGAACTAAGTCATTTTTAGAACTGGAAGACAGATGAGACATCAACCCAGAAACCAACAAAAGACAGGAGGGAAGGAAAGAACAGTCACTAATAATAACCCAAACATGCAGCATTCTTATAGTTTTACTTGTAACTCTTCTAGATGAGCAGCAATGGTCATCATTCTATCAGGAAAGGTTTTGAGGTTTTGACATGTATTTTGTTTAATCATTTTTAGAATATGAGGATACACCTGAATGTGATTAAAACTGTTGGTGTAATCTGATACTTAATGTTTTGCAACATAATTTTATATAATATACACAGTGATTTCACATCATATCCTATGTCTATCTGATTTGAAATAATATTTAATACACAGGAAAGCAAATCATATCCAAACTGATACACATCTGGAAAAGGCATAAAACACTAAAAATTCACATTGTTTAATAAGGCTTAGTTTTTAAACATATAACTGTTTTTCAGAAATGCAATGATACCACTGAATACTTATTAGCATAAGACAGCATAGGGTATTACCATCAAGTAGATTATATTGTTTTAAGTGACCGGTCAGATGTGAGCTTTTTTGTTTTTAGTTTGAAAAATTAAAGAAACAAATCAAAAATCCACCAGGTACTGAGGAACATAAATACTGTCCCCTGACTTACTATATTGACCAAAAATGTAGACACTTGGGAAATTATTTATATATCAGAAAACCTCACTTCCATACATACTAATTAAAAGTTATGTGAAATCTATTCAAAATAACCTCTAATTAATTAGGTTTAAAATACAGTTTGTCTTGTTTTTGTATGTATGAAAAAGAAAGCAAAAAGACCATTAGAAAATCAAGTCACATACTCACTTTTAAGTTTAGACATGTTTTTACACATGATCAATTTTAAATAAGTTTATTTGTGTATATATGCCTATAAAATGTACCAGTTTATAATCAATTCATTTTTATAGGGAAGGTTCCTGTATTCCTAAAACTAATGCTTATCAATTAAAATTAAGAACTTTAAAAAAAAGTACTCTTAAAAGTCTCACAAATGAGTTTTAAAATGTATGGTCTAAGATTATTAAAATTAAAATTAATTAAAAAAAAATAAAGTATCAATGTCATTTGCTCATTTATGTCAACTGTTTTTGTTCACAGGAAGTGCTTCTGCACCACTTATACAATTTTGATGTGTCAATTTACTTAAATGTCCCTACTATTCTTTTTCTAAGATTTATTCTTACTATTTTTATGGGGTATATGCCCACAGAAGCCAAAGATTTTTGTATTCTCTAGACTACGAGTCAGAAGCAGTTGTGAGATACCAGCATCCTCTGAAGAGCATTATGCATCCTTTTTTTCTTTTTCATTCCCTCCCCACCCCACCCCCAGACAGGGTTTCTCCATGTAGTCCTAGCTGTTCTGGAACTTGCTCTGTAGACCTGGTTGGCCTCAAACAAAGATCCACCTGCCTCTGCCTCCTTTGATCTGCTGGGATTAAAGGCGTGCGCCACCACTGCAAGAAGCAGTATATATTCTTAACTGCTGAGTCATTTCTCTAGTCCCTCTTCTACAATTCTTTCCAGCAGCTTCTATTGCTCCAAATGCTCCTCAAATGAAGATCCATACATTCAACTTTTTTCCTTGTCCTACTATAACCTTCTGGCTTTTCCTTTGTCTCAAAACCTTGTTCATTATATTTGATCCTGTCCAGACTATGCCCTTGCTATAAACAATGAGTTAAACAGTGAGTTAAAAAATCAGAAATTATTTCACAAAGCTTTTTTTTCATTTTCCAAAGTTTCTCTGTGTAATTTTATTATCAAACTATTTATCAAAATTTCACTGGACACCTTTTATATGGTATCCAAAATGTTCACTCCTTTTTCTATGTCTCATTTTCACAGATAACAGCACCCAATCTCCTTCCCAAAGCATAAAAATCTTTACAGTCTAGCACCCAGGCTGAGGTATGAGGATCTGAGTTCAAGGTCAGACTGGGCGGCCCAGTAAGAACTTGTCTCAAACTACAAAGCAAAATGAGACAAAGGGGAAACAAACAGTTTACCTAGCTCCCAATTCCAAAGAACACTTTAATTACATCCACACTCACAGTGCATTTTTGTAAGTCACACCTTTGAAGTCCAGTTTAATTCTTATTTTAAAAATAGAACTGGGAGATGGCTCAGGGGGTAGAAGCACTGCCACCAAATCACCAGGACTCTCCAAGTCCTGGTTGAATTCACTCTCCAAGATCATCTACATGGAAGATGACTTGCACAGGCGTACCAAAGAATGAATGCCCACACACATATACATAGAAACACACATACAGGTAAATAAGTGTATGAAGTTTTTTTTAAAAAAATGTTTATTTATTATGTACATTGGGGTTTTGCCTGCATGTATGTGTCTGTGAGGATGTCAGATCCCCTGGAACTGGAGTTACAGATCACTGTGAATTGCTATGTGGGTTCTGAGAATTGAACATTTGGAAGAGAAGCCGTGAACTGTCCCAAGAAAGTTTTAAATAACAAATAAGATCAGGGGTTTGCCTAGCATGTGTGAAACCCTAAATTTAATCTCACTGCCACTAAAAGGAATGTACAGAAACATTACCTTAAAGCAGTGGTTCTCAACCATCCTAATGCTATGACCCTTTTTAATACAGCTCCTCATGTTATGGTGACCCCAACCATAAGATTATTCTCCTTGCTACTTCATAACTGTAATTTTGCTGTTGTTATGAATCATAATGTAAATATCTGATATGCAGGACATCTAATAAGCAGCAACCCCTGTGAAAGGGTCATTTGATTCCCAAAGGGGTTGCGACCCAAAAGCCACTGCCTCAGAGCCAACAAGGAAATGTTTCATAGCAAAACTACATTGAAAAAATGAAATTTCTTGTAAGAGGCTAATTTCTCAGGAAAATAAAACTCATGCAAAATAATCTTAATTTTTTTTTTCTTTTTTCTTTTTTTTGGTTTTTCGAGACAGGGTTTAATAATCTTAATTTTTAGCAAGTAAATTAACTGTGGAGCATTTATATTTAAGGATTTTTCTTTCATTTTCTGTTAAACTTTGGCATACTCACAGGTTAAGCTCTGTCAACACATACACACAAAAATCTGTTTCTCTAATACAGACTCAATAACTATATAAAACAAGCCAAGAAATATGTTCTAATATAGCCACACGGCCTTTCCTCTCTGGCCCTGGACAAATTTGTGTCTGGTATTTCATTCAGTCAATGAAAAGATTAAAGATATATAATCTCCTTAGGAAAGACTTTATTCAAAGGCATGTTCCATATTCTGGTCAAATAACAGTTGAATTACATTTAAATCTGTTACTTGACGTTTGTCATATTATTTGTACCATGGCTACAACTGATAAGGCTTATCTTTCTGCTCTTCATTTTAGTTCACCCTAAGAGTGAAGATAGTCAACAGCAAACTGTCAAACAAGTGAAGCAAACAGCACTTGACAGAGATTCATGAATCACCTAGTGCAGATACTGGCATTGTTATGAGCATGATGTTCACAACTATCAAGAATCACCTAAACAAAATGGGTTCTTCAAATGCAGCTGCTAACAATAAAATTAATTAGATTCTCTATTTGCTCCCACTTAACAGTATTATTTATCTAATCTGATAAATTTCAAGATGAACATATTACATTTTTACACTCCATCCACATTCATTCATTCAGCTAACATCTGTAAACCTCTTGAGTGTCTTCAAGGTACTACATTTTACTTCTCTTACAACAATGATATTCTATGAAAATTCTGGCCATTATGAAAACATATTTATTTCCTGGGATCATGGAAAAATCTCCCAATCAAATGGAAATATGGACTTCCTCAACAGAGCTTCAATTGCGGCCACATGGATGGCACAAATCTCTGTAAGGGACCTTCAAATGACCTATTTATTTATATTCATGATGACACAAGCCTTAACAAGTATTTAATAGTCACAAGAAGAAAACAATCATACAACTTTTTTGTTTTTTTTTTTTTTTTTAAATTTTTGGTTTTTCAAGACATCGCTTCTCTGTAGCTTTTGTACCTGTCCTGGAACTCGCTCTGTATACCAGGCTGGCCTCGAACTTACATATATCTGCCTGCCTCTGCTTCCCAAGTGCTGAGATTAAAGGCTACCACTGCCCAGTACAATAATACTACCTTTTAAAGATAACAGTAATGGCTAACTGTCACTGAGACTTGAAATATTGCCAAATTGGAATCCAACTAGCCTCATTTAATCCTTACATCATCCCTAAGGGCGTAACACTAATCCTCATTTCACAGCTCAAACTAAGGTTTGCCTTACTCACATCACTCAGCTATAGAGAATTAGAATTCAAACCCAGTTCTGGAAAGATATAGCTCAATGGCAGCATGCTTGCCTAGTACATATAAAGGTTTGAGACCTAGGACCAACCAAGCCCACATGCACACGCACACCAAAACAAAAACAAGCAAACAAACAAACAGCTGTAAGTGTGTTCAAAGCTTGTGCTTTAGATCACATTATACTGCTTGGTTTAACATTCAATTTTAACCTAACATTTTGAATATTTAAAATCTATGCCTTACAACTGTATTGTTGGTAGGTAAAACATACAAAAAAGGGAGGGTACCTGAAACTGTGGTCTTACAAATCTAGATATTTATATGGAAAATGAAATCTACTTAAATCCCTATGGCAATAATGGGTCAGACTCCTTGTGGAGTTAAAAGGGATGTTGTGGGTCATCTAAATTAAACCAAATTCTTCATTTGGGAATAATGAAAACTGAGCCTTTTCAAAAAGCTCTACATGCCTAACCTAAACTGCCACATTTTTGACTCAGAAGCAGTGACTCTACCAGATTTTCCAAAGCATTATTTTTAAAAAATATTTATTTATTTATTTATTATATATACAATGTTCTGTCTGTGTGTAAGCCTGCAGGCCAGAGGAGGGCACCAGACCCTATTACAGATGGCTGTGACCCACTATGTGGTTGCTGGGAATTGAACTCAGGACCTTTGGAAGAGCAGGCAATGCTCTTAACCTCTGAGCCATCTCTCCAGCACCCAAAGCATTATTTTAAATAGATAATCTGAATGTCTAACATATCAGTATTATATGGAACATGGTATCTCTTTCTGAAACACTGTATAAAGAGTAAACCTTTATAGGACATAAAATCAGACTATTACAGGACTATTATCAGTAGCTTAAATATTTTCACTGAGACACAGTGCAGAAATGACATCCTTAACCATATTAACTCAAAAGTAGCCATCTCTTTCTTGATTTCAATTTGCATTCATTAGGATCAGCTACGGGCTCATCCTCACTTTACTAGTCTTGTCACATGACTAATCCAAGCTCACTTCAAGGGAAAAGCTGTACTATGCTGTATTTAGAACATGTTACCACCGAGAGCAGCCAGATGAATCTTTTAGGCCTATCCAAAAACCTTGCCTTAGTTGCTAGGAAACTACAATTTACCGTATTATCAATCATCAGAAACAATTTATGCCAGCAGAGATTAAACATCTCCGATCAAGAATCTCTCACCTATAAGTGCTATTCCATACATAACTGAAATCAGAATTTTACTCACACTGTTTTATTACACAGATGACTGACAGAGCAAGCAATCGGGCTAACGCTACCATTTCCCTTCAGACCTTTCCACTTAAGGAGGAAGGGGTGGGGATGCCCACCCACATCCTTAGGATGTTCAGTGTAAGAGACAGAAAAACGTTTCCTTTCTGACCCATGCAGAAACAAAGCCATAGCGCATAAAATTCCCTTAGAATTTGATAAAGTGATTTTTTTTAAATACTGTGATATATTTTCACGGTAACCTCTAGCATTTAAAGTCGGTTTCTCTTCAGAACACTCAACTCCACTGACTCTGAGTGATTTTATTTTAATGAAAGCCATTTTAAGGTCAAACAAGAGCAATTTTAATTGTTTTCGCGTAACAACGAATACCGAGATTAAAACAAATTTATGGATCCCTATCCCTAATCCACGTCTTAAAATTTTTTCATATAAAAAAACCCTTCAATCTCTTAACAGTTGTTTTCACAATAGCTAAAATAGGTTCATTATCCTTTTAAGTTTGTTTCTGAAAGATCAGTTCAGCAACGGAACTGTGACAATGCTGTCAATCAGAACCTGTCGTATTTAGCTCCACTGTATCTATTATCTTTCACCCTCTTCTCTAAAAAGCTCCAATTCCAAACTCCATTCTCACTTTCACTGTACTATGAACACATCCCAAAGGCCACATCCATGTTCCTCAAATAACATTTATTCGTAGTCTTGAAACTTTCAGATCTCAAAAGCCCACTTAACTCCATATCGCTGCCATCGCTCAACTGCCCTCAATCCCACCACTGCGGATGAGACTGTGCCCCAGCCCTCCCTAATGGCCGAACCAACACCATACTGCATTTGCCACAACTCGTCCCCTTCCAATGTATCCACCACGCTGCAAAGCAACATTACACCCCCGACTTCCTGCATTTTACTCCCTTCCCTTATTTTTCGTCTTCCCCCACACCCACCTCTATACCCGGGCACCCTTTACTTCTCTGTTTCCTCTACCTCAGTTTTCATGCTTTCCCCCATCCTCTGCTCATTTTCCTCTCCTTATTTAGAAACTCCCTTTTGCTTTCCCAACCGCTACCCTAGAATGCCCAGCACTCCACCCTCTTTGGCAAAACCCAGCCCTCTTCCCCCAGCTCGTTTGGAGACACTGCTGCTTCTCTTTTCCAGGTCCCCCACTGCAGTCAACCCACTCCATCATCTTTCCGCCCACCTTCCCTCTACCCCCAAATCCAAGATTCCCCTAATCCCTTATAACCCCTCTCCTTAGAGACTCAAGCAGTCGGCTCCCGCTAGGTTTTCTTCAGGATCCTTCTCAACCCAGCTTCCCCCGCCTCCCATTTTTCAGGATGTCACTAGGGTTCCGGAGCCCCAGTAGAATCCCGGGTGTCAGCGCCCGCGGAGCCCGGTTCTCTCGCCGCCAACACCCCTCCGCCGGCTCGAACTCGAACGCCTGTCTCCCGCCGCCTTCTCCAGAGCCGCCCCCGCTACTCCAGCTCCTGGTGAGCGCAGAGCCCCACGCCGCGGACCTGTCTCCAGCGCCCCGGGCTCGCACCACAAGCGACGCCTCCACTATCGACGAAGCGCCTCCTCGCCTCAGCCCGGCCGCCCGCTCCCGGCTCCGGCAGCCCCCTCAGGCCTGGGCCCAGCCCCTCTGATTACCGGAGCCCGGCGCCCCCGCCCGGCCCGCCCCCGGCCCCTCGGCTTACCGTTCTGAGCAGCGCCTGGCCCTGGGAGGAGCGAGCCAGAGACCAGCAAGAGCGAGAGGGCCAGGGCGCTGGGGAGCGAAGAGCCCAACATCCTCCCTAGCCGGAGAGCGCGCAGCGAATGGGCCGGGGCCGGGGCCGGGAAAGGGAGGGGAGGGAGGGAGGGGGCGGGCGAGCGCGCGAGGGAGTGAGCGAGGGAGGCTGCCGCGGCCGAGCTCCGTCCTTCCCCGTCCTCCTCCTACCGCCGCAGCGCCTAAGCCTCGCGAGACCTCCACTGGCGGCCGTGGGCGGTCCAGGAGCTCCGGCGGCAAGGCTCGCGAGAAGAGGCCCTCGCCCGAAGTCCCCGCCCCTGCGGAGGCTGATTGGCCTAGCGCAAGGGAGGTCACGTGCAAAGGGCGCTTATGGCCACGTGATGGGGCGAGGCGGGGACTCCACCCGCCAGCTCTCCTACGGGGGAGGACGGAGGAGAGCACGGGAGAGTACAGTTTTCACCTCGGTGGAATCCTGGTGCCCATAAATGAGAGGAAGCATTGAGAAAACAAAATCTGTCCTCCACCCATCCTGCCTTTCATGCGTTACCGCTCTAAGCTTCAGAATGGATACACCAGACCCCGCTTTTAAGCTTCCTGTCATTGTCCCTTATGAAAAACCTGCTGTTCTTCCTTCTGGACTCTGACCAGAGACCGCTAGAGGTGTCTGGCCACAACCTCTCTGCCTCCTGTTTTTTCCCTCCCAGACAGTGTTACACGCTTGCTGTGCCTTCCTGCGCGGACATCTGTTCCCTCTGCCTTCAAGTGTCCTCCTTTTACTCCCTACCTATACCCTCCCCACCCCCCTTTGGCCTTATTTTAGCTTCACAGGCTCTGAGGGCCCAAAGTTAACTAGTCTAATTGTAGGGCCATAAATACAATTCTACAAGGAAGTCGTCATGTATCAAGTTAATAGCAGAATCTTTGGTAGAAAAACCCGTAATAGTTTCCACTCAGTTCACAGTTTAGCCTAGTCTACCAGAGATTAGAAAGAGTCTAATGACCCATAGGAAACGGGTCAGAAAAAAAAAAAAAAAGGAGTTTAGACATGTTGCATGGAAATTAGAGAAATGTCTCCTTTGGGGAAAGAAGATATTGGGGAGATGCCGTAGTCGGTAAAAATGCTTGCTGCACAAGGATGAATACCTGAATTCCCCAGCATAAAAGGAAAAAGATGGCCACAGGGCCACCGCTGTAATCCCAGCCAGGAGAGGTGGAGAACCGGAAGACCTGCATGAACTCCAGCTTCAGTGAGAGAGAGAGAGACCCTGCCTCAAAAACTGAAGTGGAGGATAATTAGGGCAGATACCCAGAAGAGGCCTAGCCTCCAAGTGCGGGCAGGCTTGCTCACATACGCACACACGAGCACAGGTTTGGGGGAGCTGGCTTGCTAGTTTGTTTTCTGCACCACCCTCAGCACTTGTGGTTAGCAAAGGAGTGAGTCACAACAGGCGTCCTTGGGCGTGTCTGTGACTTAAACATGAGAACCGGTGAGCTGGTCTGCTGACCTGACTTTAAACCCTTTGAATAGAGAATTGGGAGGAAGGAGACCTTCACAATCCCTCCAGCTTTCCCAGAAACTAGACAACTAGTGGCTACAGACTAAAGGACTAGTGCTACAACTGCAGTATGCTCACAGAGAAAAAGCTGTTCAAAACTTCGTGTGTGTGTGTGTGTGTGTGTGTGTGTGTGTGTGTGTGTGTGCGCGCGCACACACACAATAAAAGGGCTGGCAGGTATTTTTGTCTGAACTAAGGCCATTCTGCTGACATCCTGTAAGGACAATTATCCAGGCTGCCTTTAGTGAAGCCAAGATTCTCAGCTGATGGAAGCTTTGGTTGAATGCAACCATTCTGCCTCCTAGAAACCATAACAAACATACCTATTTTATCCTTACAATGAGAAATCCTTACAGAATTATCATTTGTAGAAGAGGAAACTGAGGCTGAGATGGCATGGTTTGCTCAAGAGCTCCAAGCATAACTGTTGATGCCAGGCAGTCTATTTTCACTGGCAGGCTTATTTTAGAAGCACATCTCCTTGCCCTCTTGAAGTCGGGAGTGGCATGTGACTGACTCAGCCAATGAAATTTGAGATGTGGCATGCATTTTTCCAATTGAAGCATTCATTTCCAGGGTTTCCATCTCCTTTGCCTTGGTAATAATGAGTAATGATTATGATAGTGAAAATGCATGTCAACAGGAAATGTGTATCCACTTAGATTCTTGAGTTAACACAATAAGCTGAACCCTCATGTCCACCCACACAGAACAGATAACATCTCTTGAGTTAATTATTGAGATTCAAGGATGTTTGTTCTTTTCCACTTTAATTTTTTTTATTTTACATATATGAATGCTTTGCTTGCATATATGTGTGTGCACCATGCAGTACCTGTAGGGGCCACAAGGGAGCATTGGAACCCCTGGAACTGGAGTTACAAATGGTTGTTAAGCGTCCATATGAGAGCCTAGGACTGAACCTGGGCCCTTTGCAAGAGCAGTAAGTATTCTTAACCACTGAGCTGCCTCTCCAGCCCTCAGGGTTGTTCTTACTGTATCACTGGGATCTATGAGTTAGGCATCTTTGCCCAAGTGGCCTAATTATTTCTCTTGACATTATCTGTCAAATAGAGACAATGATCATTGCAACCTCAAAAGACTGTGATAAGAAAAACTGGGTAAGTTTATGTGCAATGTTTTGAACCATTTCTGGCGTGTGGCAAGATTCCAATGTTGATCATGACACCACTACAGCTCAGACTCCAGCCTACAGTTCTCCTCCCCACTGCCGCGATGTCATGACTACAAAAAGTGAATCAGGGATCTCCTAACTATGAGTGCTACCAATCAGCTCTCAAAAACACTCCGTTATAAAGAACCCTTTTACCTAGAAGAAAATGTCAGCAAGTCCCATGTGACAACAGCAGTATTATCGGTTTCCTTTCGTTGTTAAAATACATAACTAAAATCTCCTATTGATTCGGTAACTTAGTTAAAGGAATTTAGAAATGTAGGAGTTTTGTTGTTGTGTATGGCTTACAAACTAGCTGAAATCAGACATAGTATCTCACACCAATACTTGGGAGGCTGAGGCAGGAGGATCACTGCAAGTTCAAGGTCAGGCTAGACTTCGGAGAGTGAAACCCTGTCTAAAAATTAAACTAGTAATTATTTATACACACTAAAACTCCAACTGCAGGATTTTTTAGTTCTTTGTAATGTAATCAGAAGAGCCCTAGAGGCCCTCAAAGCTCAGACTGTAACACGTCCAGCCTCCAGGGACTCCCTTGGAAGTCTTCTTGCCAGTGTTGGTAGTGCTCCCTTGTGGGAAAGCCTATAATTCCCAGCTGGACTTCGCTTGGTTTGGTTTGACTGATTCATTCTGCCATTGGAAGGTTGGTCAAAAGAATATGGGAGTTCCTAGAGGTGACCTTGAACTTCCTAATGGTTTTCACTCTTCGTCCTGCCCAGATCTTTTTCTGCTCATACCGTCCCACTCATCTTGATTGCTGTCATCTGACCTTCCGATCAATGTAATCTTTTCCTTGCCCTTTCCAGCTCTTTGCACTGTCTCTGAACTCCATATGTGAATTCAACGATCATGTGGACAACCTCTTCAATAATTTGGCGTCTCTGTTCTTTTACCTTTTCATTTCCAACAACCTTCTCACTGGAACCAACCAAGGTTTCACTTGAAACACTTTAATCATGCCCTTCAAAGGAGATTGTGAAAGTATAGTGCTCTACTCTCTGCAAAATGACACCTACAATTTCATTTCACCCAGACTGCTGATCCACAGATCCCACCAAGTTCTCTCCCTTCCATTCTACTTTTCCCTCTTGGTCAGGTTTGGATGAAGTGAGTCCTGGGTTCATCGCTTTAACCACTCATATCCCCAGTAACTTCCTGAGACAACCACAACCTGACTGAGAACTAATGTCTGAAAGGGGCTTTCATGCCTGCACCTGAGTGTGAGTTCATTTCCTTTTATTAAAGAAAACAATTTTAGCCGGGCGGTGGTGGCGCACGCCTTTAATCCCAGCACTCGGGAGGCAGAGGCAGGCGGATCTCTGTGAGTTCGAGGCCAGCCTGGTCTACAAGAGCTAGTTCCAGGACAGACTCCAAAGCCACAGAGAAACCCTGTCTCGAAAAACCAAAAAAAAAAAAAAGAAGAAAACAATTTTATTTATTTTATTTTATGTGTATGTATGTGCACCATGGGCATGCAGTGCCCATTGAGGCCAGAAGAAGGTGACAGATCCCAGGAACCAGGCCATTGTTAGCCAACATGTCACTGCTGATAGCCAAACTCAGGTCCCTAGCAAGAGCAACAGTGCCCTTAATGGCTGAGTCATTTCTCCAGACCCTGAATTACTTCATTTTCTATGCACAATCTCACACCTCCAAAGGTCACTCACCCTTGTCCAGCAAGCCTATTCTGTATGTGGTGGCCTGAATTTGCATCTACATTGGTCACATACAAGGAATGCTTTGTTTTCTACCCCATCCCAAGTCAGATTTCATCAATTCCAAGTACTCATTTGCTGAGAAGACCAGAGATTCTATTTTGGTCATTATGAGCCCTTCTCCCTGTTTCCAGGGCAATAGGAAATTCCTGAGTTTCTCTTTGATTGATTGTTTCATTGGTTTGCAGTTGTCAGTTGGTTTTTTGTTCATGTGTTTGTTTGGCTTGGTTTATTTTGTTTTGGGTGGTAGTTTAAGATTCAGTCTTATACCAGGCAGTGGTGGCGCACGCCTTTAATCCCAGCACTCAGGAGGCAGAGGTAGGCAGCTCTCTGCAAATTCAAGACCAACCTGATCTACAAATGAAGTCCAGGATGACCAAAGCCATTACACTGAGAGAAGCCATGTCTCAAAAAAAAAAGAAAGAAAGAAAGAAAGAAAGAAAGAAAGAAAGAAAGAAAGAAAGAAAGAAAAAGAAAAGAAAAGAAATCAGGGGGGCTGGAGAGATGGCTCAGTGATTAAGAGCATTGCCTGCTCTTCCAAAGGTCCTGAGTTCAATTCCCGGCAACCACATGGTGGCTCACAACCATCTGTAATGTCGTCTGGTGCCCTCTTCAGGCCTGCAGACATACAGGCAGAATATTGTATACATAATAAATAAAAAAAAATAAATAAATATAAAAAAAAAGAAAAGAAATCAGTCTTGCTCTGTAGGTTGACTTGCAATCCTCCTGTCTCAGCCTCCCAAGTGCTGGAATTAAATTCATGCACCAGCATTCCTAGTTATTCCTTGATTTTTATGCAGTCTGTAGGACATTTACCTTTTCATTGTTTTCATTCTATGTAAATGGATATTTTGCATACATTTATGTCTGTGCACCATGTGCCTGCAGTATCCACAATGACCAGAAGAGGGCATCAGATTTCCTAGGACTGAAGTTACAGATGCCTTGTGGGTGCTGGGAATCAAACTGGGGTCCTGTGGAAGAGCAGCATTGCTATTAACAATGGAGTCACCTCTGCAGCCCAGACATTTACTTTTTTGTTGTTAACTTTGGCTAAGGCTGATGTGTACACTGCCAGAAGCACACAGTCTCCTGAAGGTAAGTGTTCAGCACTCCCTGTCAGTTCTTTGTCATTGTTTGGCTTCTTCCCACCTTGAAGCCTCGCTATATTTGGGTAGGCATGCATGAAAGTCACACCACTCTATCTTCTGTACCTGATCTATTTCTTGTCCTTTAAGTATCATTCCTTCTACTATAAAAACAAACACCTAAAGGAGGTAATGTATCATGTGCATTCATTTAGCCATTTTAAAACCTGGCAATATCAAGTGTTTTAGAGTTGTGCATAAATTAAAACTCACATATACATAGTATGCCTGACCTAACAAAACTACATTGGAGACATTTGGGACTATCTATACCTGTATTTTTATATATTTATAGATAGATAGATAGATAGATAGATAGATAGATAGATAGATAGACCCAATTTTAAAATGAAAGTGAAATAATCTCATAGCCAGAGAAGCCTTGTCTAGCTGCTCTGGCTCAGTTAAGCCTCCCCGATGTACATACTCATTGTTCCTTCTATCTTTTTGCAGCTGGGATCTGCTATTTATTGATGGAACAATTTCATTTGCATATGACTTCTTCTCTAAATATCCATAAGGATGGAATCTTGACCCAGTCCTAATAAAGTACCTGGCATGAGGTAGTATTGTCTAAGATACTTTTCCTGGGAAGAGACACACACAAATACTCGTGTCCTGAGAGGCTGGGGAAATGGCTTTATGCTGGAATGCATACGGTCCTAGGTTCAACCCCCCTCCCCCAGCACCACAAAAATAATAGTATAAGCAAATATAAGCTCTGATAAGTTTGTTTCCCACCATTGGTCCTGGCGTGCTTCTTATGTCAGAATTACTAGTGTCTGTGGTCACGAGTATACATATTCTGTATTTTTCTGATACTGAGATCATCTCAATGTTATTGCCACTGTGATGGTGGACAGCAAATAGTTGAGAGTAACCAGCATGGTCCTGCCTTGTCTTGTGATCTTCTGAGCAGACTTGTAGCCTAGCATGCATTTTCTACTCTTCATAGTAAGCTGCGGTCTGGAGTTCATTGACTTGTCCTCCTGTCTCAGGTAAAGGAAGGCCTCAGCCTAGAACATAGAGAGGACAGTTCAGGAAGTTTAGTATCCATGGTTCCAAGTACCAACTGCCTCACTCTTCCCACTGCCTCAGCCTCTTCCCAGCAAAAATGACTATCAACCTTCAATGTGCTCTGTCAGACAGCCTGATGGTGGGCTTCTCCACTACATTCTCTTCTAGCGATAGCATTTTGTTTCTCTGTCTCTTGCAGTTTTGGTCTCCAGGAATTGAAAGAAGGGATATTTATCCCTTGGGTTAAAACATAAAGGGGCATGTGTCCTCCTCCCTAAGGCCATAGTATAGGGGCTGCTGTCTCTACAGGGAAAGGGGATGAAGCACAGATGGAGGGAGGGAGGGATGGTTCTGCCTCCATAAACTGTTAATAATTGGGTTACCGGCCCTCCATGTTCCTCCCTCTTCTCTGTACCATTGAAAACTAGTACCAAGCCATGAACGATACAGGTTGGCTTTACACATCCCCACTTCCCATCTAGAACATCAAGCTTATTCTAACAACCTCTTATCTGTTGTACCTTCCTACAATTGAGAAAGTATTTCCAAGCGGATTTTAGTGCTACATGCCTTTAATTCTAGCACTCAGGGGGCAGAGGCAGGTGGATCTCCATGAGTTCAAGGCAAACCTGGTCTACAGAGAGACTTCCAGGACAGTCAGGGCTATTACACAGAGACCCTGTCTGAAAAAGCCAAAAAACAAACAAAAAAACAAGCAAACAAAGCATTTCCATATTATCCATGTGATTATCATTATGACCATTTTCATAAAACAACCAGTGCATAGAAAGGAGAATAACAGGGCTGAAGAGACAGTTCAGAAATTAAGAGTACTGACTGCTCTTTCAGAGGTGCTGAGTTCAATTCCTAACAACCACATGGTGTTTCACAACCATCTATAGTGAGATCTGGTGCCCTCTTCTGGCGTGCAGGCACATGGAGACATGGAGGCAGAACACTGTATATGATAAATAAATATTTTTAAAAAGGGTTAGCATAATTTTTTAAAAAAAGCTAAGCGGTGGTGGTGCATGCCTTTAATCCCAGCACTCAGAAGGTAGAGGCAGGCGGATCTCTGTGTGTTTGAGGCCAGCCTGGTCTACAGAGCAAGTTTCAGGACAAGGCATCAAAGTTACACAGAGAAACCCTCACAAAAAAGAAAGAAAGAAAGAGAGAGGGGGAAGGAGGGAGGGAGGGAGGGAGGGAGAGGGAGGGAGGGAGAGAGAGGGAGGGAGGGAGAGACAGAGAGAGAGACAGAGAGAGAGAGAGAGAGAGAGAGAGAGAGAGAGAGAGAGAGAGAAAGAAAGAAAGAAAGAAAGAGAGAGAGAATAACTTCTCAGCTCCCACCTGACAGGCAACCAAGGCAGAATTCGAATCAAAGTCCTTTTGAACCCAGAGGGAATACACTAAGGATGACTGAGACACCACCTAGAGCAGTGGTTCTCAACCTTCCTAACGCTGTGCCCCTTTAATACAGTTCCTCATGTTGTGGGGCCCCCAACCATCACATTATTTTCCTTGCTACTTCATAACTGTGATTTTACAACTGTTATGAATTGTAATGTAAATATCTGTGTTTTCTGTTGGTCTTAGGTGACCCATCCAAAGGGGTCATGACCGACAGGTTGAGAACCACTGATGTAAAAGAAGACAGTCTCTTGTAATGAATGGCCCTCTCCATGTAGCATGAATTTTGTCTGAGTAAAGCAACCTTCTTGGGCAACCTCTTCATTCAGGATCTGTTAAAGTTAAGATAATGTTTACTCACTTGACAGTAACATGGGATGTTTATAATTTCTTTTTTGTTGTTTTGGTTTTTTAATGATTTATCTATCTATCTATCTATCTATCTATCTATTTATTAAGCATACAGTGTACTGCTGGCAAGGAAGTCACCAGGTCTCGTTGCAGATGGTTGTGAGCCACCATGTGGTCGCTGGGAATTGAACTCAAGACCTCTGGAAGAGCAGCCAGTGCTCTTACCCTCTGAGCCATCTCTCCAGCCCTATAATTTCTTTAAGGAGAACTTTGGGTGCCTAATGATGAATGTAGGGATGAGGCAGAGAAACATAACAGGTAGGGTAGGCTCTCTATGGTTGGGGTTGGATCTCAGGGGTTAACCCTTGCTGAGATTTGGACATAATTGAATGAAAGACCCCTTTTAGCCGGGTGGTGGTGGCGCACACCTTTAATCCCCACTTGGGAGGCAGAGGCAGGCCGATCTCTGTGAGTTCAAGGCCAGCCTGGTCTACAGAGCTAGTTTCAGGACAGTCTCCATAGCTACTGAGAAATCCAACCTAAAAAAAAAATCCCCTTTTAAAGGTTACATTGGATAACATCCAGTCATCTGCTTGCCACACCAGCTTGGGAACAGTTTGCTGCTGAATGTGGCATGTGTATGTACAGTCAGAGGCACCAGCAGTAAGTGACAACCCTAACCTTCCCATTAGGAAGTTACTACATTACCAAGTTACCATGTGGAAACTTAGGCCATGACAGAGAATAAAAACCAAACACTTACATACCCACTGTAAATAGCAGGTCTCAAACTTATTCATTTCCTTCCCACAATGGTTTACCAGAAACCTCAACAGAGTGAGAATTGAATAAAAGGAAGCTGTGAGAATTACAATAATGAAATGATCTTTTGTGGCTACACATTAGAATCAACTGGGGAGCGCGAATAAAATGCCAGCATTAAAGAGATAGGCACACCAACTTTCAGATCTTAGGCTCAGGAGATTGCAATTCCATTGTCTGAAGTGGGTCCCAGTTCAAGTAGATACATAATGATCCGAAATGGGCTATTGTGCAAATGCTCTGCATTTCAAGACTTGCTGCACCTTAGAGCAACCGGAGAACTATTAAACAATTTCAAACCTGGGGTGGGGCGATAGCTCAGTGGGTAAGGGTGCTTGCTGTGAAGTGACTGGACACAAAATAAACTCAAAAACTCAGTGCCCAAAACCAAAAAAAAAAAGAAAAAAAAAAGAAAAAAAGCCGGGCGGTGATGGCGCACGCCTTTAATCCCAGCACTCGGGAGGCAGAGGCAGGCAGATCTCTGTGAGTTCGAGACCAGCCTGGTCTACAAGAGCTAGCTCCAGGACAGGCTCTAAAAGCTGCAGAGAAACCCTGTCTCGAAAAACCAAAAAAAAAAAAAAAAAAAACCTCAGTGCCCTCTTATATGCAATCGACAAATGAACTGAGAAAGAAATCAGGGAAATAGCACCCTTCACAATAACCACAAACTATAAAATACATTAGAGTAACTTTAACCACGCAAGTGAAAGACTTGTATGAAAAAAATTCAAGTCTTTCAAGAAAGGAGTCGAAGAAGGTATCAGAGGATGTAAAGATTCCCCCATGCAGCCGGGCGGTGGTGGCGCACGCCTTTAATCCCAGCACTCGGGAGGCAGAGGCAGGCGGATCTCTGTGAGTTCGAGACCAGCCTGGTCTACAAGAGCTAGTTCCAGGACAGGCTCCAAAGCCGCAGAGAAACCCTGTCTCGAAAAACCAAAAAAAAAAAAAAAAAAAAAAAAAAAAAGATTCCCCCATGCTCATGGATTACTAGGATCAACATAGTAAAAAATGGCAATGCTACCAAAAACAGTCTAGAGATTTAGTGAAATCCCCATCAAAATCCCAACACAATTCTTTTCAGGCCTTGAAAAGGACAATACTCACCTTCATATGGAAAAATAAAATACCCAGGATAGCTAAGAAAAAAAAAACCCTAAACAATAAAAGGACTTCTAGAGATATCATCATCCCTCATTTCAAGCTATACTTCAGAGATGTAACAGTAAAAACTGCCTGGTGTTGACATAAAACAGACATATCAAATGGAATCAAATCGAAGACCCAGACATAAGTCCACAGATCTACTAATGCCCGATAAAGGAGCCAGAAATACACAATGGAAAAAAAAAAGAATGCATCTTCAACAAATGGTGCTGGTCTATTTATTTAGAAGAATCTAAATAGATCCATATCTATCACCCTGCACAAAACTCTAGTGGATCAAAGACTTCAACCTAAAACCAGACACAATGAACTTGATAGAAGAGAAAGTGAGGAATAACCTTGAACGCACTGGCACAGGAGACAGGTTAAGGAACAGAACACCAGGAGCATAGGCACTAAGATCAACAATCAAGGGGCTGGAGAGATGGCTCAGAGGTTGGGAGCACTGACTGCTCTTCCAGAGGTCCTGAGTTCAATTCCTGACAACCACATGGTGGCTCATAGCCATCTGTAGTGAGATCTCTGGTGTCCTCTTCTGGCCAGCAAGAATACAGACAGACAAAACACTGTATATGTAGTAAATAAATAAATCTTTTTAAAAAAGATCAACAATCAATAAATTTGACCTCATGAAACTGAAAATCTTCTGTAAGACCAAGGATACAAAACAGCAGCATACAGAAAAAAAAAAGATTCTCATCTACTCTACAGCAGATAGAGGGCTAATATCTATCTATCTATCTATCTATCTATCTATCTATCTATCTATCTATCTATCTATCTATATGTGTGTGTTGTGGTTGTTAGCTTCATATTTTTGTGGGACTCCTGATAGTGGGAGTGGGGGTATCTTGGACTCTTTTGCCTGCTCTTGAGACCCTTTTCCTCCTAGTGGGTTGCCTCTCCTGGTCTTGATATGAGGATTTGTGCCTAGCTTTTCTGTAGTTTGTTATCCCATGTTTAGTTAACATCCCTGGGAGGCCTGCTCTTTTCTGAAGGGAAACAGAGAAGGAGTGGATCAGGGGAGAGGGGAGGTAGAAAGGGAGTCTTAGAGGAGTGGAAGGAGGGAAAACTGTGATCAGGTTGTACTGAAAACAAAACTTTTAAAAATGAATTATACAAACAATAACAAAGAGTGTTTGATGCACAAATATGGATCTGAGTTCAAATCCCCAGCATCTACATAAAAAGTCAGACACTAGATGCTTCTGTTTCCCACACTAAGTCTCCTTCACTGGGCTACAGGGAGGCACCTTCTAGAACACTGTCTTACCTGGAGAGTGGATAAAAGCTCTTGCCACTCCTGATAACCTGAGTTTGATTCCCAGAACCCACATGGTGAGAGGAGAGGACCAACTCCTGCAAGTTGTCCTACACACACAATAGGGTGCATGTGTGCCCACACACAAGCATGCAAAGTAAATAAAAGTGTGAAATTAGACTGACTAGCCTTTAGTGTTTTTCCATTTCTTCTGCTCAATACTTCAGGGATCTTTTTTTTTTTTTTTTTTTTTTTTTTTTTTGTTTTTGTTTTTCGAGACAGGGTTTCTCTGTAGCTTTGGAGCCTGTCCTGGAACTAGCTCTTGTAGACCAGGCTGGTCTCGAACTCACAGAGATCCGCCTGCCTCTGCCTCCCGAGTGCTGGGATTAAAGGCGTGCGCCACCACCGCCCGGCTCAGGGATCTTTTAATCTGAAAATTAATGTCTAACAATCAAGATGGATCCTAACATTCCATGTTCTTTGTTCTCTTTCTGAAATGTTTGATTTTCTGAATCCATTCTCTATTTTATCTTTTATCTCACAATTACCACCACTTTTACTTTTTGATTTATTCTAAAAGATTTCCTTTATCTGCCAATTCTTCTATGACATTTCTAACTTCAGCAGTTATGCCTTAAATTCTAAGCAATTTCTTATTCAATAATTGTTCTTTTATCATAGCAATTTCTGCCATCCTGTGGGTGAGCTATTGGTGTGGGAGAATTTTCTGTATTCTGTCAATCATGTTTTTAAATAAACGCTGAATGGCCAGGCAGGAAGTATAGGCGGGTCAACCAGACACGAAGTAGAAGTAGGGCAATGAGAACAGGATAATTCTAGGAAGAAGGAAGCCCATTCCTCCCAGTCCTGCCCAGATCACAGAAGAAGCAGGATGTGACCTACCCCGCTGAAAAAGGTACTGAGCCATGTGGCTAACATAGATAAGAATAATGGGTTAAGCCAGGCGGTGGTGGTGCACACCTTTAATCCCAGCACTCAGAAGGCAGAGGTGGGCGGATCTCTGTGAGTTCGAGGCCAACCTGGGCTACAAGAGCTAGTTCTGGGACAGTCTCCAAAAGCTACAGAAGAAACCCTGTCTCGAAAAACCAAAAAAAAAAGAATAATGGGTTAATATAAATTATAAGAGCTAATACAAAGCCTGAGCTAATGGGCCAATCAGTTTATCATTAACATAGACTCTCTGTGTGATTTCTTTGGGGCTTACCAGCTGTGGGAACTGGGCAGGACATAAACTCCAACAAGCCGGCCCTTGTGTTACAAGCTATCACTTTAAAATCTTTCTAGTTAAGATTTTCCATTTTCCATATTCTTTATTTCTCTTGGACTAGAAGTTTTTAAAATATTTCAGTACAATGCTTTTTTTTTATTGTCTGTATAGTAGTCTAAATTTGCTGTTTTATATTGTTTTAATTAATTAATTAAAGTGATCTTTTCTCATTTTATATACCTACCCTAGTTCCCTCTCCCTCCCCTCCTCCTTCTCCCCCCATCTTCCCCCGACCCCACCCCCATTTACTCCTCAAAGAGGGTAAGGCTTCCCATGGGAGTCAACAAAGTCAGACACATCACTTTGAGGCAGGACAAGGTCCTCCCCCTTCCCCATATTTAGGCTGAGCAAGGTATCCCTCCAAAAAGAATGGGCTCCAAAAAGCCAGTACAAGCAGTAGGGATAAATCCTGGTCCCACTACCAGTGGCCTTAAAGACTTGCCCCAGCCATACATCTGTCACTCATATTGTTGTTTTGTATTTATAAAAGAGAAACAAGGGCTGGAGAGATGTTCAGTGGTTAAGAGCATTGCCTGCTCTTCCAAAGTTCCTGAGTTCAATTTCTAACAACCACATGGTGGCTCACAACCATCTGTAATGAGGTCTGGTGCCTTCTTTTGGCCTTCAGGCAAACACAGAGACAGAATATTGTATACAAAATAAATAAATATTAAAAGAGAAACCATATGTATCATATATAAAACTATATGTGTATGTGTGTGTGTGTCTGGGATGATGGTATACATTCCTTATATGTTCTATGAGTCTAGTCTATTTTTCTATCTTATGTCACCATAAAGAAAATGCTACCCTGAGGTTATCTGAACAAGGTTTGTCATTTTTGAAAGAGTGGCACTGGGGGTTAAATGGTGGTGGTGTAAGAAGTGGATCCAGGGTCTCAAGAAGATAACTACACAGTCCGAAGTATTTTGGTTTTTTTTGTTTTTTTGTTTTTTTGTTTTTTTTAATATTTATTTATTTATTATTATGTATGCAGTATTCTGTCTGTGTGTATGCCTGCAGGCCAGAAGAGGACACCAGACCCCATTACAGATGGTTGTGAGCCACCATGTGGTTGCTGGGAATTGAACTCAGGGCCTTTGGAAGAGCAGACAATGCTCTTAACCTCTGAGCCATCTCTCCAGCCCCAGTCCGAAGTATTTTGACAAGGAAAAATGTTTTATTTCTGCAGAAAGGTTCTAGCCATACTCAATTGAGTGAGCACACACAGTAGGGGGCCCTCTGGGTTTTAGTCCTAAGGAGAAATGTCCTGTGCCTCCCTGCATAGTCAGAACTCTGCCTTGCATTCTTATGTGATTGACCTAATATAACACAGTGCCATTTCTAGGAAGAAATCAAGCAAGCATGTTTTGATTCCAAGAAGAGCTGACCCTGGTGAGATCTGAATTTCTGCAAAGTAACCTTTTCACAAATTTTTGAAGATTTATTTATTTTAATTTTATATGTATGTAGGTGTACCACATGTGTGTCTGGTGCCTATGGAGGCCAGAAGAGGGCGTCTGGTCCTCTAAAATGGAGTTGCAGATAGCTGTGAACTGCCATGTGGGTGCTGGGAATGGAATCAACTTCTGAGCTACCTCTCTGGCCTGCTACAACTGTTTAAAATGGAACTTTGTCTAGTTTAATCCTTTGACAGAAAAGACGATACTCTGCTTACACAGGGAATGCCTCCAAAAGGAGAAGCTTTATTCTGAAGTACAGGTACTCATCGTGATGGGTACTATTAATTGTTTGTGGTGGGTTAGCCTGTTGTGGGGCAGGAGAAGTTAACTGATGTGGAAGGTCCCAGCCCAGTGTGAGCAGCACCCTAGACAACATGTCCTGGATTGTACACACGTGGAGAAATCTAGCTGAGAACAAGAAGGCATACGTGTATTTATTCTCTCTCTGCTCTTGGAGATGATGAGACTAGCTATCTCGAGTTTCTGCCTTGACTTCCTACAGTGATGGACTATTATCTGGGACTGTAAGACAGACAAACCCTTCCTTACATAAGTTGCTGTTTGACTGAATAGCGCATCACAGCCACAGAAATGAAACCAGGACATCCACCTAGAAACCTTTATTTCTGAATCCCATCTGTTTGAACTCTGTGTGAGAAGAGGGGGCAAGGGACAGCAGTCACCGGGAAGTTGTTGAAGGGAAGATGACCACGTCACCTCTTCTCTCCTTGTACCTCTCTTTCCCCGCAAACGTGCGGGCTACATTGGGAGTGCCGGCTTCCTCTTCAGTTTCTGTACTCATTTCACTCTCCTTGTCTTTGTGGTACAAGGCTCATTCACTGTATTATCATCCTAATGCAGTTTCAGCAGAGAGAAAAGATACACTTGTGTGCCTTCTTTACCAGTTGTTTCTATTTTTTTAAAGATTTCTTTTTATTATTTTATTTTATTTATTTTATTTTTTTGAGACAGGGTCTCACTGTGTAGCTCTGGCTATTCTGGAAGTCACTACGAACACCAGGCTGGTCTAGAACTCACAGATCCACCTGCCTCTGCCTCCCAAGTGCTGGCATCAAAAGCATATGCCACTACTCCCAACTACAGAATTATTTTTATTTCTCAACTGTGTGTGTGTGTGTGTGTGTGTGTGTGTGTGTGTGTACCTGAGTGAAGGTTCCTGCAGAGACCAGAAGAGGGTATCACCTGGAGCTGGAATTACTGGCAATGATGAGCCACCCTATGTGGGTGCTGGGAATTGAACTCAGTTTCTCTGCAGGAGCATGAAGAGCTCTTACTTACTGAACCATCTCTCCAGCCTCATTTCTTACTATTTTATATGCATCTCTTAAAATGAGAATGCCCTATAGACTTTGTTTTTTCTTTTCTTCTTTTTCCTTTTTTTATTTTGTTTTTTGAGACAGGCTTTCTCTGTGTGCAGCCCTGGCTGGTCTGGAACTCATTCTACAGACCAGGATGGCCTTGAATTTACAGAGATCTGCTGCCTATGCCTCCCTAGTGCTGGTATTAAAGGCATGTACGCCACTGCCCAGCTCACATTGTTCAATTTTTAAAATTATCACTAAATATAACTTCTGAAATGAAAATAAGAGATTCGATGGGAAAGATTGCCAGGACAAATTTTGGAGATTTTTAGTTTACTGAGTTTGAAAAGCCAAGAAATAGATATATTTTAAAAAACATTTTCTAGGAAAAGGTGTGGCTTAGTGGTAGATTTACACAAACTTTCAGTTTTATCCCCAGCACCAAAGATTAATCAATTAGTAAGCATATATATAAATGTGGACCCAGAAAAATCAGAAAATCAGGCATGTAGTTGAATTTGGAGGTTGACAGACATATATATATATATATATATATGTCTATATATAGGCTTCAAAAAAAGATAATGCCTATTATGTATATTATATATTTTATATATATATTCAAAGAATATATATAATAGGGATTATCTTTTTTTGAAGCCATGAAAATATTTAGAAAATATTTGGGGGCCGGGCGGTGGTGGCGCACGCCTTTAATCCCAGCACTCGTGAGGCAGAGGCAGGCGGATCTCTGTCAGTTCGAGACCAGCCTGGCCTACAAGAGCTAGTTCCAGGACAGGCTCCAAAGCCACAGAGAAACCCTGTCTCGAAAAACCAAAAAAAAAAAAAAAAAAAAAAAAAAAGAAAATATTTGGGACGGAGAACATACAGTTCTTTTAACTTTTCCTCTCTCCTTCCTCCCTCCATTTCTCTCTTCACTTCTGTTTTTTAGATGGATTTTTTAAATTTAATTTTATTTTATATGTATGGATGCTTTACTGACATGTATATTTGTATACCACGTATGTGCCTGGAACCCACAGAGGCAAGAAAAATTTGCCACAACCTCTGGAACTGGAGTTATAGACAGCTGTGAGCCATTATGTTGGTGCTGGGAATTGAACCCCAGTTCTCAGCAACAGTAGCCAGTGCTTTTAACTGCTGAGTGATCTCACCAACCTCTTGAGCCAGGACAGCTAGCCTGGTACTCACTATAAGGCCAGTCTGGCTTCAAACTGGCTAAGCAGTCAATCTTGAGCTCCTCATATTCCTACCTTCATTTCATATGTGCTAGGGTTGGATTTCTTCTGGTTCTGCAGGCACTGCACATACATGATACATAGACACATATGCAGGCAAAATACCCATACACGTAAAATAAAAATAAATAAAATATCAAAAATAAAAACGGTTGTGTCCCAATTCTTACATTGAATGGATACATATATACTTATATATATTCATTAGCAAAACTGTCTCATAGTTCATAAAGTAATATAATAAAATTAGGTTTGATTTGTGTTTTTATTTTTATGGTATGACTTTGTGAGGGCTTAAACACTATCAGTCTTGAAAATTAACATATGTTGCATATAAAGTAACATGTATTGTATATAATATTGCATATATATAATCTAGGTTCCACAAATTAGAAAAAAAACGTGCTATCTGAGGCCATTTTATTTCATTTGATAAGATGATCTCCAGTTTCATCTATCTTCCCAAAATAACCTAATTTAGTTCTTTATTCTGTTTGGATAAAATCCCATTGTTTATATGTAAAACAGACAAATAACAGAATGTGGGCCTGTGAGAGGCCCTCACGCTTGGACAAGGAGCTCTTAACCCTCCGAGCCATCTCCCTAGTCCCTTATGATCTGCATTCTGAGAGATGTCTTTGGTTTTACCATCAGACATTTAACTGGTCTTCAACCATGCCCAGATGTTTTGCCTGTTTGTTTATTGTCTGTTGGTTTGGACCTGGAATTCCTGATCTACTGCCTTTAACTCTCTAGTTTTGGATGGGATTATAGGTACGTACCTCCAAACCCTGTCTCTTATTATATTATTGGCCTCTCATATTTAACCTCAAATTTTATGTTAACTATTTGTAAGGGGGAAGGAAAGTTGAGACACAGACTCACTATGTAGTTGTGCCTAATCTGGAGCTTGCTATGTGAACTAACTGGTCCTCTTTCCGCCTCTGCTTCCCAAGTTCTGATATTACAGGTCTAGGCCAGATAGGCAATTCATTTTATAAACGTCAATATTTCCTCTGTTTTCCCATTACTACCAAGCTCCTTTTAACTCTCTCTCAAGACATTAATTCACTTCAAAATAATTTATTTTTTTTGGAGTCAGAGTCTCATGTTTATCAGGTTGACCTCAAACTTAATACGCCGCTGAGGAGGACCTTGAACTTCTCATGTTCCTGTAACTACCCACTGACTACTGGGATTAAGGGCATCTACCAACACATATTGTTTATTTACCGCTAGGCACTGAGCCTAGAGCGTCATGCAAGATAGCCGGGTGCTCTGCAAACTGAATTACACCTCCAACTCCAACTTGAAAACATTTTTTAATAAGTTCTTCTGCTCGGGTCAGGCAGTGGTTCCGCACGCCTTTAATCCCAGCACTTGGGAGGCAGAGGCAGGCAGATCTCTGTGAGTTTGAGGCCAGCCTGGCTTACAAGAGCTAGTTCTAGGGCAAGATCCAAAGCTGCAGAGAAACCCTGCCTTGAAAAACCAAAAAAAAAGAAGTCTTCTGTTCACTGAATTAGCTATGGCTCTTTCCAGGTTGAAGACCCTATTCATTCGCCCCAGTTCTTCTCATTTATACTATTGGTTACCTTAAATTGTCTGCTGCTCTTTTGGCTTTGCTGTTGTCAGACAGGACGTTACATTGTAGCTCAGGCCACCTTGGAACCCACAATGTAGTTCAGTGGACTCACACTTGGGTCACTCTATTCCTCTTGGCTTCTGCGGTGCTGAGATGACAGGCATGACACCCAGTTATCTACTGGTCCTTGCTTTTTATATTTCATACTTGCCAGAGTAGGCTGATAGTTCATTTCCATTCATTCATTCATTTTTTAAATTTTTTTAAAAAGATTTATTTATTATGTATACAGTGTTCTGTCTGCATGTATACTCCAGAAGAGGGCATCAGATCTCAGTACAGATGGTTGTGAACCATTTTGTGGTTGCTGGGAATTGAACTCAGGACCTCTAGAGGAACAGCCAGAGTGCTCTTAACCTCTGAGCCATCTCTCCAGCTCCCCATTCATTCATTCTTGAGAGTTTAAGCTCCAGATTTGTGACTGGCGACTGCAAGATTGAGGGAGGGGCAGGAGAGAGAAGGCCTGGCCAGCTCTTTGGAGCAGAGTTCTAATCAATGACTTCACGTTCTACTCCTCTTTCTGACCCTTACTGACCCTTGAAGATCTTTGGGGAGAAAAACCTGGGCTGGGGAAATAGCTTAGCAGTTACAAGTAGAGGACCCAGGTTAGGTTCCCAGCACCCACGTGGTAGCTTACAACCACCCATAGCCCTAGTTCCAGAGAATCTAATAACATTTTCTTATCTCCATGGGTGCCAGGCACATGCATACAGGCAGACAAAACATTAAAACATATCAAATGTCTTAGGGTTTCTATTGCTGTGAAACGACATAATGACCACAGCAACTCTGATAAAGGAAAACATTTAATTGGGTGACTTACAGTTCAGAGGTTCAGGTCATTATCATCATGGTGGGACATGGTAGCATGCAGGCAGACACAGTGCTGGAGACGGAGCTGAGAATTCTAATCTTTGATCCTCCAGCAACAGAAAGTAAACTGAGAAAAACTTGAGCATAGGGAAGCCTCAAAACCCACCCCCACAGTGACATGCTTCCTTCAACAAGGCCATACCTAGTTCAACAAAGCTAAATTTCCCAATAGTGCCATTCACTATGAGCTTATGGGGACCAATTACATTCAAATACCACATAAAAAAAATCTAAAAACAAAGAAAGAAGTCACTAACTTATTTAAATCTCTGTTATATCTATTTAGCATGTGACTGCATCTTTATTAATGCCATCTCTATTCATTGATTTTTGCTTTTGTGGACACTGCTGCACTGGATTCAATTAATCTTCAATTTGTTCTAGTCAAGTGTCAGCCTATAAGGTTCTTTTTTCATTATCATTGCTAATATATATATATTAGCAATATACACATATATATGGAGAGGGGAGGTTCTCTGTCCTGGAACTTGCTCTGTAGACCATGTTGGCCTCGAACTCAAGAGATCTGCTTGCCTCTCCCTCCCCAAGTGTGCTGGGATTAAAGGTGTGTGGGTGTGTGCCACTACTGCCCGATTTTGTCTTTATATATTACAGAGTGTTCCCCCACCCCCTATTACTTCCTTTAGTGCTGAGATTGCATCCAAGGCATTATGTATTTTGAATGCTAGGCAAGCGATCAGGCCATCCTGGGCACAAGACATAATGAAAAATACCCACACATATAAAACATTTTTTAACCACGCATGCCATGAGATGGGATGGTGACACATGCCTATCAACTTCACTAGTTGGAAGACTTAGGAGGGAGGATAATAAGTTTGAGGCCAGCCTTGGCTACACTGCAAGATCCTGTCTCAGAAAAAACAAAACAAAACAAAACAAAAAACATACTATGTATAGTGGGAGATCAATTTCTTCCACTTCTTAGAGCCGTTACCCAAAATCTTCGTGTTTTGCCATTCTGAACCAATATTTTATTTGCTCTCAATAGATGATAGTCTTGCCTTATATTTAACAGAGGAGAAGAAAAGAAGCTACCAGTTGGTCCATCAATGTCCCTTTTCACATTCTATTACCCATCTTCTTCCATTCCCTCTAGCCATGTAAGGAAGGTTCTCACTGGCCCTGAGTGGATCCATAAGTTCATCATGACACCCCTTCATGGGTCATGACCTGTATGCTAATCATCACACCTCTTCACCATTAAGAGTCTTACAGTAAGACTCTCGCCAAGAAAGAGAAAAAGTAAGAATGACGGCAAAGTATTTAGTCTGAGCTGCTGGGAAAATGGGGTTGCCATTGCCAGGCAGGGAAGACTCAGCACAAATGGCTTCTTCTGTCTTGTGAACCATGGTTGGCACAGCGAAAGTTCTGGGGGACAGAAGTTAAGTGAAGAGGTAAGTAAGCCTTTGAATATGCAAATCTCAGGGACTCGGTCTTAGCTAGAGATTCTCCTTAGAGAAACCTCTGTGATTTCAGTCAAAGTCATCAGACAGGACAACAAAGGAGTGGGCAAAAAAAACCCCAAAGAAAGGAAATCTGAGTACTCAGTCCTGGGATTCCCCAACATTAAGGGGCTATGGAGAGAAGAGGCCAGCATAGGAACTAGAAGGAGTCACCACTGAGGAGAAAGCAAGTGAGTGCGGTGTTCTAGGTGCGGAAGTCTCCCGTGGCTTGAGAGGTTGACCTAGCAGCCTCAGCTTGAGTGAGAAAAACCCTCTTCCGTTGCATTTTCACCTATCACCACTAGGGGACTCACAGGAGCAAGGGCCCTGGTCAATCTTGGCAAGAACTTGGAGGGAAAGTTGGAAATAAATTTTGTCTATTCCTGGCCTTATAGGCTGCCTGCCCACTGTGTTACCCTGATTCTTGGGTCTCATGCTTTAGGGCCAAGGAAAAGACACTCCTGGTGCTTTTGGTGAGAAAAGGCCAGTGGCTTAACAGTCTGTAGGCAAGCCTGGGGAGAAAGCAAAAAAGAAAAGGAGACAGCAGTCCAGCACAGTTAAGCCACTTCTTTACCCTGGCCACGTAGCTCCTCCATAGCAGGCCTGAGAGGTGAGCCTAGTGTGTGGTGATGTTCTAACAAATAAAGTTTGCCTGAATATCAGGGGGGTGGAGCTAGCCACTAGTTATCCATAGAAGCCAGGCAGTAGGCCAGGCGGTGGTGGCGCACACCTTTAATCCCAGCACTCGGGAGGCAGAGGCAGGCAGATGGATCTCTGTGAGTTTGAGGCTAGCCTGGTCTACAGAGCAAGTTCCAGGACAGGTTCCAAAGCTACAGAGAAACCCTGACTCGAAAACAAAAACAAAAAAACCAAAACAAACAAACAAACAAACAAGCCAGGCAGTAGGGCAGTAGTGACACACACCTTTGATCTCAGCTCTTGGGATCTCATGCCTTTGATGCCAGTACTTGGGAGGCACACACCTTTAACCCCAGCACTAGGGAGGTGGACATGGGATCACACCTATTTGGTCTGAGAGCTCAGTAACGGTCTCTCTAGTGGCTGACTCCTTTACTTCTTTGGTCTTCCAGCATTTACCCCAATATCTGACTCAGGGTTTTTATTATTAAGACCAATTAGATTTGCACTACAGCCTAGTACCCTGGTCTTCAGCTTGCTGAACCACCTATCCTCCACCTGTAAAGGGTAGGGCATTTCCTCCAGAGTGTGAGCTTTTGGGTAGCTATGGCATTAGCATGGGGGAAGGGAAGGGTTGGTGGAATGTGGGGAATGGAGGAGGTGAACCAGGAATTGTTTCTTTCTTTATACATTTATGTATGTATTTAGTAGTTTAGTGGTGTGTGTGTGTGTGTGTGTGTGTGTGTGTGTGTTTGGATCAGAGTGCATGCACTAGTATGCATGTGTGCCATGATATGTGGAACTCAGAAGACAATTTGCCAGAGTCGGTTCTTTCCTCCCACCATGTGGGTCTAGGATATCAGACCCAGGTGGTCAGGCTTGGTGTCAAGCACCTTACCCACCGAACCATCTTGCCAACCCCAGTACCCTCGGGAGATTATTAAAGTGCCAAAAGGCATATTGGCACACACCTGTAATCCCACTACTCAAGAGTCGGAGGGAGTAAGATCACTGTGAGTTTGAGGCCAGCTTAGGCTACATGAGTTAAAGATCTACTAGAGCTTATATATCTATACCCCTATCAAATAAATAAACAAATTTAAAATACTGAAAGGTAAGTCACATGAATAATACAGAACCAAGAACCCTGGGAAATACATATCTGAACAAAGCAGGGAGTTGCAGCAGTTTGCATGAGAATGACCACCTTTGACTCATGTGTTTGACTATGTAGTCAGGAGTTGGTGAAGCTGTTTGGGAAGGACTAGGAGGTGTGGCCTTGTTGGAGGAGGTGTCGCTGGGAGTGGGCTTTGAGGTGCTCCTCCCCGCACTGCTGCCTTTGGCTTTCAGAGCAAGATGTGAGTTCTCCGCTGTTCCAGCCACCATGCCTTTACACTGCCACCATGGACTTTAGCCTCTGAAGCTGTACACCCAATTAAATTCTTTCTTTTACTAGCTCCATTGGTCATGGTGTTTTGTCACAGCAATAGAAAAGTAACTAATAGACTGCACCTGAAGACAGTGAATTTATCCAGCTAGTGAGATTATCAACTATCAGTGGCAGACTTCCTTCCTGAGGGGAGAGGAAACAGACTGTGTTATTTACAGTGGGGTAGGAGTGTTGAGGGATAATGAAAAGCCACATTGTGACAGCAATACAGACCCCAAGAGTGTATTGAGAGACTGAGTAGGGGCATTTTTATGAAAGGGGTTGTCCATGAACTTGCTATGTAGCCAAAAATGACCTTGAACTTCTTATCCTCCTGCCAAGTGCCAAAGTTACAGGTGTGCTAGCAATCTGGTTTATACAGTGCTTGGGACTGAATTGAAACCTTTATGCAAGCAGTGCTTCAACTGAGCTACATCCATTTTCCTAACTGGGAGACTTTTAGAGCTAGGAGAGAACGGTCCACCACAGTTAAAGTTCCCTCAGGAGGGTAGAGGCCCAGTGCTTGCCTGGGGGAGTGCTTGCTGTGTTTCCTCTGAAAGAATGACTGTGAGAATTTTAGAAGGCTTGCTTGTGGGGTGGGAAATGAGGAAAGGGGAAGAAATGCCAAATCCACTAATGTGCTAAGAGTTGTGTTTTAAGAAAACAAGCGTAAGATTGTATTCATCAACTGCTAACCACAACAGTGGGAGAAGCAGTTAAGCAATAATGTCCCGTGTCTATTGTGGTAACTTTGAGCAGGCAGAGAGCCCCACTTCTGGTGGCAGACGAGGGCAGGAAGAAAAGTGTGTGAGGACTGGCAGATTAGGAGTGGTCCATTAAGGAGGATTAGGAATAGTCTTCCTATTGGGATAGCCTGGTGCCTCCGTTTAAGGGTCAGGGCTGTGCTAAGATGCCTAAAGCTGCTCCAGCACGGTATCTCAAGCCTATCTGGAAACAGCTGACTCAAAGGGACCCTGTCCTCTGCACACACCAGTACTAGCCCTGGAACTCCAATACCAGGCTTGAGGTCAGGATCTCTGGATTTCCTGTGGCTTATCCACTTGTATAAGAGGGTCATCATTGTCGGTTTCATACACTAGACCTCTGTTCTCCAAGACACTTGGTCTTAGTCTTGTTCTGTTCTGTGCTATCTTTCTTGATCCTGTCAAAGACAACTGTGAAGTCAGTGAGACCCCCCCTTAGAATTCTAAATCAAGGAAGTTTCTCACTTTCAGGTCAAATGAGAAGCCTATTTAAGTAACTGAGTATTCATACATTGAAGTTACTAGAAACTGACAGCTATAAGATGGAAGCTTCACCTCTGGACCATAATATGGACTTCATTTTGGTCTGATTGTATTTGTGTGTGCACAGGCTTGTATATGTATGTTTTGGCTTGGGGTTGTATGTGCACGTGTGTGCACATGCCTATGGAGGCCAGGGGTCAATATCAGTTATCTTCTACAATCACTTTCCAACCTCATTTTATTACGTTGTTTTTTGTTTGTGTTGTGGTTTGAATAGGAGTGGCCCCCATAGACTCGTGTATTTGAATGACTGACTAATAGGGGGTGGCACTGTTAGAAGGTGTGGCCTTATAAGAGGAAGTGTGTCACTGTGGGGGTGGGCTTTGAGGTCTCAGATGCTCAAGTTAGGCCTTGCTGTAAAGATTTGTCATTCGAATTGGTATAACAAAATGCTAATTGGTCAGTAGCCAGGCAGAAAGTATAGGTGGGGTGACCAAACTAAGGATGATGGGAAGAAGAAGGGCTGAATCAGGAGTAGCCAAGCCAGACACAGAAGGAATGGGAGATGAACATACCGTGCTAATAAAGGTACTGCCACATGGCAGAGTATAAATAAGGCATATGGGTTAATTTAAAATGTAAGAGCTAGTTAGAAATAAGCCTAAGCTATCAGCCAAGCATTTACAATTAATATAAGCCTCTGTGTGGTAATTTAGGAAATGGCTGCCAGGTAGTTGGGAACAGGCAGTCAGTATAAGAAACATCTGTGCATAAGGCCTCATGTCACTTTCACTTCTGTTGCCTGAGGATCAAGATGTAGAATCTCTCAGCTCCTTCTCCAGCACCGTGTCTGGCTGCACGCCACCATGTTTCCTGCCGTGATGATAATGGACTAAACCTCTGAAATTGTAAGCCAGCCCCTATCGAATATTTTTCTTTATAAGAGTTGCCATGGTGTCTCTTCACAGAAATAGAAATTCTAACTAAGACTGTTTGTTTTTGTTTTGTTTTGTTGAATATGGATTTATTCTGTAGCCTTAGCTGGCCTAGAATTCTATGTAGACCAAGCTGGCATTGATCTCACAGAGATCTGTTTGCCTTTGCTTCTCCAGTGCTAGGTTTAAAGGTGTGTGCCACCATGTCTTGATCTGGGACATCTTTCTGTACACTGTGAATATGTGTTGCTCTCATTGATCAATAAATAAAGCTACTTTAGCCTATGGCAAGGCAGGATAGAGCCAGGCAGGAAATCCAAGCAGAGATACCGGAGAAGAAAGAACTGAATCCGAGAGATGCCAGCAGCCTTCCAAGGAGCAACACGCCAGAGCACCACCAGTAAGCCATGGGCCATGTGATGATATACAGCTTAATAGAAATGGGTTAATTTAAATGTAAGAGCTAGCTAATAATAAGCCATTGGCCAAACATTTATAGTTAATATTAAGTCTCTGAGTAATTATTTAGAAATGGCTACAGGGCTGGGTGGGATAGAAAAGCCTCTGGTTATGATGTCTGGCGTGTCCTGATTAACCTGGAGCTCAGTGATTAGGCTTGATTGGCTGTCCAGAAAACTCCAGGGGTCATTATGCCTCCATCTCCCCAGCATTGGAATTACAGGTGCACAGTGTTGTCCCCAGCACTTCAGGCAGGACCTGGGGATTGAGCTCAAGCCCTCACGCTTGCACAGCAAACTCTTAGCCAGCTGAGTTGTCTCTCCAGCTTCTGTCCTTTTGTGTTTTAAACATTGTCCTAGGCCTCTAATTTGGAGGGTGCCCTAAACCTCCAGCAGTAGAACCTCTAAGAGAGTCTAAAATGGATTCCTGGTAAGGGGAGTGTTATCAGTCTGGGCTCTGAAAAACTCTTAGGGGAAGCAAGAGAGGGTTGAATGACCGGTTTCACAGAGAATGGGGAAGGAGGACAGATATAGAAGAGGGTGAACAAGAAAGGAGAGGGGATAGTGAGTCAGAAGCGGCAGATAATTATACGAGCTGGGTTCTAGTTTGTTGTTTTGAGTGTATGGACTGTGGCGGAGTGAAGTGTCTCTGATGATCCTCTCTGGGTGATCAGTTCTTTCATGGGGCTGCTTCTGCTATTTTGCCTTCAGCGCAGCTGCTTCCATCTGGAAGCATTTGGACCTAGAAACTTGAAGCCTGTTCCAAGATTCAGTTCCCAGGAATAGGAAGCCAGAAAGGAGCCTGCAGTGGTTGCCACTTACTCTTTCCAGCCCTGCATTGGTCTTGGTCATTTGGGGAAGTGTGGTTGCCTCGGTCTGGGCTGGACATTGGAGGGCAGTCCTGTGAGCCCTACTTGAGTTTACAGGGTGAAGTGGTAGCCCTTGACAAAACTTCTAGGATATGGAGCCTGAAAATGTCAACAACATCAGGCTGAGTTTGGAGGCCAGGGCCAAGGTATTGGTTAAGTTTCACAGTGACTCTCTAGAAAATGCCCAGACAGGGCCTAGGGCTCTGGCACTGCCAAGGCTTGACTTTTCTTTCTTATATAAGCAGAAAAAAAAACCAAATATATTTTGAGTATTGAGGCTTTGAAAGATGGGCTACTTTTGGGTTGGGATGTAGCTCAGCAGTAGAGTGTTTGCCCAGCATGCACAAAGCCTTGGGTTTGATTTCCAGCTCTGCATAAAACTGATGGCACAAATCTGTGATCCTATCACTCAGGAGGTAAAGGCAGAAGGATCAGAAATTAATAGTTATCTCTGACTACATAGCAAGTTTGAGGCCAGCCTGGGCTATATGAGGTCTTGTCCCAAAAACCAACCAGCCAAACAAACAAAGGTGGGATGCTTAGCTATTATAAAGAGTTAGAAACATCTTCATAGCCTTCACTTTAAAGCTAAGTAAAGAAAGTCATTCGGCTTAGGCAAATTTAAATAGATAGGTGAGATATTTGTTCTTTTGAAGAATGTGATGCCAAGGGAAGCCATTTCTTATTTGTTTGTTTGTTTGTTTATTATGTATACAATATTCTCTCTGTGTGTATGACTGCAGGCCAGATGAGAGCACCAGACATCATTACAGATGGTTGTGAGCCACCATGTGGTTGCTGGGAATTGAACTCAGGACCTTTGGAAGAGCAGGCAATGCTCTTAACCTCTGAGCCATCTCTCCAGCCCCCGGGAAACTATTTCTTAGTTCCGCCATTAGCTCATAATATCTGCCTTGGTGTGTTATTTTTCTGTTACCATGAGAAACATCTAAGACACTTATAAAGAGAAAAGGTTCATCAGGTGTGGTGGAACATGCAATTAGGAGGCTGAGGCAGAAGGATTGGGTGTTTGAGGCCAGTCTGGGATATATAGTTAATTTTGGCTCACAGTCTTGGAGGTTTCTGTCCGTAGTCAATTGGCCCATTTTTTTGAGCCTGTGGGGCACAGCACACCATGGTGGTAAGTACACGGAGGAGATCCCATTATGACTTTCAAAGGCTTGCTTCTAAAGAGTGTAAATAGACCACGTGATCTATTTCTGAAAGTTTTTATCACCTTTCAGTAGCGCCAAGGTAGGGGCTAAACCTTTAAAATAAGGACCTTTCTAGGACATTTGAGCTCTCAAGGAAAGTATCTGAGAAAAGTAACGAGAGTGGGTTTCATAGTATGGAATGACATTTAGCTTGCCCACTTAACCATCAGTGGAGATTTGGTTTGCTTTTGGCAACTGTGAATCATGCTATTAAAAACATAAATATGTAGGCATTGATTTGAGACTCTGCTTTCAATTTTTGGGGGGAATAAACTTAGAAGTGGGATTTCTGGGTTCTATGGTGAATCCTATTTCAATTATTTAGATACTACCCACCCCCAGCACAAGCCTGCTACTTTAATAAACCTTTTCCCCCTTAACCCTAATCAGAGAGTTTCACTTCATCTTATTGGCTGCATTGGGTCACATGCTCACTTCTAGCTGCAAGGGAGTCTGAGAAAAGAAACATTTTTAACTAAGTATAGAACCTTTTTTTTCTTCTTTCTCTTTCTCTTCTTCTTCTTCCTCCTCCCCCTCTTCTTTTTCTGATCTCGTGTATTCCAGGGTGGGAATCAAACTTGATACCTAGAATAGGATGTCCTTGAATTTCTGATCCTCCCCCCACATCAGTGCTGGCATTTGGTTTTTATATAATGCTGGGGGTTAAACCCAGGATTCTGTGTACAGTAAGCAAGCACTGTGCCAACCTAGCTACATCCACAAGCTTGACTTAGAACTTCAGAGAACAAAAACTGTACCCTATTTTAAGGAAGAAGAGGAGAATAAATATTAGGTGCCAATTAGCAGCCTAAGGGAAAATAAGAACAGAAGGAAGGGCTATAGGTTGAAGAGGAACATTGTAGTAGAATTTATATTTTAGAAAAATCTCTGGCAAATGAGAATTGATGAGTAAAGTCAGGAGAATCAGTGAAGAGATCCCACCCTACAACAGTCCAGTGAGGAACACTGGGGACCCAGAAGAGGGTGAACAGGGAAGAAGGTATTTGGGGGAGGGATAGACTCTGGAATGTTTAGGGGGGCACCCTTTAATGCCTGTCTGAGTTCTGACTGCAAGGCGATAAGAACAGTGTTGATTGAGTCCTAGTTTGAGTCTCAGGTCCTTCTTGGTTTTAGAAGGAACAGTTTTCAAGGACATGTGATAGCTCACTTTTGTACTGTTGAGTCTAGGGAGCCTGCAGGCTGTATAGGTAGCTAAGGTGTTGAAAAACTATCTGTCTCAATCTGGGTCTTTCAGGATTGGTTTGTGACTTCCTTGGGGACTTTAAGGCAAAACTGGAGGTTTTTTGGCTCACCCGTTTTTGGGTTTGTTTTAGTTACTTTTCTACAGTGGTGAAGAGACACCATGGCTGTTGGGGTCCGATGCCCCAACATAAACTACTTTTCCCTCTCTGGACCAGTGTGGAGGCGTGGGAAAAATTGAGACACAGTTCACACAGCAATATCGGAAGGGAGTCTCAGGCTTCATCCATTCCTGAGGATTACCCGCATTACATCAAAACCCACTTCCTGTGACACAGCTCCTTCAACAGATCCACACCTCCAGATCCTTCCCAAACCATTACACCAACTGGGGACCAAACATTCAAACACATGAGCAACGGGGCCAGTCTCATTCAAACCATCGCAGTGCTAGCCCAGGAAACAGAGGTGAGGAGTGGGAGGACGCTTGTGCAGACAGACTGTGTGGAAAAAAAAAAACCCTATCCTGGATGCTTCTGCTTCAGGTTGGACACTGTAGGAAACATTCTCAACTTCAACCTCCCGGAAATACCAAAGCCACATCTTCTGAACTGAGAGACTCTTGGGTGCTAGAATGGTCACCCTAGGTGTCTCTGTCTGTGGCCAGCAGAACAGTCCTTGAGAACATCTACACCTTGCTCAAGCTGTTTGCCTTTCCCGGGTGTCACAGCCCCTTGAACTGAGAACCAGTGTTCATTATTTTCTTCCCTCTTGGACTGTGTTCTGGAGCAAGGCTGAGAAAAGCCTCCCCAGTATAAATTGTTCCTTCACCACCTCTCATGGCTGAGTTGGGAAGCTCATGGTCCAGCTAGCCTGGTGCACACAGCAGAAAAACAAAGATATCTTGTCTTAAGCAAGGTGGAAATTAAGGACTGATACCCACGATTATCCTCTGACCTCCGCATGAGAGCTGGGGCATACAGGTTGGAACATGCACATGCATTTTTTTTGAAATACCAAGTTTATATTCAGAAGCATAGAGAAGCTATGCCTGATCTCAGCACATAAATTCTGAGACGTAAAATAATTCTGACTCTTCCCTTAATAGGTGGGTGTCCTCAGATAAGTTACTATAAAATCTCTTTGTGTCTAAGTCTTCTTATCTGTAAAAATGAGGATAACAGCATCCCCTTCACTGAATTTTGAAGATTAAATGAGATAAATCGTGAAGAACTTAAAATAGTAGCAGACACAAGGAGAGACTCACATGGATTAATGCATATTTCCTAAGCCATATCTGAGAGCTGCTGTCACTTGGTGCTAAGACTGGCAGCGGCACAAGGTTAGTGTCTCTTCATCCCTCAAGTCCCAGTTTTTCCATCTGTAAAATGAAAATATCTACCTGGCAGGGTCTTTGGGAAGATCTATAGAGCCCAGCATGGAAAGCTCTCTGCCTAGACTTGAGTCCTTAGAAGGCCCTCTACACTGCTGTTACTTCCTGTCTGTGACCCAAGCACAGGTGTAGTGATGTTGGCAAATTCCGGGCAGGATTATACACACTTCTGCCTTCCTCTTGTAGCAGGCTGGAGCTAGATCTTTTAAGGACTTGGTCCAAGGGGGTGGGAATGGATGGGTGGCAAAGATGGAGCGTCGGGGCCAGCCAGGCTTACTCTTCCTTTTGGAACTTGGTCTGGCCAACAGCTTGCATAGAGCTGGGAGCATGGTTGGGGGTTTGGGGGCAGAGTTGGTCCGGTGTCTGTGGGTGTAAGAAAAAGAGGAAAACCTTCTCAGTGGAAATTGCCCTGCGGTTGGCTCAGGCGCCCACAGCACTGTATTTATAGAGAGCTCCCGGCAATTCTGGAATTCTTCACTGTCGAGTTAACCCTTTCAGAGCCGCGGTGCCAGCCTGGTGCGGAGGGGGAGAAATACAGGACTGAGATGGGACAGCTGGATTGCAACAGGGCTTGGAGCCAGCAGCTTGGAGGATGGGAGTGGTCAATGGTCAGTCACCTGTCCTCTCTCACCGAAAAAGAAACTTTGGCTCTTGGAAGTGTGAAGATCCGCGTGGGGGATGGGCAGTGAGTAGTCCAACAACCCCTTCTTGGAGCACCAGGTCTTCCCAAGTCGGGGTCGAGCTGGGGTCTGGGTTGGAGGCGGGCCCAGGCCCGGGGCCCTGCCCAGCAGGCGGGCTCAGGCCTCAACGTCGTAGGATCTCCTCCTCGGGGCCAATTCTGCCTCTGGGGCGCACCCGGGTGGCCTTTCCGGGCCCGCAGCTTCCTCCTGCAGTCCAGCCCCTCGCGTTCCCGCCCCCCTCCCTCGGCCCTAGTCTGGCCGGGCCTCGCGGCGGTGGCGATACCGATGATAGCGGCGACTGGGCTGCGCCCCGCCGTGTCCCCGAGTCCCAGGAGTCGGCGCTGCGCGGTGAGTGCTTGCGTGGCGCGGAGTCGCGCGGTCTGGGGTTGTCTTTGTGTGCGGCCGCGCCTGCACCGCACGCGCTGGGGGCGCCGGGTGCTTGGAGCTGGGAGCCGGCGGCCCTTTCCCATAAGGCACCAGTACCCTGATCCGAGGACACCGCTAGGGCTCTAGGGCCCCGAGGAGCTAAGAGCACCCCTGCCTGGCCGCTCCCTTTTTGGGGCTGAGACCCGCTGGGACTTGTGGGATCTGAAGACTCCCGGAGTCTGGGAGTTGTGGGGCCCAGGACTGGGTGGGTGACTGTTCAGGCCCTGGGTGTGGAGTGGGCATGAAGGCAGGTAGGTCACTGCGTTGATGGTTCTGGAAGCTTAAGGAAGCTGCTAGCCAAGACTAGGAGGGAAGCATTCCCCCGACTTTAAGGAGAAAAACACCATGAATGCCAGCTCTGATAAGGGAAGCTGAGAGAGAGGGGAGCACGAGGTTGGATGGCCCCCTGTGCTTGGTTCTGAAGGGTGAAGGTGTCGATGACCGGCGGGCTTCTACATGCTGCAGAAAAGCACTCGGGAACAGGTTCAGGAAAGGCTCCCTCAGAATTAAAGATTGAAGTGCAAATAGGGATGGGGCAGTTTGGGGTGTCTTAGGTAAACGGAGATGGATGGAGGGGAGATCCGGAGGAAGGTGGGAAGAAGCTGCAGGTCCAGGTGGGACAAAGAGGACCGAGGATTGAATCCAGTTCCCCGAGGCCCTTCCTCACTAGGGCAGAGCCAGCCAATTCCAGATTTGAGAACTTAAGGCAGTCAACTGGCAGAAAAGGTTCTTTTTTATTTTTTATCCTCAAACCAAAACTGCCTTAACGAGAAATGCATGATGGATGACTCAGACCTGAGAGCTTATCATCGAAGGGAACTATTAAGCAAATACTAAATCAGAAGTTTGTATATGTGCATCTAGGGTTTTTGTGTATGTGTTGGGGCGGCACTGACTTAATTGTGAAAACGATTTCTTTTCAGACTGAGGATGATCTTTAAATAAGTATTGATTAAATTAAAATCCAAGTCCTTTTTAATTTTTTTTTTTTTTAGATAGGATCTCACTGTGTAGACCTGGCTGACCTTGACTCACAGAAGCCCACCTGCCTCCGCCTCCCAAGTACTGGTATAAAGTTGTGCATTACTATGCCAGGCTCAAGTCCTTTTCCTTTAAGTGTGTGCAGTAGCTCTTCAGCTTGAGAAATTAATGGAGCCATTTGACCTGTATGAGAGTTATTTATTTAGCCGAGCCTCCTTTCTCATCCCCTCTGAACTGCCCAGAAGTCCCCAGGGCTGCTGCTGAGCAACAACATCCCTTGTAGCTTGGGGACCTGCAAATAGGGAATTTGAATTCGTGTACTTGAATTGAAACCTGGGCTGATTGAATGGCAGGCAAGTGTGGAGGGCTGGGGAACTAAGTGGTGTGGAGTGGTGGCCTATATTTCCAACTTGCTTGGGAATGAGACTATTTTGCATGTGTGCATTTTCCTGGTAGCTGGAGTTCTGAAGCTCTAGCTTTTGGCTAATTGTGGCCCATGGATGTCTTCTCTCCTGGTATTACAAATACATCACACTTAGCTGACACAGGGTGTCCTGATGTCCCTGACATTTTCATCATGTGACTAGGGAAGTAGCTCAGTGTATTGAATGCTTGCCTAACATGCATGAAGCCTGTGTTAGATCCCCAGCAACAGGCAATGCATAAACTGGTTGTTGTGGCTCATGCCTGAAATCTCAGTGCTTGGGGGCAGAAGCAGGAGGCTCAGAAGTCATCCTAGGCTGCATTGTTCAAAGCTCTTCTGGGATATGTGAGACTTGTGTCCAAAAGAAAGATTTTCATTACATCCTCGCTTTAGGTTAGTCCTGTGAACCTCAGTTTTGCCACCAAGTGTCATGAGGCAAAGGGACAGAAGAGAGGGCATTTGTCACTGTATGGAGTAGCCCTGGTGATGATTTCATTGGTCCCATGACTAGCCCTGGCATCCATGGTGGCTTCCTCCTGCGTGCAGAATATTGCTTATGCACTCCAGACTTGTGCTGCCAGAGGGTGGACCCTGCGTCTTGTGAAGGAAGCAGCCTGGTTTCATGCCAGCCTCGGTGTCAGCGGAGAGCTGGAATTCTTGTCCCAGTTTTCTTTTCCATCCCTGTCCCCCTTAAGCAGTGTCCAGGCACCTGAAAGGAACACAGCACCTGAATGTCCAAGATACTCAGCTGCCTGGCAGCTGGGTGCCTGGCAGGTAGGCTGGATGCTTTAATGTTTATCTTCAGAACATTGTAGAAGTGGCGGCCTTTTAGAATAGCCCTCTGGGGAGCCAGCATCCTTACTCTGGAGAGGCCACACCTTACGCTTTCTGCAGGAGTCACCCTCCTCCAAAGCTGACCTCTAGGTGGAAGCCTTGATTCTTTTTGGCAGAATTTGGGTTGGACACCAAGATGAGAAATCCATTTTGGGATGCAGTGTTGGAGTTGGCCATTTCACATCCTCAGAGAGACTCCTAGATAGTGCTTTGTTTGTTTGTTTGTTTGTTTGTTTTTGTTTTTCTAGACAGGGTTTCTCTATAACTTTGGAGCCTGTCCTGGAACTAGCTCTTGTAGACCAGGCTGGCCTTGAACTCACAGAGATCCACCTGTCCCTGCCTCCCAAGTGCTGGGATTAAAGGTGTGCACCTCCACCCCTTGGATCCTAGAAAGTGTTAAGTGACTGACCTGTAGCCCGATGCTTCTGTGTTGGGCCATGGGCAGAAAACAACCCAAATCTTCTGAGGTTATGACCACATGGGGACTACTGAGCTGTGAATCTGAGTCATAGGGTTGGAAAAGGAGGAAGAGGGTAGGGAGGATGACGTCACTGCCCAGGAACTTATCCTCTGAGTGGGTGGGGACTTTTGATTGCTGTCCTCTTCTCCCCACCCTGGGGCAGGAGTGTCAGGGAAATCTACCAGCAAAAGGAGGGGGGCCTTGATCGGGGAGAGGGACTCAGTATGGCCACACAATGGGAGACGGCCACATATACAGCCCTTACCACCACCTGTACGTCCATTCTTGCAGTGTTCAGGGTAGGAGCACTGGGTTTTCAGGATTTAGGGGTGGGACTATGTAGAATGAACATCATGTGATTATCTTTTTTTTTGTTTTGTTTTGTTTTTTTTTGTTTTTTGTTTTGTTTTTCAAGACAGGGTTTCTCTGTAGCTTTGGAGCCTGTCCTGGAACTAGCTCTTGTAGACCAGGCTGGTCTCGAACTCACAGAGATCCGCCTGCCTCTGCCTCCCGAGTGCTGGGATTAAAGGCGTGCGCCACCGCCGCCCGGCTCATGTGATTATCTTAACATCATTGAAGAGAAGAAGAAATGGGCTGTAGATATGGCTCAGTGGTTAAGAGCATTGCCTGCTCTTCCAAAGGTCCCGAGGTGAGGGCAATCTGTTGTCTGCTTTCAGAACTGGCTCTTTCTGCCACTCCAGAGGCAGCTTCAAGTTTGACTCATTTTAGACACTGGCAAATGTGCCAGGGGTCCGCTTGGGTGGAGAGAACTCATCTGGTGAGCCAAGGAGAGAACAGGCCTGACCACAGAGACTTGTGGACCCTGAAAGAATATTCTTGTGCTGTCAGAGACCTAATCTTTGTCACACTGGTGCTCTCAACTCCTGGAGAAGAGACCTGCCTATGCCCTCCAGTTCTGACTAGTTCTTCCAGCTGGCAGCCCCCATTCTCCCTCTCAGTTTCTCTGTGGTCTTGGGAAAGATGCCCCCACACCCCTCATAACTTTGGCATTAGCCCTTTCTGGGGAATACTGGAATATTTGCTTATGAAGAGGCTCTGACCTTGGGGTGACAGCAGGTTTTTTTTTTGTTTTGTTTTGTTTTTGTTTTGTTTTGTTTTGTTTTTGTTTTTGTTTTTTTTTTTTTTTGAGACAGGGTTTCTCTGTGAAAAAGCCCTGGCTGTCCTGGAACTCACTTTGTAGACCAGGTTGGCTTTGAACTCAGAGATCTGCCTGCCTCTGCCTCCCAAGGACTGAGATTAAAGGCATGCACCACCATCACCCACTTTGGGGCTGGAACTCTTGATGCACGGAGCTACCACTCAGTTTCTGGGAGGAGCACAGGGAACGAAAATAGAATGAGCCAGACCGAGAGGTGAAGTCGAACTGTATGTTGGCTCCTCTGGAATCTGGTGATGGTGGCGTCCCGGTGCAAAGGAGAGCACTCAGAAGGACTAACAGTCTCCAGCACCGAGATGGATAGCCCTATAAAGGAGATCTTGGCTGGGAAGAGGTGGAGAAGCTCATGCCTGTGGCTGTAATAACAGTAATGACAATAATTACTGTGAAACTGGGCAGAGGATGTGTACCTATGATCCCAGCACTTGGGAAATAGAGGCAGGAACATCAGGAGTTCAGGGCCAGCCTCAGTTATATAAAGAATTTGAAGTCAGGAGACCCTGACTCAAAAAGCAGTAAGACAGACTGAAGAGATTGCTCAGTGAGAAGTGCTTGCCCCAGAAACCTGAGGACCTACCTGAGTCTGCATTCCCACAAGCCACTAAAGCTGGCTTTGTTTGCAATTCCAGAGTTGCTATGGTGAGATGGGGGGTGGAGACTGAATAACTCCCAGAAGCTAGCCTTGTCTCCAGCAAGGTCAAAGGCGAGGATGGACACCCAAGGTTGTCCTCTGATCTCCACACGTGTGCCGTGACACCGGTGTGTCTGCATCACGTATGCACACACAGTACTCACACACACACAATAAAATGTCCCACTGATTTGGCATTAAACACTTTAACCGGTCTTTCCTTGTTGTCTTTATTCCCATAGCAATTTTGTGGGTTAGGAATTGTCAGTCCTATTTTATAGATGAGTCTCAATAGGTAGTCACTGTCATTGACATTTCGTTGTGATTCTGGCAGGGCTACTGTGTCAGGATTTAAACCCAGGGCTACTCCTGAGCCTGTGCTGTGCTCTGGGCAGTTAAAGCGGCCTGGGAATTCCAGCTAATAGATGAGGAATCCAGACCTGAGGGCCTTCATGAGCTAGTTCTAACACTCATTAGTCACCCTTGCTGGTGATGGGTGACTGTGGGCCCTAAGGCAGCAGCCTTCCTTCTGGGCTCACATTCTCATAGGAACCTGGCCATGGGCCCCGGGCCACATATATTTCCAAAGGTCTTCCACTTCAGCACTGGCAGAGCCTGTTACTCTGCTGAGACCTGTCCCTGGTAGAGGCAGTGGGGCATGCTCAGAGAGGGGGAGTTTTCTGCTAGGCGAAACCTCTTTCAGGGCAGAAACAGAAAGGATCTGGAGGCAGAAAAGCATTGATACTTCTGTCTGGGCTGGCATTGCCAGACATGTTTAGATGGACACCTGGCAGGGCTCGACAGATGTTGAGTGAATTCAGGTGTATGTTTTATGGCCTGCCGGCATCTGCCCTAGGATCTACCCTCTGATTTGGGCTCCTATGCTCCTATCTCTTCCTTTCTTCCCATTCTGGCTGGTCCCTGAACCCGATATGAATTTCAATTTTTTTTTCAGAGCTCTGAGCCTCTGGTGGTATGTATATGTGCACGTACATGCCCCCTTGTGAATGCCCAGGTCAGCTTCCCACCTACCTCTGCAGGTGGCTCTGAGTTCAAGGTGGCATCATGCTGCTTTAAGTGACTGCTGGGTCCTAGAAGATGCTCATCACTTGAGGGCCTCTCCCTGCGCAGAAGAGTGAGAACTGTGGGCCAGCGCTGGGGCTCATGCCTCGCCATGGATACACTATCTACCAAGGCCTGTGGTTTGCCTTCTCTGGGTTTGGAGCCTTGATGTCTTTGTGGTAGCGATCATGTGGTTGGGGAGGCCAGTCACCCCGCCCTGGGTTCTGTCTCCTCTTTCTGTGTGCTTCCTGCAGGCCCAGGGGGAAATGGGTTGAGGATGCTGGAAAGACCTTGGGCCGCTCTGTAGGCGGTTCTGATGGCTGCCCGCAGTCTTGATTCACACACTCATTTTGAGAGGAAGTGGGGTTGTTCTGTTGGGTGGAATCACAGTGCCGGGGCATTGTATCCAATGGGTAGCCATGGACACAGAAGGCCTGAACTGACTCATTGTCAGGAAAACAAAGCCATCTTGGAGGCACCTCCCCGGGGAATTCTAGAGACCCTTCTTCCCTTGCCCAGGTCCCTCGCCCACTTACAGAGCATCTGGTGTTTCTTAGGTCAGCTTACATTGTCTTACTCAGCCACGCCCTGCGAGGACAGAGGATGTTACTCCCATTTTATGAATGAGCAAACTGAGAACCAGCCTCTATCCCTAAAGTCACATGACTTTGGGAATGGCAGAGTATGGATTTGAACCTTCAACTCCAAAGCCTCCTTCCTAGACACTAAGGCTCCCTTCCACCAGACCTTCAGTGATGTCTCCAGCCCAGCATGCAATTGTAATCTCATCAGGGATCAGTGACCGGGACCCTTCTTAGGGAATAAGAATGAGAGCCTAGCAAGTAAGCAGTAGAGCCAGAGCCAGGACTTAAAGCCTTGTACATCTTTGATATTGCTTGTTTTCTCTTTTCCATTTGCTTATGGCAGAAGAGTTACACAGTCATTGTAAAAACAAACAAACAAACAGAATGTGATCAAGTAGAAAACCAAAGTGGATTTGACCCTCATTCCCACATTCGGAGGTTGGGTTCACCATCAGGCTTCTAGATTCCTTCTTCATTTGTAAGCATCTGTCCATCTGTCTGTCCATCTAAGCACAGGTGTGTTCGTCCATCCATCCACCATCGAGCAGAGAGCCCTGAGCTCCCTATGGGCTCGAGCCTTTGCTGGGATTACGGATGTAAAAGTTAAAGGAAGCACACGTGGTTGCCACTCAGGGAGGTTCTGGGGTGCTGATCAGGCACGGTCGAGCAGCAGACTTTGTTCTGGCTTTGCTGTCAAAGGTAGAGAGGTATTAGCCATTTCATCTCAGAAAAAGGGACTGCAGTGATAAAAACATTCTCTTATGAGATAGGAAAGAGGGTCTTGTACTGTAGCCGCTGGAAGCAGCCCAGGAAGTGAATGTGGGGAGGTGGGCAGAGCCGGGTCAGTTAGGGCTCCCTTAGAGCTGAACCATTATTGCCAATGGATGAGCAAGCCTGGGTTCCCCGTGGAAGGGGGTGATTGGTGCATGTTTTATGAGTCCATATCTATGTATATGAGTGTGTTCATGTAGGTGCAAGTGTGTGTATAGGCACATGCATGTGTGTAAGTGGAAGCCAGGAGTTAACCTTGGTGTCTACCTCGGTTGTTATCTACCTTGTTTTCTGAGACAGGGTCTCTTACTTCACCTGGAGCTCACCAATTTGGTAAGCCTGACTGGCCAGGGGGCCCTTTCCCAGCTCTGGGATTGTAGGTACGCCACCACATCCTGCTTTCATGGAGGTGCCAGTCTGAGATCCGTATGCTTGTGTGACGATCACTTTATCCACTGATCATCTCCACAGTCCTGGATCAGTTCCTTCAGATTGGTGGTGGATAACAACTTAATTGCTAGCAGCCTAGACCAAATCCTTCCTAGCAACTTCAGTAAGAAAATCTTTACTGAGGGTTCCTGCAGAAAAGCTGAGGAAAGACTCTTGTTGGTTATGGCTTGGCTCACTTCTCTTCCCTGAAATGGGGGTGGGGCAAGGGTTCTTCCCTGAGTCAGATCAGGTCACAAGCCCAGGCTTGAGGTTGGGGCCACATCCTTCCAGTATCATACAGGCTGGATTCCCTGCAAGGGGGTTGATCCCTGGTATCAGAAGAAGCCATTGAGAATAAAAGAGGAACTCATTAAGGGCTGTGAAGAAAATAAGCATCCACCCTCTAGAGGTGTGTGTGTGTGTGTGTGTGTGTGTGTGTGTGTGTGTGTGTGTGTGTGTGTTACTCTATTGCCAAAGTGGGAAAGCACAGATGTCCAGGAGGAATTGAGCAAGTCAGGTGAGGAAGAGTGGTCTGTTGTTTGAATTGTATCTGGCCCCTGGGATTGGCTGTCCCCATGCTGAGCGAACTTAGAATCACTATCTCCAAGAAGCTGTCAGGGATATTTCAAGACAGTCTGGGGTAGAACATGGGGAGAGGGGGCGGAGGTGTGGGCCACAGCATCCCAGCTCCCCCACTGCACAGAAGCAACCTGGAATCCTTAAGTGACCTCTGCCTCATCTTCCCACAGCCTCTTCCAGAGCGCCGTCTTCCCAGAATATGCCGTGACGTGCACTCCTTCGCTCCTCCATCACCTTCTCTGCCACCTCCTCTCCCAGACAGGAATGTCCTCTTCTCTTGAGCAGTCCTTCCTAAACCTCCCTAATTGCTAATCCAGCATGCCAATATTACCTGTATACACCTGTACCAAAGAACTGGTCATATTATCCATTTTTCCCCAAACCTTTACCCTATATTTTTATGAAAATGTGGTATATTAGGGGCACAGGAAACGACTCAGTTAATTAAGTGCTTGCCTTACAAACATGATGACCTGAGTTTCGATCCCCAGAACCCAAGTAAAAGCCAGGTGCAGGGGTACCCCTACAGCCCCAGCACCGGGGGAGGTGAAGATAGGTTTGCTGATTCCAGAGGCTTGCTAACCAGTCAACCTAGTCAGTTGTGGAAGTTGGGAAGAGGGATGGACTTGGGTGGACCCAGTGAACTAACAGAGCAACACAGAGAACCTAAAAGTTCCAATCCTCTCCAGCTTCATCAGAAGCGGGTGGCCGGACATGGGAAGGTGGCCCTGAGTTCAAGGACTTATGGGTTTGAGCCGCACATTTGATAATCTATTGTTTTGACAAATTGTGTGGCACAGCTGCCCAGTGGTGACCTTGTCAAGGAAGAACAAATACTTGCAGGGCCTTGAGAAAGAGTGCATGCTTGTTCTATGTGGTTGCAGGGACTTATTGAGAACCGATATAAGCTGTCCTGGGAGACAGATTTTGGCTCAGCGTAAGGAAGCATTTTCCACCAATAAGAGCTGCCTCAAAGCAAGCAGTTTGCCTCGGATTGGGGGTAGCTGGTTCCTGTCTCCAAAGAGAACATACAAGCTGGTAAGGGTGGCCAGGGAAAGGTCCCCTGCTCTGACACCTAACTGTCCATTTCTGCAGTTGCCCCAGAGTCTCTTCTCATTCTATTGGTCTCCCTCAGGGATCCCAGCTTTGGTTTCTGTGTTCACCAGTGTATGAATGACTTTCCCTGCTTCTTACTGTGCTGTGGATGAACCTAGCTTCATTTCAGTCTGATTTTCTTCTTCCCCTCTCCTCTACACCCTAATCTGTGGGCTCGATTTCTCCCACTTGTCCAAAGCATCACTCCTCTCTCCTGTACAATCCCTGGGTCACCTTCATCCTTGAAATAGCTCTTAACTGGGTTCTGACATCCGTCGGCGATTTTTGAGACTGCAGCTCAAGTTTTGAGACAGCGACTTTGGACGGTTTCTTTTTTTTTTTTTCGAGACAGGGTTTCCCTGTAGTTTCTAGAGCCTGTCCTGGAGCTAGCTCTTGTAGACCAGGCTGGCCTCGAACTCACAGAGATCCGCCTGCCTCTGCCTCCCAAGTGCTGGGATTAAAGGCGTGCGCCACTACCGCCCGGCCTGGACGGTTTCTTTTGTGGCTGTGAGCACTAGCAATTTTCCTTGGGTGGAGAGAGAAAGAAGAGACAAACAGGGCTCCTTAAATTAGTCATTCAGATGCCGTAAGAAAGACCAAAATAACAGTGACTTATGCTAGAACAGATGCTTATTTCCCACCCATGTGACTATCTGGCTTTATCCAGGGCTGAAGCCATAGCCCCAGGGACCCTGTGTCCTGCTGCTTTGTAATGCTTGGGTGTTGCCCTGGCAGTATGCTCCTACAAGGCTTGCCACTTCTATTCCATGCATTGGAAGGGGGAGGAGAAAAAGAGGGTGCCTTCCATCTTTAAGGACACGACCCAGAAACTGTACATATTAGTTCCTCTGAGATCTGATTAGCCAGAAAACAGTCATGTGGCCACACCCAGCCAAAAAGGAGTCTGGGATCTGTAGTCTTTAGATGAGTGGTCCTATGCCTGACTAAATGCTACAGAAGGGAAGAACAGATTTAAGGAAATAATTGGTGGCTTCTATGGTAACATGGCTGCGTGAATTTCAATGTGAGTTGCATGAAAGTTAGTACACCATAAGGATTAAAATATTGAAGAAGGTCCATCAGGTTTGGCAAAGTTTCTTTTATAAACATTGAACTCAGAGAGAGGAAGTTGGGCCAACAAGATGGCTCAGCAAGGTAAGGTGCTTATTTCCAAGCCTGAGGATCTGAGTTCAGGCCCCAGGATCCATACGGTGAAGGAAGAGAACTGACCCCCACAAGTTGTCTCCTCACCTCCGTACACACGCTCTGGGATGCACTTCTGCATGCCATAAATGGGTGTAAACAATTACAGAATTTTAAGAAAGATCCAGCTATTTTATGTGTACGAATGTTTTGTCTACATGTATGTGTGTGCACCATATGTGTGCCTGGTACCAGAGGAGGTCACATCTGGAACTGGATAGTTGTGGCCTGCCATGTGGGTGCTGGGAATCAGGGTCCTCTGCAAGAGCAGCAAGTGCTTTCACCACTGAGCCTTCTCCAGTCCTGTACTTTTTGTTCTTGTTGTTGTTGTTGTTGTTGTTGTTGTTAAAGAAAGGTGAGTGTAGTCATTGTTTTTCTATTGTGATGAAGCACCATGCCCAACAAAAGGAAGGGCATAAGAGCCGGGTATGGTGGTGTGCACCTTTGATCCCAGCACTTGGGAAGCAGAGGCAGAGGCAGAGGCAGAGTGAAGGCGTGGTAGCAAGAACAGCTGAGAGCTTACATCTTGAGCTACAAGCAGGCAGCAGAGAGCACATTGGGGATGGTGCCAATCTTTTGAAACCTCAAGCCTGCCCCTAGTGGAATACCTCCCCCAACAGAGCCACACCTCTTTGTGTATATATATGTGTCTGTGTTTGTGTTTGTGTGTGTGTGTGTGTGTGTGTGTGTGCATATGCATTGGTGTTTTGTCTCCATGTATGTCTGTGTGAGTGTGTGTGTGTGTGTGTGCATATGCATTGGTGTTTTGTCTCCATGTATGTCTGTGTGAGTGTGTGTGTGTGTGTGTGCATATGCATTGGTGTTTTGTCTCCATGTATGTCTGTGTGAGTGTGTGTGTGTGCGTGTGTGTGTGTGTGCATATGCATTGGTGTTTTGTCTCCATGTATGTCTGTGTGAGGTGTCAGAGTTCCAGAACAGTTGTGAGCTGCCATTTGGGTCTTGGGAATTGGACCCTGATCCTCTGGAAGAGCAGTCAGTTCTCTTAACCACTGAGTAATCTTTCCAGCCCCCTGGGCTACACCTCTTAATCCTTCCCAAACAACTACCAACTATTCAAATATGTAAGTCTGTGGGGGACATCTTCATTCAAACCACCACAGTGGGAGACCTTATTAAGACTACAGTGAAGTGGTAGAGCTAAGATCAGAACCCCAAACCTTGGGCTCACTTTCTCGGTTTTGTTTGTTTTTTTTGGTTTTTCGAGACAGGGTTTCTCTGTGGCTTTGGAGCCTGTCCTGGAACTAGCTCTGTAGACCAGGCTGGTCTCGAACTCACAGAGATCCGCCTGCCTCTGCCTCCCGAGTGCTGGGATTAAAGGCGTGCGCCACCATCGTCCAGCTTTGGGCTCTCTTTCTGCCATTGTGTATGTGTGTGTGTGTGTGTGTGTGTGTGTGTGTGTGTGTGCAGGCTTGTGTGCCTGTGTGGTTGCTATCTGTGTAAGCCAAAGGACAGCCGTGGCTGTTGTTCCTCAATTGTCATCCACCTTGGTTTTATTCGTTTTTGCTTTGAGACAGGCTCTCACTGGCCCACAACTCACCACATAGGCTGGGTTGGTTCACCAGTGAGCCCAGGGGTCTTCCTGTCTTCATCCCCTCAGCCCTGGGATTACAAGCACCTACCACCATACCTGCTGCTCCCGCTGGGTTCTGAAGATCAAACTCAGTTCCTCCCGCTTTCGAGGCCTTGGTCTTCATTTGCTGTCATATCAAGGAGGTCTGCTTGAAAGGCAGCAGATGGGGCTGAGTCTCACCTTTCCCAGCCTTACCTGGAGAGCTGCTCCAGGCCTTCAGGATGCACTTGGACACTGTGATGGCTCTCAGGTGCCACTGAGCAGCCCTCATGGTATCTTAAAGTGGGCTCTACTGAAAGGCATGTCCACCTGCTGTACCGGGTCTGCTACTTGAGAGCATAGCACAGATGAGTCACCTCTGTCCTTCAGTTGCATAGGATAGAAACTTAGCTGGAACTGGATGAAGATTGGTCCATCTAGGTCTGCAGCTTGTTTCAGGCATATCTGGATCTAGGAACTTAGCTGATACTTTTAGAGTTCTGCGACTCTCCCTTCTGTCCTCTCTATGGGAGGTTAGTGGGGTGTGGAGTGGACTATAGGGTGGAACTAAAGAGATGGTCCTGTAGTTGAGAGCATCTATTGCTCTTGCAGGTAACCTTGAGTTCGGTTTCCAGAACTCACGTGGTGGCTCACAGCTCTCTGTAAGTCCCATTTCAGGGGAGCTGATACCCTCTTCTAGACTTTGTGGGCACCTGCACCCATGTGTGCATGTACCCACACATGTATAAACAAACATTCAGCTACACATACAAACAAATCAGGCTGGAGAGATGGTTCTGTGGTTAAGTGTTGCTGCTCTTGCAGAGGACCTGAGTTCAGTTTCAGGTTATCCAGCACTCTCTTTTTTTTTTTTTTTTTTTTTTTTGGTTTTTCGAGACAGGGTTTCTCTGTAGCTTTGGAGCCTGTCCTGGAACTAGCTCTTGTAGACCAGGCTGGTCTCGAACTCACAGAGATCCGCCTGCCTCTGCCTCCCGAGTGCTGGGATTAAAGGCGTGCGCCACAGCCGCCCGGCCCAGCACTTTTTTTTTAATAATAATAATAATAATCATCATCATCGTCATCATCATCTTATAAAAAGAGACTGGAGTGATGCCAGTGGTTATGGTGGGAGAAGAATCCCTATTGAGTACCCGTGGGTCCAAGGCATCTTGGCCCAGAGCTCATTAGCAGTCAGGTTTGCAGTTCTGAATGTATGGAGTAATGAGTCTTGGGTGATGTTTTGAAAGTATCCTTGGATCCTGATTCTGCTGGATTTGGATAAGCTTGCAGTAGCTTCAAGTGAGGGTGGCTGGTCCTTACTTACAGTGTCTCCAGGAGGCCAGGGCACTCTGTAGTCTTTCTTGCAGGGGCTCCATGGTGTTTCTTGGCTGAAATTACAGTGGTGGACATCCTGGGTCCAGAATGAAGAAAAGGAACGAAAGGGAGCAAGCTTGGTGTCCACTCTGGAAGCCTCTCATGGACCCTCTGGAGTGAGGGACAGCAGTGCTCTGGGGACACACGATTAGTCTGATCAGGAGGGGACTCCTGGCTCCCCACACATTCAGCATACATTCACAAATGATCCTTAGGGTAATCCCCAGTAACAGGAAGCAGCTTGAAGCATGGGAAGACATCCCAAGATGAGCCTTGAGTGTTAGGTAGAGGAATGTAGGACTTTTCTTGTGCGTTCTGGGGGGCTGTGGGGGATTTGTCAGTGGGGGAGGACATGAGCCTGATTCCTGTTTTAGTACTGAGGAGAAGGCACCTGAGAAAAGGATTCGGTAGGGATGATTTGTGGGACTTACGGGGTCAGTGAAGAGGGCCGAGGTGACCCTAGACGACGGGCGCAAGCAGCAGTGAGAAGGGCTGGAAGCGCTGACCGACTCGGGGTTTGTTTTTGTTTTAAGACAGGGTCTCTTATTGCCCAGGCTGGCCTTGTACTCACTATGTAGCTAAGGATGGCCCTGAACTCCTGATCTTCCTGCCCCCACCTCAGAGTGCCAAGATTACAAGCATGTACCATCACACCTGGCTTGTGAGAGGCTGGAGGTTGAAGCCAGAGCTTCAGAAGCCCTCAACCGACTGAGCCACGTCCCAGCTCCCAGGCCTTGCTTCCTAGGGGATAAAAGAGGACAGAAGACGAAGAAGCTGACAACTCTGTGGGCTTTAGCTTCCTATGGCACATTGCCAGTAGTCCAGGCAGCTGCCTGCTAGGTTTTCCTGCAGGCTGACTGTGGCCCATTTGTCAGGCAGGAAGTGGTGTCCCCAAGGATACTGCTATGAATCGGAGCTGCTGACTCAGCACCCAGACGGGGAGGCTTTGAGGCCACCAGACTTTGGACCGGAAGCACCTGGAAAGGAAGTGGCTGCCCAGGGCTTCTCCGCAATGGGCTGTCGACAGCCAGGGAAGGGGTTGGCTAGCCAGGATGCTGGGTTTGGCTGAGGGACTCCCTCTGTGCAGCTTCCTGGCATCAGGAGTGGGGGAAGGGGTGCGCAATAGGCTAGAACAGGATGGAAGGGCTGTCCCCAGGTACCCGAGGCTAGACAAGATGCTTGGCTGTTGGTAGGATTTGCTCCATGAAGGGTCAGAAAAGACTGCTGCAGGATTGGGCTCCTTTCAGCTCTGCTCAGTGACAGATGATTTGACATTAAGAAACTTAATTTTTCTTAATTTTTTTTTGTTTTTTGGGTTTATGTGTTTGTGTTTATGTATGTATTTATTTGTTTGTTTCACCTGCAAAAAAATGTGACCAAGGATGCAATCTGCCACTAGGGGTGGCTGGGAGGGTATGGAATGTTCATATTGTTGCTAATCATCGTTAGGTGGGACAGATGGACACGGGTCACATGGCTTGAGCAGGCAACAGTGAGGGACATAAAAAGTGGTGCATGCAGCCTGCTTGCGTCAGGCACCTGAGAAGCTGGAGTACGTGCTGAGCCCAGGGAAGTCTGGAACCCCTCTGACCCAGGCCCGATCTATTGCAGCAGATCCAGCTTGCTCTGGCCACCCCTCTTCATTTCTGCTGGGTCTTGGTTGCTTGGTACATGTATTAAATTGGCAGATGTCCCTCCCAAACGCCACATCCATACATCCAGCTGCTCCTAGAACCCCGCCCTGGGGTTTCTGCACACATGCTCCTATTCTAACACACCCAAGACCAAATGTTTCACACTTCCTGTCCCAGCGATCAGGGCTCAGAACCAACTGTCCTGACTGCTGCCTTCCTCGTTTCCCACACTCTTAAATGCTGTCATTTCTATCCACGCCTGCTTTGCCCCTTGGTTGGCTTCTCCCATTTATTCTGCAGATGCTATCGAATTAGCCCTCACAATGATGCTGTTTATCTATCCCAGAACCTTCAGTGGCTCCTGGCTACCTTTAGGGTAGAGTGTACTTTTCAAATTAAACCCCACGTTTCTCTAAAACCTTCTCTTTTACTCTCCTATCAGCCAAAGTGACCTGGGCACAACCCGGACCCCAAGCTTCATCAACCTTGTCTTGCTGGCTACCTGACTTCTTCCCTTTTGGATTTGGATGGTCCTGAGGAATTAGGAAGGTGTTAGGGAGGAACTTTGGAGACAAAGGCCTCTCTTCCTCTTCCACAGGCAGGAGCAGCCATCCGCCACGGAGAGCCCAGCTGTCAGCTGCCTCACAGGAAGATGCTGCGTGGATGGGGTGGCCCCAGGGTGGGTGTGTGTATGCGCACAGCCCTGGGAGTCCTATACTTCTGCCTCACAGGTGAGGGGAAAGATCATTGTCATGTTGGTGTGTGACGATGCCTACTCCTTCCTGGGCTACTTCCAGGCTGGCTCTGTCATGAAGAATCATACTGATTTCCATCTCTGGGATCCACAGGCAACCTTCTTCACCTTAGTCTGTACTTTTCCATCTGGGAAATGGGACTTGAGCGCTGTGTACTATGATAGTTCCAGGTTCCTGAAAGCACTGTGTAAATTCTCTTCAGGACCCTTGTGCCTAGGGCTTCTCTGCCCAGAACTTTCTACCCTCAGACAGAGGCATGATTCCGCTCTTTATTCTATTGTAAGCCTTTGCTCAAATGGCAGATCCTCAGCATGCTTCCTTGGCTGCTTTGCATAAAAGCATAGCCCTCTCTCCCTCCCTGTCCCTGTGCTTTATCACCTTCCTAGCTTTTGCCTCCACTTGACGTATGGTTCCTTTGTTTATTTCCTTTTTTCCCCTGCTCAGAAGATAGGACCTATCCTCAGGGTTGGGATGGATGCTTGCTATATAGTCAGTGCTCGATCACCATGATGAACAAGTCAAGGTACTTCCCGGATAGTACTTGGCTGTGTAAATGCCCTATTCGTATAGTCTGACAACCCATAGAGAAAACAAAGCCGAGTGTCTGGTGCCATCTAGTGGTCACAGGAGGCAATACCCATCTCTGCCACTAAGGGTTGACTTCTTTTTTGGTTTGTTTTTATTTGTTTGTTTGAAACAGAGTCTCACTATGTATCCCTGACTGTCTATCCTGGAACTCACTATGTAGACAGGCTGACCTCGAACTCACAGAAATCCACTTGCCTCTGCCTCCTGAGTGCTGAGATTAAAGGCGTGCATCACCACCACACCCAGCCTGATTCTCTCTTCTTGATAGATAGAAAGAAAGGGCTTTGGGTGATTTAAATTCCATGTCCCAGATGTCCCCTGCAAGGGACACCTTGGTGTCTAGTTGGCAAGGATGGGAACTGGCCTAAGATTTCATGGGATTACTGAAAGATAGCCAGGCCCAGCTTCAACCGCTAGACATCATGTACTAAGTGTGGAATGCCTAGTAAAACACTAACCACAGAACTAATACAATTTTCTAAGCCCTCTGTGGGTGCTACACTCAGTTAGCTTCCTTTGAAGGCTGTGCTTCACATATTTTGAGTGTGCCTGCTTCCTATGGGCAGAGTTCTCACCTAATCCCTCCGTCCAAGCACAGCACATTCCCCAGACCCTTCCTGACTTCTCAGAGCTGCTGAAGCAGAGATGACGGGCAAACAGAGGTTCCTGGCAAGGAAGGTGCCAGGAAGTCCATGGGATAGAGGGCACAGGTGACCACAGAGGAGCCTGTCCCAGGACCCTTTTCTCAGGGAGGGTTTCCTTCAGGATGATTTACATTCTGTTACATAGTTACTTTTCTATAGCTGTGACAAAAGCCTCCACAGCCAAGGCAGCTTTAAAAGGAAGCATTCCATCTGGGGGCTTACAGTGTCAGGGGTGGGGAGCCCATGGCCATCAAGGCGGGGAATGTGGCAGCAGGACTGCAGGCAGGCACTGGGCAGCAGCTGAGAGCTTACGTCTAATCCACAAGCACACAGCAGAGTGAGGGGTGGCATGGGCTTTAGAGACCTCAAAGTCCACTCCCAGTGACACCTCCTCTGACAAGGCCACACCTCCTAACCCTTCCCAGACAGTTCCACCAACTGGGAACCGAGCATTCAAACATACGAGCCTGTGGGGGCCATCCTCATCCAAACCACCACACATTCCTTCCTTCTCATCCGTCATCAATCAGCAAATATTGGTAATTCTGACTGCATCTCAGATCTGGCTGGTTCTATGGCCACTCTTCAGTTTTTGGATTTTTTTTTAAGACAGGGTTTCACTATGGAGCCTTGACTGGCCTATAACTTGCTATATAGTCCAGCTGGCTTGAATTTACAGAGATCTCCTTGCCTTTGCCTCATGGTGCTGGAAGTAAAGCCTTGTAGCTGACTCCTGTGCTAACTACCTCACGTGTCCTCTCTTCTACTGTATCACTACCACAGTTTTATTTTTTTTTTTTTATTTTTTGTTTTTCGAGACAGAGTTCCTCTGAGTAACAGTTCTGGCTCTCTTGGAGCTAACTTTGTAGACCAGGCTGGTCTCAAACTCACAGAGATCCACCTGCCTCTGCCTCCCAAGTGCTGGGATTAAAGGTGTGCGCCACCACTGGCCGGTTTCACTATCACTTTTTTAAAAACATTTTTATTTATTTATTATGTGTACAGTGTTCTGTCTGCACATGTGCCTGCAGGCCTGAAGAGGGCACCAGATATCATTACAGATGGTTGTGAGCCACCATGTGGTTGTTGGGAATTGAACTCAGGACCTCTGGAAGAGCAGCTCTTAACCGCTGAGCCATCTCTCCAGCCCTCACTATCACTTCTTATGAGGACCTCTGAGGTGGCCCCTGACTACTCTCCCTCTTACCCTTCTACAATATAGTCTCCTTGTGTAGGGGAGCCAGGGCAAGCTTCAGGCTTTGCTACCCACATTACATTTAATAACCACTGTCCTTCTTAATGCTATTCCCTCGAAGGCAGAAACCTCAGGTTTCTTCCAGTGTCTCAAAAGCCTGTCTGGCCCCCTCAGAGGGCCTTCCCATAGGCTCTCACTGACCCCCTACCTCAGGGACTTCCTGTCTGCTAGTCCCCCTTCCTGGTGCCCACTTATGTAGGCTCTGTGTTTTACACAGCATGTGCTTTGCACTTTATTTAAAGACAGGGGTGTTCTTTCTTGTGTGTCTGTTTAGGAAGTGAAGCAAAGGACAAGCACCCATGAAGTTCTCTCAGTCAGATAAAATCACTGAGGACATTGGGTGTTCGCTTTTTGTAGGCACCCCTGCCTAGTTATCCGAATAGTATGTAACTGTGGGAAATGGAGAGGACCTGGCGCCAAGTCCCTGGCTTCTTCTGTTCCCTCTTTCTCTTTTACAGTAGTCCTTCTTTTTGGTTTTCTTCTCTCTCCCCCCTCTCCCTCCTCTCTTCTCTCCTCTCTCTCCCTCTCCTCTCTCTCTCTCCTTCTTTGGGTCAGAGTGGATCCAAAACTGGACAAGAGTTCTAGCACAGGCGCGGCCACAGCCCCACTTCCCCAACCCCACCCCCATAGTCTAATCAGAAGCTGATAATTATCTGTGTTCATCACAAACCGCCTCTCTCTTCCATTAGGATGTAAACGAGCTCTAGAGTGTGACCTGGTCTTGGTCCTTGTTACATTCCGAATTCCTGTTGATGGATTAGCTGCTTAGGGTGAGGAGCGTAGATGTGGAACTTTGCTTGAGCCACAGACCTAAAAGCAAGGTTGTACAAAGCCTAGAGATAGCTGGGGAAGGAGAGAGACCCTGAAAACCCCACCTTTCCTAACCACCCTCCGACTCACCCCCAGGAGCTGTGGAGGTCCAGGTCTCTGAAGACCCTGTGGTGGCCCTGGTGGACACTGATGCCACCCTCCGCTGCTCCTTTTCCCCGGAGCCTGGCTTCAGTCTGGCAGAGCTCAACCTCATCTGGCAGCTGACAGACACCAAACAGCTGGTGCACAGCTTCACTGAGGGCCGGGACCGAGGCAGTGCCTATGCCAACCGCACGGCACTCTTCCCTGACTTGTTGGTACAGGGCAACGCATCCTTGCGGCTGCAGCGAGTCCGAGTCACCGATGAAGGCAGCTACACGTGCTTCGTGAGCATCCAGGACTTTGACAGCGCTGCTGTTAGCCTGCAGGTGGCAGGTGAGTGTGGTCCACGTGCCGTTCTTCTGCGTGCGGGCTCTCATACACTGCTCCCCACAGCTCTCAGTCACGTCCTAACGGTCTTGCGCATCCTCTCTCCCACTGTATCTCCTGCACTGATGATGCTGCTAACCCCTGCCCTCTGCTACCCTCCTGCCTTCTGCTCAAAGTCCAGCATGACTCTGGAGCCCCATAACGACCTGGGGACGAGGTGACAGTCCTGTGTGCCTTGAGGCCACAGTGTTCTGACAGGGATCACCTTGACTGGTCACGTGACCACATTTTGGCTGGCCAAGGACCGTGGCTTGTTTGACTTACACAGCATTCCTAGGCTGGTGCAGGGTGCTAATGGCACCTACAGATGCCTGGTATGCAACCTGGTGGTGCAGTAAGATGTGCACAGCTCGGTCACCATGACAACCCATAGAAGCCCCATGGGTTTTTATTTTTTTTTTTTGGTTTTAAGTGGCACCTTAAAGGGAGGTTATAGTTCTGTCGATTGCATTTGAAGTTAAAGGAAGTTAGTTCCCTATCCTCAGTATCCCAGACAACAGAGATAGCTGAGAGTGATAGGAACGTGATGGGCGGGGACTCCAAGTAGTGTGGAGTCACTGGTCAAAGGCCTTCTTGACCCCCTCCCCCACCCCCAGCTCCAAGGCTATAGAAATTTCTGGAAAGGATGGAGATGCATCTGGGTCAGCAGAAAGCCACGGGACAGGAAAGCCACGGAACTTCTGCTGGGGAAGGGGTTTGCTCTTGCTGGAGCGCTTGACAATCCCATTGCCCAAGTCTGGACCCCAGGGATGGCTCTTAACAGACAAGACCAGCCTGCTGTGAAGGTCAGATATGAAACTCGATCTGCCTAGAGAATGGGAAGGAACAAGGCCTGGATTTTGATGGTAAAAGAGGCTGCGGAACAACTGGAGAGGCCCTGTCCTTTCTTACTGCTGTGTCTCTACGATTCTGGAGGTCCGGGTTCTGAAGATCCGTGGTGGCCTTGCTGGACAGTGACACCAACCTAGGCCGTTCCTCCCCCAGCCTGGCTCCAGCCTGGCACAGTTTAACCTCATCGGCTAACTGATGGGTACTAACTAGCTGGTGTGCCGCTTCCCCACGGGCTGGGACCTGGGCAGGGCCTATTCCAGGGGGCAGCACTCTCCCTCGACCTGCTGGCTTAGGACCATGTGTTCTTGAGGATACAGCACACGTATGTAGCCGACGAGGGCAGCTTTGTAAACATCGGGGACTTTGTCAGTGCTGCTGCTAGCCTGCAGGTGGCAGTTCAGTACCAGGAGGGAGCATTGTCTGTCCCTTTCCCAGTCTGTATGCAGCCCACCCACTTGTCCCGCTGCTGACCTCAACATCAAAGAAACCCCAGGGCTGACTCCTAGCTAACAGCCCATGTGTCCTTGCACCACTGTATCTCTTGACCTGACCATTATTTATCTCATCCCTGCCACCCTCCAGCTCCCTACTCGAAGCCCAGCATGACCCTGGAGCCCAACAAGGACCTGCGTCCCGGGAACATGGTGACCATCACGTGCTCCAGCTACCAGGGCTATCCCGAGGCTGAGGTGTTCTGGAAGGATGGGCAGGGACTGCTCTTGACTGACAATGTGACCACATCCCAGATGGCCAATGAGCGGGGCTTGTTTGATGTCCACAGCGTGCTGAGGGTGATGCTGGGTGCTAGTGGCACCTATAGCTGCCTGGTACGCAACCCCGTGTTGCAGCAAGACGCTCATGGCTCAGTTACCATCACAGGTAAGGGGAGAAGGTTAGCGGAGGAAGGACTGAGGGAGCAGCTACCTCCTCTCGAGGCCCTGACCTGGAATATCAGTATAAAAATACTCATTATGGTGTAGATTTCAAACATTTCCAGAGCTTCCCAGGTGAGAAGTCTTTAAGGTTCCTTGTTTCCTTGAGCTGATGGAAATCATTTCTAACGTTTGCTCCTGAACATGCTTCCCACAGCTCTTAACGCCTCTTACTTACATGGACCGCAAAGTACCTGCCTGGAATCTAGAGGGTGGGTAGAATTTTGGGGCAGTGGCAAGGCTTGCTTAGAGACAAGAGGGTGTGTTTGTCTTGCTTCCAGCGTACACTTCTTTGGTGTGAAGGAATTGCAACTGTGAAGCCCTGGAAGACTGTGGGGCCTCCCAGGTGGATCCTACTCACCTGGGTCAAGGGCAGCCCTCTCTGCAGACTAGAGCGCCGGTAGATAGCCAGAGTTGTCTCTACTGCCCCCATGTGGTCAATGCTAGATTGAACCTCTAATATTAGGGAAGTCACTTCATCTCCGGTTTCCAGGTCAGCTCTAGCCCAGGTCGGCACCTCCAGTGCTTTAGGCTGTAAAGAGGACTTAGGCTCACCTTCTTGCCAAGGTAGGCAGTCACTGTCTGTATTTGTCCCTGACGTGTTCCAATTCAGTGCTTTGGTAGGTCTGTGTGCTAGGTCTAGCTCCCTAGGTCCTACCTCAGGGGCGTGTGAGCTTTCCCAGGGACCGCCTACATCTCTGAGGTCAGGAAAGCAGGTTGTCTGTCACTGGTCCTTGCCTTTTCGCATTCCACAACTTCTGCCCGACACCCCCAGCCCATTCAGCTCTTTACTTCCAATGGTTTCCTGTGTCCGGGTAAATCTTAGACTTCACTGTAGGGAGCCAGTCTATGCCTCATCTAAGGGAGTCACTTCCTGTGTTCCCTCATGTCCTGAGTACCACCTTGACCTTGTAGAGAACACCATAGGAAAAAAAAATATTTCACTGGGGCTGGAGAGATGGCTCGGTGATTAAGAACACTGACTGCTCTATCGTGAAGAGCAGAGTTCGCATCCTAGCACCCATATCAGACGGCTCTCAAATGACTAGACCTCTGAGTGGTCACATGCCGTTTTCTGGCCTCTGTGGGTACCCTCACATACACGTTTGAACACACACACACACACACACACACACACTAAATCACTTTGTTCACAAGAGAGACCAAGAACTGTGGCATGAGACAGGAAGGACAGAGGACTCATAGCCATCTTACACCAGGTGGGCCGGGCTCTCTGTGCACTGACCCTGTGAAGCAAGGGCTTGCATGTGGAAAGAGCATTCGCCCCACCTCAGAGAACATTCTTTACACCTCTGTAGTTAGCATGGAAAGAATTTCATCTGGGCCAGTGTTGCCAAGCACAATTCAGACAAGACCCAGTGAAAAGGGACTCCACTCAAGACCAGAGACTAGCACAGTGGCTCCATACATTTTGGGGGGCCAGACACCACTTTGAAAATTAGACAAGTGATAGAGGCCATGATTTGCCCATAGCTTGGAGGGTCCCCAGCCTCTGCAAACTCTATTTGAGGACCTCTTTGCATCCTGCTTCCCACATTCTGCAGCAAGAGACGAGCCGGGATCTGAATCCAGCATTGGCCTCTTAGCCCAGTTTCCCTCCTCCCCGCGGCTGGCCTCCTGTTTTCGTTAGAACAGATCTGGCTTGCCTTGGAGCCCTTGGCCTGCATTTTGCTTCGGGCAGCTCTGCCTTGTGCAGCATTCTGGGATTTCGATGCTCAGTCCTCTAGCTGCTCTCCCTCCACCTGATGGGGCTGAGTGACATTGAGTGCTGTGCCAGGCCTCTCTGGAGAGGGCTTTCTGGAGCAAGAACTGGAGATATAGGTCTGAGCCCCAGCTGACTGTGCCCTTTGCTAGAGGCACGAAGGAAGTCTGACAGTATTTCAGGCAGTTTAGGGGCAAACACAGGGAGATTTTCCCTTTGAGTAATTAGCTTATACTAATTAGATATTGAATAGATTCCTTGTGATATTTCATGCGTGTGTATAATGCATTTTGATGATATTCACCTTTAATACCATTTCACGTCCCGCTTTCTTTCCTGCTGATCCCCTTCCTCTGCCCAGCTAGTCCCCTCCTACTTTTATTATTTTAAAACCTTATTTACTGTGTGTGTATACTAAGGTCAGAGGACAACTTTCGGGAATCGGTTCTCCCCTTCCCCAAAGGCTCTGGGCTAGCACGTAGGTCATCAGGCAGTCCCAGAAGACTCTTTACCAGCCAACCCATCTTGGTGTCCCCCTCCCATTTTACTGTCTATTCTTTGTGACACAGTGACTTTGGTTAGGATTGCTTACAGGAGCACAAGTGCAGGATCGATTAGAGGAGCTTGGGCACTTTATCGTGGGGCTCTGTCGCTGAAGAAAATGTCTCTCCCTTCCCTAGTAACCATTAGCTGCCTGTGGTTCTTCAGGGAGGGGTGGAGTCCCTTGAGTATTTCTGCTGTCCACCCATCTTCAGATTCCAGGATCCAGAGCAGCAGCGTGCCCTGCCCCCAGCCCATATTTGTGGAAAGTGTATTTGCTGCAAGGACTTACTCCAGTTCCTCTGGGCCTGGACCTCTGCAGGTTCAGGTGCAGGGCCCCCGCTGCCTGTGTACTCCAGAGGCTTCTAATGCCCTGGCTCCTGGCTGTCCCCAGAGGGCAAAAGGAACCAGCTGTCTTTGTTAGAGGTTTTTTCCCCCTCCAAGGCTCTGCCCAGCAGCCAGTGTGGCTCTAGGCGAGGGTGGAATCTATGCTGGAGTCCTGTGGGCTGTGCTTAGGGCAGATGCTGGCCTCAGCCCCACCTTGAGCTCCTCGGCCTCACTCATTCTCTTGACCTGAGGTATCTAACGGGGGCAGCCTCAGGGCTGCACGTGAACGTTCCCTTGGTTAGGCTCCCCCAGATCCGCACGAGTCCTTGAGGCCCTCATCTGTGTTTAGAACTAGGCACACTTTCTGTAAAGAGACAGAGAATGAATACCTTATGGGCCATGTGCCCACTTTGTGGGCCACGTGCCGCTTTTCTGAAAGCTGCTGATTTTGTTTGTTTGTTTATTAGTCTATTTATTTATTATTGTCAGCATCGCATTGTCTTAGTTGACTTTGAATTCAATATGAGTGAGGGTGACCTTGAGTTTCTTGAGACCATCTCTACCTCCTTAGTTCTGGGATCACAGGTGGCATGGGAAACCATGACTGTTTATGTCATGCTAGGAACTGAACCCCAGGCTTCATGTATTCTGAAAAGCCAGCTGAGTCGCCTCTCCAGAGTCCTGGAGCTTTTCCTTCTGTTCTTCTGTGTTTCTCTTCTCTTCTCTTTTCTTTCTTTCTCCTTTCTTTTTGTAACTTTTTACAAAAATAAAAGCTAATACTAGCTCATGGGTTGTCAAAAACAGGCCACACCCTGGCTCCAGGGAGGTAGCTGGCTGGTGTCAGACCCTTAGGATGATGTAAGCCAGGTGGGACTGCAACCCTCAGGGAGGCCTCTGGAGAGATGATTCTTAAGCCAGATGGGGAATTTGGGAGCTCCTGCTAGGAAGGGAAAATGACAGGAGACGGGCGGAGGCCAGAAGGTGTCAGGGTCTCTGCAGAGAATGGCTGAAGTGGGACTTCCTGTGGTGACATCACACACAGAAGCTGGGAGCCTGGACGCTTAGTCAGCTTAGAGATCCTTACGCCACTCTCAGATGACAGAAAGCTTCTCCTTGGTCAGTGGGGCCCTACCCACGGTCGTTAGTCACCCCCGGGCTTGTTAGCTCCATCCCCTCTCTTCTGAGGCATGTTTCCATCACCCATAGCCACAGTGGCAGGGTTCGGTAGGGTTACTGGAGCTATGGCCGCGGGAGCCTGAGTGAGCTTCATTCATCTTGGTGGGGCACAGTGAGAGTAGGAGCCCCTGTTCACACCTCGGAACAAGATGGTCTCATCCTTCTGTCTTCTTCCAGGGCAGCCTATGACATTCCCCCCTGAGGCTCTGTGGGTGACTGTGGGGCTCTCTGTCTGCCTTGTGATACTGCTGGTGGCCCTGGCCTTTGTATGCTGGAGAAAGATCAAGCAGAGCTGCGAGGAGGAGAATGCAGGTGCGTGCGTGCGTGCGTGTGTGTGTGTGTGTGTGTGTGTGTGTGTGTGTGTGTATATACAGGTGCATACATGCCCACATGTCTTGAGGCATGTCATTGTTTTAGTTTCTTAGGTGCAGCTGTAAGAGAATACTTGAGACAGGATCGAATAAAAAAACAGAAATTTACTGGCTTGAGTTTCTCAAGCTGCGAGTATCATATCCAGATAGCAGGGAGAGCAGAGAAATCACTTGCCATAGAAGAATGAAGGCTGGAGTTTGGAACCCTAGCACCCACCTAATATCTAGTGGGCATGGCAGCTTGTCTGTAATTCCAGCATTTAGAAGGAGAAGGCAGGGCTTCCCCAGGTCAAACTGATCAGCTAGACTAGCCATATCAGTAAGCTCTGGATTTGATTGAGAGACCCTGCTTTAATGAATAACAGGGAGCATAATCAAGAAAGCCTCCTGTTGTCAGCCTTGGGCCTCCACATACATGCGAACAGGCATGCACAAATACAACACACTCAGACACAGGCACAAAGTAAGGGTGGAGCTGTCAGAGACTAATCACCCCTTAGAAGTGTCACCTCTTTAAAATAAAATTAATCTAAAATCTAAATTTAAAGTTTTTGCGTATGTATGTTTTGCCTGCAAGTATGCACAGAACTGTGGTTACAGATTATTGTTACACTGACGATGTGGGTGCTGAGAACAGAATTCTGTTCTCTGCAAAAGCGGACAATGCTCTTAACTATTGAGCCAACTCTCCAGCCCAGAAGTCACGCCCCTTGATACTGTTGGATGACAGCTGATTTCAGTGTGCATTTGGGAGGGAACAGACGTTCAAACCCAGCAGTTGCTGTGTCCGTGACAGAATGAACAGGAAGGGGGTACACAGAGGACCCTAGCCTGAGTCCTCGTGGCTAATTGTCCTCTGTGAGTCAGTATAACCTGCCTGTCCATGCATGAACATGGCAGATGGGTGTAAACAAGAGAGATGTGTTATGAAGATGGTAGTGTGTAAGGCTGCATGCAGTGTGACAAGGGATGAGTGTGTCTGTCTGTGAGGAGAAAAGGTCCAGAGCCTTGTGAGCATTTAGCTTGTGTGTCACGAGAGTGTATGTCTTCCTCGGATACTACTATCTGCTGGGTGAGGGGGTTATGAATTGGTGTTAGTGGGTGGACACTGGTGGGTGGCACGAGTAGACGGGCTGTGAGAGCCGACGGTAGTAGAGGCTGGAAGGAGAGTAGGCATGGGGAGGAAGTGCGGGGAGTTTGGTCAGTCGTGGGTAAGTGATGCTTGTGACTTGGATGGTTAAGCGGGCTGTGCGAGGCTGGTAGAGGGCGCAGACAGACAGAAGTGGGGTACAGAGGGACTGGGGAGATGACTGCCAGTAAAGGACCTGCTGTGCAAGCATGAGGACTTGAGTTTGGGTCCCCAGCACCCTCGTAAGTCTGGCGTGGCAGCTTGTTTCTGTAACGCTGGGGTTAGGGGGACAGGAGGCCCGCTGACATTCTCTGGGCAGCCAGTCTAGCTCAGTCCATGAGCTCCATGTTCAGTGAGGAACCCCGTCTCAGAGAAGGTGGAGAGTGATTGAGGAAGACACCTGATGCCAACCTCTGGCTTTCATGCACATGTACACACACATGCACATACGCACACCATACACACACACATACAAAACATAACAGAAGTGGGGGTACAGATGTGGTGATGTCGACTGGGTGGCAAGTGAGCGGGTATGTGAAGTGGTAGGCCCGGTGGGTAGAAAGCTGGATAAATGGTCCCTGGCCAGACGAGTGCTGGGCTTTCTGCTGGGCCCTTCCGTTCTGTCCCAGGTTCAGCTCTGCTCTGGTCTCAAGCATTCCGACCAGAGGTCACTTTTGCTCAGCCAGATGTGGAAGTGTGGGAATGTAAACACTGAGAAAGTCTGTTATTCATCCTTCTAGGCGCTGAGGACCAGGACGGGGATGGAGAAGGCTCCAAGACGGGTGAGTCTGACCTTCTTCACGGGGAGGCACCAGGGACAGGAGAACAGGACTTTACGCTCTGAGTTTTGAATGAAATACCCTCTGATGGAGCCCCCAAACCAGAAGGGGTCCAGAGGTAGAGTACCGGACTGCCACAGGAGTCCTACCCTACCCTGTCCATCAGGACTATACCAACTGAGAGCTTCCTAGGGGTGGGAGGAGGGCTTCAGGAGAGAGGCAGTCTCTTATAAACAAAGGAGCCTTCGGCAAATAACTGTCTTTGGCCTATTTTTCCCATATGTAAAAAAAGTGGGCATGAGAACAGGTCTCTAGGCTTTTCTGGGTTGAGTTAAATGAGATAATCCCTATAGAAAGCAGTACCACGGCTGGTGTCTTGTTCAGAGCTTACAGTGGTGCCCTGTCGTGATCCAGCAAACAGCTGCCCTGTTCTTAGGCTGTGCAGCTTGGGTGAGGTGCTTCACTCTGGGCTTCCATCTCTCTCCTGTAAACTACCATCTTGGCCCTGTTCTAATAGCACCTGAGAGCTGTTCCGAAGCTCTCTCCAGAGCCCAGAGAGGCAGGTGCTTTGCCGAGGGTCCTGGGCTGAGATCTGGTCCGAGGGTGGGTCCCAGTGCCCCAGAACTGCAGGACCAGGAGTGACCAGGCTGAGAAAGGCAGGTTTCCCATGAGCCATCCTGGACTGCTCCAGTTGACACTAGCTCCCTCCTTACTCAGTAGAAGGAAGGGCGGGAGCGATGCATGGGGGCTGCTGTAAATCACGTCAATTAATTCTCCACCCACCTGTTGGTGCCTGTGTGGCAGGCATGGAGGTGAGCCTGGGATCAGGCCCCAGGTCTCATGCTTAGAGACAGATGTTGGCAGAGGGAGGGAGGAAGGGAGAGAGGATGGGCTGGAGAGTTAGCCTCTAGGCCACGTGACCCTGGGCCTCTGGAGGCACCTGCAGCCATGCCAGCCTCCCTTGGTCCTCATTTCACCTCATTTATGATCTGGGCTCTGTGTGCTGCCCTATCTCCAGCTTGTCTGGGCACGGGTGCTTGTCTGTAGTAACAGGAAACGGAGGCTCAGAGAGAAAAGACACACGGGACTTATTCAGAGACGGTGGAGGTGGGACTGAGGCTTGGGGTGGCTGTCTAGGGCTCCTCCCCTGGCACTGTGATGGTGCCCCCAGCCTGCCCGTCCCATCCCATCCCTTCTAAATCCTTACCCTTACTTCTTCCTCCACCTGCCTTCCTGGGGTTCCTCTCTCATCACGTGCTCCTTCCCTTTTATTTTTTTCAGCTCTGCGGCCTCTGAAACACTCTGAAAACAAAGAAGGTAAAGATATATTATTGCCTGAAATGGAATATGTGTGTTTGTGTGTCTGTGTAGGAAGCTGAGGAGTGGGGCACCATCATCACCCTTCTGCTGCTGACCTGTGTCCGCCCCAGAAGAACAGCACTCACTCACCTCCTGGTGAGATGGTAGATTGTAGAGGAACCCTGGTCCCAGCTGCTCCAGTAGGACCCAGATGTCAGACACAGGCTTACCTACACCAGGCAGTTCTGCCTCTCCTGTCTGACGGTCTGAAAGCTGCAGGTAGCCTGGGGCCTGGATTCTGTCCCCTGCAACATGAAGCTTCCAACCCTGGGTCCGAGAGGTTGCTGCCGTGGCTGCCATGCCCCCTCCAGAGGCAAGGGATGAGAAGGAGTGCAGGGAGCCTCTTTCTAGGGCTTGGCCAAAAATAGCTCCTGTCACTTTAGATACATCCCGTTGGGCAGAACCTAGTCACGTGACCTGTTTCTCAGGTGAGCCTAGAAATGTAGCTTTCATCTGGGCGGCCACGTTTCTGGTGCGTAGGAGGTGGCCAGTCAGCACAGCGGTCATTATTACTCACGCCCGCAGGTTTGTTAGGAAGCCTAGGAAATGAGAAGTCTCCCTGTCGTTGGGAAGCAGTGAACGCAGAAGAGTGAAGCCCTGCTGATGAGACTATCAGCCGAAGAGAGTTGCTGCCCGGAGTAACCCCATAGGTGAAGCAATGGGCTTCCCTGCTCCCCAGGCAGGAACCTTGACTTTAGTCTGTGTCCAAGATGGATGACTGCGGAGACAGGATATGACAGTTCCTTTCCGGAGGACATAGACAGAACCCAAAGGAAGGGAGAAGAGAAGGGCCACACATACCCAAGGCCTTCTAAACTGCTGGTACAAGCTGGGATGTGGAGCGGGGCCAGGGGTGTCAGATTTGGATCTTCTTCAATAGGGAGGCAAGGTCAGAGGGAGAAGGTTCCCTGCAACATTACTCTCCAGGTCATTAGGATGGGAAGGGGCGCCTGCCAGGGGAGGGAATTGGGCCAGGCCTTGAAGGGTGAGTCAGATGGACCAAGCAGGCCAGCAGGAGGGAGTGTGTGGAGTGACTGTCTTACCTGGCTCCTGTGTACATACTGGCTTCCAGTGTAGCGGTGTAAGAAGACACACTCCTTACTCTATCCGTCCTGTGCACAGGTTAGGGGTATACACCCCCGACCTGGGCAAGTGACTTTGGATGTGTTCCCAGGAATAGAACTTCTAGCTTCTAATGCATTTCCCCTTTTGCTTTCATCCCACCATGAAATGCAGATGATGGACAAGAAATAGCCTGACTGGGAGCTGCTGCCTTTCCCAGGTGGGGAACCTACTCTCTGGCTGTGTTGAGCCTCAGTGTGAGCCCCACCCCCAACGTATGGGTTCTGCTCCACGCCATTCCTCACAGGATGGGGCACATAGGCCACCCACAGCCTTATTTCTCTGATGGACCTGATTCCCATCATCCTGCAGCCTTATTTTTCCAGTGACACGATGCGCAACCATCCTTATTTCTTATGGACGTGACACACAGACCGCTCCACCTCGTTGCTCCTCTAGAGTCATCCGGTGGCCTTGTTTCTCCAGTGATACCACACTTGAGCCTTCCTTTCGCCTTATTTCTTATGGACACACACAAATCACCCCACATCCTTGCTCTTCCAAAGTCACACAGACTATGTTACTGCTGTTGGTCTCCAAGGCACATACTAACTATTAAGATGAACCCCTGCCATCTTTATCTGAAGCCAGCTGCACCGTCATCTCTTGGTTTTTCCCATGGCCCTGATACATCTCACTTATCGCTCCTCAACCTTTTTTTCTGACTAGCGTGGATCCCATCTCTTCAGCATCTCCCAAGTCTTCATCCCAACTCACCTGCCCTGGGCTTGGCTTTGGTTGTCTCCCTCCCTGGCTAAGTGTGATGGGACACTCTCCCCACCTACACACACAGGTACAGTGATACTTGCAGCTGCACGTGCTGGACCACGTACAGACTTGCCTTGCGTGGTGTCCTCTGGCTGCCCTGGGCTGTGCCCATTTTCCCCACAGGAAGCAGGTACTGGTTGCCTGGTTCTCAGAGCCCCTCAGGGGAGTCAGCCTTCATCCCTATGCTTTCCCAAGTTTGGAATCTTAGTTACTTTTACTTTCTTAGTTAAATCAATGTCTGTAGAGCCACCACAGGGGTCAGCGCTGAACTGGGTGCCAAGGTCCTGTAGCAAAATCAAAGTCCCTTCTCTCGAGACCTCAGCTTCCAGCTGGGAAATGGCTCCCTATTGTACCCATCTGTGCCTACAGTTTCTGGAAACCTCACTTTCAGCCCACACTATCGCTGACCCAGGGCCTGGAGTAGGGGCAGAGACCTGGAGAGAGCGCAGCCCTTTGCCATACTTGGAGAACTGGGTGTTTCTAGGATTTTTTCTAGATGTGGACTGAAAGGCAGGTGGCCACAGCCATGCAGACCTGGATGGGGGCAGCAGTCTGTCATACTGGGACCGTCTCAACAGCTGGAGCCCCCGAGGACAAGAAAGGTCTGCTCCTTACCATGGTGCTATTCTGGAGCTGGGGCTTGTTCCTGGCTTGTCTCCGACAGCCCTGGCTTTCCGCAGAGCAGAACTTCTGGTGTCCCCTTCAAGGCATCTCTCCCACCCCAGCAGTAGAGAATGTGAGGATAATCTACATGGACTCTGGCCAGGTGTCATGTTGCACTTGGAAGGCAAAGACAGGAGGATCTCTGAGTTTGAGGCTAGACTGGTCTACAGAGCGTGTTCCAGAATAACTGGGGCAACACAGAGAAACCATCTCAAAAGACAAAACAAAAATAAAACAAGAAGTAAATCTGGGACTCTGTTAACGGGGTGCACTGTGGGAGAAATAAATGCCTTTGTCTTTCAATAGCTTCTTGTCTGTGATGTGTGCGAACAGTGGGGTGGCTTGGTGCTAGAGGGGAGGAACCCGTCCTGGGCATTCAGGCTGTGATAGGGCTACCTACTTCACCATGAAGGCTTTTTCTCCGCTGTGGTTCCTCTTCTCAAGCTTCTGTCAAGTTGAGGAGAAAAACAGAAACAAACGAACAGAAACCAACCAAACAAAAGAACCCTAAGAGGCAGAGAGGCAGGTGGAAGCAGATGCTAGAGGAATGAGGGTGCACACTGTTCCTGGATGACCCCAGTGGAATGCGGAATAGCCCAGGACCTGGTTCTGCTTTGTGGCACGGAGCAGGACATTGACCTTTGGGCTCACTTCTGGAGACCTCCCACTTAGGAAGTCTGAGAGGATAGTGAACTTGGAGGACAAATTAATTTTCAGGGAACCAGATGCATGGATAGGGGAGCCTGCAAAATGGCCTGCATTCTTATCCCTTGGAAAATAGCTTCAGCACTAGGCTTTGTCAGAGCATCCCGAGCCATGGACAGGAGGCTGTGCTACCGTGGGGCTCGGGCTGCCGAGCTTTTGTTTACTCCCGCTCCATAACTAACATGACTATATCCCTCATACCTCAACACTGAGGATTTCTTTACTGAATAGGATGAAGAGTCCTGCACGAAAAGTGGGTGATATTCTTTATAAACTCGGTGATAAGCCGGGCGGTGGTGGCGCACGCCTTTAATCCCAGCACTCGGGAGGCAGAGGCAGGCGGATCTCTGTGAGTTCGAGGCCAGCCTGGTCTACAAGAGCAAGTTCCAGAACAGGCTCTAAAAAAAGCTGCAGAGAGACCCTGTCTCGAAAAACCAAAAATAGAAAAAAAAATAAACTCGGTGATTTGGGGCCGGGGATGTGTGGCTCTGTTGGCAGAGTGCTTGCCTAACATGTATAAAGCCATGGTCTTGATCCCCAGCACTGTGTAAATGGGACCTGGTAGTGCACATGTACATTCTTAGCACTCAGGAGTTGGAAACAGGGAGATCAGAGTACAAGGTCGTCTGACCTACGAACTGGGTTCGAGACCAGCCTGGGCTATGTGCAATCCTGTCTTAAAACAGTAACAACCCAAACTAGAGGATTTGTTATAAAATTGAAGGTTCCGGTAACAAAAAGATCTGCCTTGTTTGATGTCTTACACTGGGTGCTCTTGGATGTGTTTTGGAATCTCAAAAGCTCTGCCTCCCCTGACTCTTGGTGCCTTTGTGACCTCAGTCCCTCCCGGGGTTGGACAACAGCTTCGGAGGTTCGGAGGTTTGTTGTGAGGTTCAGGCAAGAGCGATAAAGCATGCTGGGCACCTGTGAGGGCCGACTGAGACTTTCCTGCCATGCTACTGCTTACTTGGTGGGATGTGCAGCGACCCTGGGCCAGCGATCCACCCCTGTTTTCCCATCTGCATAAAGAGAGAAAACTGGTGTCTTTTCTTCCTGTCAGGCTGAGGTGAGGGTCAGACATGATGATATCCTGTGTTTGAGGAGAGACTTAGCAGGTGTGGGATGGGCCTCGAAGCTGAGGGTGAGGGAAGTGGCCACTGAGGCCCCTGATGACAGGTGCCTTGGAGAGCAGTATTTTTAGCTGCCCTTCCTGGGCACAGCTCCAATTCCTGCATTTTAATGGAGAAATAATTCTCACAGTGCGACAAGCTGTAGCCTGCAGGTGTCACATTCATATTAAAGAGAGGACAGAGCAAGGGTTCGTTTGCCTGGCTGGAGGTGTGACCGGAATTCGCCCCTCGCACCATTTGTAACCTGGATCTGGCCACTCAGTCACTTGTGGGGAGGGAAAAAGGAAGAGTCAGAATGGTGTGGACAGGGCCCTGAGTCCCTGTCTCTCCTAATGGCTTGTTACAGATGGTTCTGCTTGCACATAGAGTTGAATGATGGCTCGGGATGGGCTGTTCCCAGAGTGGCACTTGGCCTTGTTCAGTTCCAGGATGTGGATACTGAATGCGAACCTGGGAGTCCATGAGCAGAGACTCTGGACGATTCGAGCGGAGCCATTTCTAGAGCTCCACATGCAAAGCCCCCCTCCCTCTCTTACGTGTGTGTCTATGCGTGTTCACACCTCTGCGTGCTCACATGTGGAGGCCTGATGCTGGCATCTGCTGTCTTCCTCCATCACACTCCACCTTATATTCTGAGGCAGGGTAACACTGGAGAAGAAACACAGCTCACCGTTTCAGCCAGGCTTTCTAGGACGTTTGCCCCAGGAGATTATAGGCGACCCTTTCTCGTGGGTTCTGGGGATCTGAATTCTGGCCTTTGTTCTTGTATGGCGCTCTACCCACCGAGCCACCTCCCCAGCCAGTGAAGCCAAGTCTTAAGCTGTGCCACGAAGCCAGTGTTGGCCTGAGAAACCAAAACTCCTCAAGGGGCTCTGTAGAGAAGCAGGAGCCAGGCTGGGGTGCCTCGTAGGAGAGTTGGGCGCTGATAGGCACAGAGAACTGGGCTGTTCTCCCACTGTCCTCCACTCAGACAAATGGTTGACTTTTTACTTTTTTTCTTTCTTTTTTTGTTGTTTTGTTTTTTGAGACAGGGTTTCTCTGTGTAACTTTGGAGCATGTCTTGGAAACTTGCTCTGTAGAACAGGCTGATCTATGTAGATCTGCCTGTCTCTGCCTCCTGAGTGCTGGGATTAAAGGCATGCACCACCACTGCCCAGCTACAATGTGCTTTTCTTCCAGACTTTTCTCCAGGTGATGTAGTTAGAAGAATGGCAGCATACATCTGAGAATGTTATTCTGCAACATTTCCTGACTTTCTTTACCATTTCCCAAGTCTCTTCCTTCTTCCTCTTTTCTCTTTCCACTGATATTCGACACATCCGGCATCTAAATTTTGCTCCTCCTCAGTATGTGGGTTCATGATTTTTTTACACAAGTGTCGCTGTTACTTTGATCAAGATCTAGAACAATGTTGGAACCCCACGAAGTTCCCTTATGTCCTTCTGCAGGCAAGAGCTCCACCCAGGGGTACCATCTGGCTGCTTTCTGGGTGAATTAGCCCTGCTTCTTGAACTTAGTAGAAAAGACAGTGATGCTATTTTGTATCTAGCTTCTAGCAAAGACTTCCTTCATTCCTTGTAAGCAGAGAGGCAGTAGCTCCTAGTGCCTGATCTCGAAGTGTCTTGTCAGTTCCTGTACTTTGGACACAACTAATACAGGTTTCCATACCATGAAGTTCTGCACCTGGGATGGCTAGGCACCTTTTATTTTATTTGGGTTGCAGGGGCAGAACGTTTTGTATCCTCGACTGGTCTCAAGTTCACTATATAGCCAAGGATGACCTCAAACTTCTGATCTTGCTTCTGCCCTCCAGGCGCTGGCCTTATAGTGTGCACCACTGTGCCCAGTTTATACAGTGCTGGGAATAGCACCCAGGGCTCCACGCATGCTGAAGAAGCACTGTCGAGGAGCTACATCCCTGGTTCTCTGAGTTCATTTGAAACGCTGGTGGAGCTGCCTGCAGTCTGCGCTGCCTTTCCAGCTGGGCCCGTGCAAGAGGAGAATACAGGGTCCACTAGCAAAGTAGATTCTAAATCAGTGGCCAGGACTTGTGGCCACCTATTTCTGTTATCCCTCTGGACTCTTCAGCATTTTCCTGGAAGCTGTGTCCATTTCTGGGCTCTTGAACCTGGGCAAATATGTCTACCCACTCACTAGATATGTGGATGCAGAACTGTGATCTGAATATATCAGGCTGGGCTCTGAGTGCAGAACTCTTGGCCATAATTGATGGGAAGGCTGATCAGCATCTTGGATTCAGGTGCCTTGGGGAAGTGCAATCGTCTACCCGCACTGAATCCCAAGGCATTCATAACCTGCCATTTGGCCCCACCAGCTCCAGGTTCTTCCGATGACGTTATTTCATCACTAATGAGGCAGGACGTTTTGGAGCAGGAAGAAATCTTGGTCTCATGGGGTAGACAGACCCTAACCCTTAGATGGAAAGGTTGTGAACTTTGCTTCCTACCTTTCCCAAACATCTGTGCTACAAAACATCCCCACCCCCAAACTTCCCTTTGCCCTCCTCAAAACACGTTTTATTATTGTCCTTTCCAGATCGAAGCCCTGGCTGAGCTCATACTGTATCCACTCTTAAGAGAACAACCTTCTTGACCCTGCACACGCTGCCCCAGTGACAAAGCTCCAGGCCCCATTTAGTCCAGCAGACTCTGGCCGCTCACTAAAATCACTTAGGGAGGTTTTTAATAACACTGGTGCTTGGGCTCCATCCCCAGAAGTTCTGATGCAATTGGTTGAGGTCATTGCTGAATAGCTGATGCATGTTCTCTCGGGGCTCTAACCAGACTTTGCAAGTTAATGCAAAATGGAATTCTGAGAGAGACCCCTGAGCTTTGAGAGGAGGCACCAAGGCAAGCCAACTGTTCCGTCGCCACTATAGCTGACCCAGGGATCCTTGTTTTCCAGTGGCCAGAAGCTTAAAAAACTGGAGTAAGGAAGACCAGAGGCAGTGGTCAAATGCATTGTGAGACCCAGGAGGTTAGCAGAAACCCCACCTTCCTGTCACTAGTCAGATCATGCATCCAGGCCCCGCAGAGAAGAGGGATGTGGTGTCATGTGTGATGGCCAAGTCTCTTCAGCTTTCTGATAGCAGATGGGGGGTCTCCTTCCCACTTCTACTTCCTCCCTCTGGGTCTCTCTCTTGTCACCCTCCTGGGCCTCCAGATGTGCACAGTCACGTGGTTGATTCTTGCTCCCTCTTCTCTCCAGCACTGTATGCTTAGTGTGGGGAGGAACCATCTGTGTCCCTCCTGTAAGCAACTGTCAGTCTGTGAGCCTGTGCCCACACTATTAGGGAAGTAGCTTTCTCTCTCTTCCTGACCTTATGATAGAGGTGTTCCTACTCCAGAATATCCTGGGGTCCCCACTGTACTATAGACCCACACTAGCCAGAGTGACTAAGCTTAGTGTCTCTCTTCTTCTCTGGCCCTTACCACTGCAACTGGCCACCACCCCTTCAACTTCCTGCAGGCCTAGTTCCTCCTCAGGCTCCAGACTTGTCACCAAGGTTCATGGTTCAAGGTCAGTATGCTTCCAGGTCCAGGTGTGTGACCTATTTAGATCCAGGCCCTGTGTTACTGTATCCCCGCCATGAAAGTCCCTGTACTGTGTTGCTCCTAGTGTTGGAGGTGAGGAGGAGAGGCCTACATGTTTACAAAGCCTTATTTGCTAAAGTAATGCATGCAGTGGAATTGATACTAATGAAACAATGCATTCATGTGTGTGTGTCTGTATGTATATGTATGTATGTACTCGTGTGCATGTAGGCGTGTTTAGCCATGCATGCACAAGCAGCAGAGGGTTGTTTCAGAGTAGTTTCCTTAATTGTTCGCCGCCTTATTTTTTGAGGGAGGATCTCTCACTGAACCTGGAGCTTGCTCTATGGGGCTAGACTGCAAGCTCCTGGGACCTACTTGTCTCTGCCTCTGCCAGTGCTGGGGTTATAGACATGCTTTCCCACGTCCAGCTTCTTATGTGGGTTCTGGGAATCTGAACTTAGGTCCTCCTACTTGCACAGCAGGGACTTTACTCATCGAACCATCTCTCTAGCCCAGTTGATGCACTATTTCTTGTTCCTCTGGCACATATGTCTATGAACCACCTTTGTGCCTGATGCCCACATAGTCCAGAAGAGGGATGGTGCTGGGAATTAAACTCAGTCCTCTGAAAGAGCAGCAAGTGCTCTTAATGGCAAAGCCATCTCTCCAGTCCCATGTCCCTATGGTTTTTGCAACTGCATCAAGGTCCTTGTCACTGCTAATGATGTTGGCCAGGTAGTAGAGGTGGCTTGGCCTCCTTAGGAGATTAGGCTCAGGGCCTTAGTGCCCTGGGAGGCATGGCCAGAGTATAGATTTCCTTGGTGTCTGTCTTCTGTCCTTCTGCAGATCCTGTGGGCTGTGTCCAGGAAGATCTGGGTCAGCCTAGCAGGAGAGTGTGCTAGTGGCCTGGGTTGAGCACTCAGACCTTGGAGGAGTATAGAGAGACCATGTTCTATTCCATCTGGGGGGGCAATACCAAGGGAATGGAGGGGTGATCGTGAAGGACAAGAGGGCAGAGTGGCTGAAGCAGCCTGGCTCGGATTCATAAGTCTCTTATTCACAGAACTGTGTCTCTCAGCATCCACCAGGCTCATCCAGCACCTGCCCTCCCTTCTCCGCTTGTTCTGGTCGCAGACTCTCCTCCCATCCTTCCCAGCCCAGCTCTGCGCTCAGTGTTTCCCAGCCACACAAAGGGCTGCCTATTGTTTTCCCAGAGACACTCCGCCCCCGCCCCAGCAGCTGGTCTAGACTGTGTACCACCCCCCAGCTCCACCCTTCTCCAGATGGACCCAGACCACATTAATTCAGTTCTCTGAACCGACTGACTCTGGCTGGAGTTTACTTTTGCAATCTTCATGAAAAAAAAAAAAAAGGATTTCCCAGCAAATGAATAATGCAAATGAGACTACCGAAGGGCCCTTAACCTACTTAAAGGAATAAGCTACTTGAGAAATCTTTTAGAAGCCCTTTATTTACCCAGAAACAACCGACATGGTAATTGCAAATAATTCTTTTTATTATTATTATTATTGTTTACCAGAGAAGGCGCCAGAAAGCTGATGGCCCACTCCCACTTCCTGTGACAGGATCACCTGCGCTGTTCCCGTGGGAGCTGAGTACTGATTGTTCTGTGTCCTTGTAGGCTGCCGCCGGAAAATGGGGTCAGCAAGCACCCCTCTTCCCCAAGGACTGAAATGGGCAGAGCCTTTCTGAGGCCACATGACCTGTACATTCCAATATGAATGGACAGATCTGCCCTGATAGAGTCAGGCAAAGCCAGGACAAATAGGAGGCGTTAGGGAACTTGGTAGAGGTAACATGCACGGTCAGATAGTGGGAGCTGAAGAGTGGCGGGGTGGAGCAGAAAGCCCATGGCTCAGCCAAAGGTGACAGTCAGAGATCTGAGCACCTGAGAGAAGCAGCCATGGCCCCGGGAGAATCAGCACCAGGAATCAATGTCATTTTTTGACCTGCAGATCGATTCTACACACTCGGAGTTTAATTGCCTTGTTGGCTCTGCCTCAGGGAAGAAAGCTTTCTTGAGGAGTGGAGCATCATCAAAGATGGTCTTTGGACTTCCATTCCTGTCGTTCCTCTAAGGAGGAACTACTGACCTCTCCAGCAGGCTACTGACCTCTCCAGGCCCCAGGCAGAATCCTCCCTGCCTTTGTGGAATGAGGCAGGCCTTGGGCTGAGGGCCTTCTAGGGATGGTGCTCTGTCCAGTCCTGTAAGGCTTCTCTGCTGCTCCTGGTTCATGTGGTGGTCTTGGATATGTGCGTGTACTAGGTAGGAGTGTGAGAGAGAAGGACCAAGGAGAGCATAAAACATTCTGGGAACATCAGCTAGTCTGAAAGGACCATCCCCAATTCTGCTGTGTGTGGTTCAGCTCAGAGGAAGGATATGATTATCCCGTCACTGGAGACAAAGCTGAGAAGGACCCAGGGGTACTTGCACCAGCTCAATACTGTGTCCTTGGGACTCTGCTCTACCCAAAGAACGAAAGCAGGGATGTCTGAGCTGCCAATGCCCTCTCTAAGTAGGGTTTTCCCCAGGGCCAGCTCTTCCAAAAGAATAAAGGTATCACTTGGTGGCAGCAACAGTTGAAATCCCATCAGCAGTCTCTCCTCCCAGCCTCACCAGCCTCCTCTCCGCTCCTGTGGTTTTCTTAATAAACACCTTTGAAATATTTATGAAGGCAACTTCAATGAAGTCGCACAACATCGCTTTAAAATGCTTTTCTTTTAATAGGTAGTTTGAGCACAGACTCCCTTCCATTACTCAGCTCTAGAAGGTGGCCCCACTTGGTGAAGCCCTGTGTGGCAGGCACTCAGGGCTCTCCATTATCCAGCCGGGCAGTGGGGATAGGTATCTAGGCCTGGAGTGTGAACAGTGTGACTCAAGACAGTGTGATTCGGGAGCTAGTGGTTGAGGGGGTGGGGAGACAAGCCAGGCTTCCAGAAGAACTGAAGATTGGACTTTAGAACCATGGACAGGAGGTCCTGGCTATGATCCTTAGGGGTTGAGATAGGTTGGAAGCCACAGCTTTGGGGGTTAGGACTGGAGAGACTGTATTCTAGAAGGAAGTAGTGGGTGCTATGACTTGGTGGCGGAGGGGTTTGGGTGGTCTTAATCCTGAAGAGTTGGTGGCTGGGCTCAGCTATCTCCAGTAGCCCTGGCTGGAAGTGTCAAAGTAGCAACTCCTGAGTATGGGTCGTGGTGTTGGCTGGGGATCTGCACATGGCCACAGACGTGTCTTGCTGGCCTTTGGAAGCTCTATGCAGTTCCTAGGTGCCCGCTTTCTTGCCTAGCTCTTGGAGTTTCCCCTTTCAGATCTGTCTAGAATGGCATCTCATCCGACCTCCAGGGGCAGGTGGAGACAACAAGGTCCACCGCCTCCCTCAGCCAGAAAGGAAACCTCATCCCTATGTCGACAGAAGGGAGGCCCTGGTGAAGGATCTGGGAGGAGGGTTCTACCTTCACCTTCCTGATCCTCAGGAAAGTCCCTTTCTAATGAGAGTTGTTTTCACCTCTGTCGCCTGAAGCCCAGAGTTGCTCTAATTATCTGTCAGGCTGGAATCTGACAGGAAGCATTTTAATTATTAATTTGAAGTGTACTGAGCATTGGGAAGGAGGAGGGTCGGTTCTCTCTCCATGCCCAGGCCTGGCTGCTGGGACCTTGTTACTGACACCTCTCACCTCCCATCTCCCCTCCCCAGGTGGAGCCTCTTTCCTGCCCCAGCCCCACTCCCTTGACCTCATCTCTCACTGGGCACTATTCTTTCCCCATTTTACCATGCTCACGAGGACACTGGATGGATGAGGAAGGCCGAAGGAGGGCAGAGGTCCGCCTGAGGTCATGGTGTAAATGAGCAGGACCTTCAGGTTTTCTGATTTGGGGTTTTCCTTCAGTGCTTGCCCGTCAGAGGAGGTGGCCTTTGAGAGAAGTGTGGCTCACCTATTGAGTGCCATCTATTCATCCATGTGATCCAAAGTGACAACGTTTCTTCAGTTTGCTGAATACATCTGACTCCTCTGTGAGTGTGCATTGATCTGTGTGACTGTGGATGTGCAGGTATGTCCCTGTGAGTGTGTGTATGTATGCGTGTGTGTGCATGTGACCATTCCTCAAGTGCTGCTCACCTCTTCTGACACAGTGTCTCTCAATGGCCTAGGGCTCACCTAGAGGTCTAGACTGGATGGCCAGTGAGGCCCAGGAATCCTCCTGCCTCAGCTTCCTCAGCAATGAGAGTCCGTGGGTTCAGGGGAATCATAACTCTTTATGCTTGCAAGACAAGCATTTCACCTAGGGAGCCATCTCCCCACCTCCATCTGGTACACAGAGGGAGCAGTTTCTTTGTTCTATTTACCCCCATACTTGGGCATGTCCTTCTGGGTTCTGGGGACACACACACTTGTTTCAGTTGATGTACATTCAGGCATACAGTGATATAAGGGACTAAGGACGTCTGATCAGTTTCTTCTCCTCAGTCAAAAGATGTTCATCCTGGGGCTGGGGAGACAGCTCATTTGGTAATGTTCTTGCTTTCCAAGTCTGAGGACCTAAGTTCAATCCCCACCTAATAACATGAGGCTTGTAGTTGTAATCCCAGTGCTGGGGAAGCAGGGACAGGTGCATCCCTGGGGCTCTCTGAGTAGCTAGCCTGATCTAATCTGAAGTGACCCTGTTTCAATGGAGATAGACAGTATTTCTAAAGATGATACCTGAGGTTTCCTCTGGACTTTAGAACACATGCTCACATACATGCATGTACATACACACATGCTCTCGGGCACACACACACACACACACACACACACACACACACACACACACACCTACATACATGGGCAAGCTTTGAAGAAGAAAGCTGACCTTCTGCTGATTGGTTGTTTACTAGACTTGACCTCTGATAATCTGTATACTGGATCGGTTGCAGAATCTCATCATAAGTTCCTGGAAGAGGGAGGCAGGACAGCAGGGACTGAAGCAGAGCTGGGCTGAAGATGGAGGGAAAGGCCATTAGCCAAGGAGTGTAGGTGGCATCTAGAGCCTGGAGAAGGTATCAACGTGGATTTCTTAAAAATTCCCTTGAGAATTAAAGGGAATTAAAGGAATTTCAAAACAGTCTAGAAGGAGCATACCTCTGCTTAGACCTTGACAATAGCCCAGCAGAAGGGTTTCGAGCTTCTGGTCTGCAGAACTGTAAGGGTTCATGGTGACTCGTTACAGGAGCCAAAGGAATATGCATATGTGGGAGAGGTCACTGGAACTGCTGAGTTCAAGAGCATGCTTCCAGGGTGGGGGTGTGGCTCAGTTGGTAGAGTACCTACTGTGCAGAGAGCTCTTGGGTCAGTCCCCCAGCACCACATCAAACCAGGCACGGTGGCACATGCTATCCCAGCACTTCGAAGGCAGAGGTAAGATGATCAGAATCTGCTTCCAACCAGGAAGAGAAGCACCCACATCAATTCCCAGCACTTTAGCCTGTCAAACATCAGAGATCTGCTGCCCCTGCTTCCCCACACCCAGGTAACTGAGAAGCACTGCTTCATTTCCATGGTCAGTTTTGCTGGCTGAAAGCAGCCCAAAGCAGCCATAGGCAACCTCCAGCTCCATCTTCCAAACTTCATCATTATGTATCTAGTTGCTGGAACCCAATTCACACACACAACCTCAGCTATAAGGGAGCTTGCGTGTTTAGCTTTCCAGCCACACCATCTAACCATCTAGGGCAGTGGTTCTCAACCTGTGGGTCAAGACTCCTTTGGGGATTTTTACAGGGATCACATATCAGATACCCTGTATATCAGATATTTACGTTATAATTCATAACAGTATCAAAAGTACAGTTATGAAGTAGCAATAAAAATAATTTTGTGGTTGGAAGTTACCACAACACGAGGTATATTAAAGGGTCACAGCATTTGGAAGGTTGGGAACCGCTGCCCTAGGGACTCAGTGTGAAGACCTGCAGCAACCCAGCCACAGCTGTGCAGAGTCTCCTGTGTAGAGACAGGTTAAACTGTTTATCCAAAGCCCCTTAGCAAGAGAGTGGTGGGGACAGAGTTAGGATCCAGTTTGTGTTACCTTTTTAGTTTCAGCTTCTAACTGCCACACATCACAGCAGAGGGCCGAGGGGCAGTCCCACGAGAACAGCTGGTCACTTTGGGAACAGTCAGAAGCCCAGAGGCTGTGTACAAAAGGCTACATGATGGAGGTGACAAGAAGAACAGAGACCAGCAGAGACCAGGCTGTGGAAAGTAACGGTGATCTGCAAGGTGCTACAGTAAAGGCCACAAGGGACCATTGGACATCCTTTCGTGCTTTTCTACCACAGGATCTTTTGAAGGGAGGAGAGAAACAGCTGTTTTGCATTTCATACGTGAAGAATGGTTTAAAATAGAAATTGGAGAGCTGAGTCTGACAGAATATTAAGCCCTGGCCCTCATCACACACCTAACTCTCTGTAGCCATGCAGTGAGCCCTGATTCTGATCACACACTGATCCAGGTCACACACTGCCCCTTGCTCCTGTTCACACCCTTACCCCCAGTCCTCCTCTCACTCTGGCACGTGTGTGACATGGTCACACACGGAGTTCTGAGCCTAGTTATATGCTAAGCTCCAACCCCACCAAACATTAAGCCTGAACTTCCCATACACTGTGCCCTAACTCTCTCACACTGAGCCTGGCCTTTACCCTCCACTGAGTCCCACCCTTGACCTGACCCTGATCACTCTGGCCGTACACAAGCCTTTCCTGGAACTGAACTCTTGCAACCATCCTGGGAGGCCCCGATGGCCCCCTAATGACGGGGGCTGTCAGGCAAAAGAATGATTCATGTAGTGCTGCCTTTCCTATTGCTGTGTCTGCAGCCCAGAACACACGTCTTTAAACAGTTTAAACAGTGTCAGCTTCTAGAAGGTGAAGGATGACTGGCCAATGCTTGCTTAGCATTTGATAAATGGAGGTGGAACAGAAGTAGGAGGAGCATGGCTGAGGAAGGAAAGGAAATGAAGGTGAGTTCCTAGAATAGTCAGCTTCTCTTTCCACTGTGATAGGGCATTAGAGCTCCCCAATAACCAGGTGCATATTGGGGAGGATGTATTTGCAGCCTGGGTGATATGCACTCTGGCCTTTTACCTGCAGGGCCTCTAGAAGAGTCACGCTCCAGGACCTCAGCCCCAGGCCCATGAGGTCTCAATGAGGGTGGGGCTAAGGCGCTGGCTCAATAGGGTAAACCAAGCCTGTGCTGGCATCTACTGGCCAGGCCCAAAGAAGCATGGCAAAAACAGATTCTTCCTGTCAGAGGAAGCTGCAGATAGAGCTAGACCTTCTGACTGGAAAATATCCTGTCTAATGGCAGGTGGCTAAGACGTTCACGAAGCTGGGGCAGCGGAAGCATTTGGAGTTGTAGGCGCCTGAGATGTCCCTGGCTTTCTGGGTCCCGTCGTTTCTACTTTCTCTTCCAGCTTGGCTTACTTGGGCTATGGTTGCCCACCTCTGGGCAGATGCATGTCAATCACAAGTCTAGGAGGTTTCTGTTCAGTCCTAAAGCCTTCAGGGATAAGAAAAGTTTCCACACAATACTAGGTGTGATCCCCTACAGGAGGATGAACCCTTTCTAACCAACAGTTAGTTATAGTTCCCTGGAGTCCATCTTCAGCAAAGCTCAGCTGTCTCGGGAGATTCTGCTTCCACCTTATCTTCCTTCCCTCTGCTGTGACAACCGTCCCCCTCTGAGCTTAGCTCACTGCCCTGACAGCAGCCACAGAAAGTTCTTCTTGGGTCTGAGCTCAGGACATTTCCTAGGGCTGATGTGGCAAGGAGGCAGTGAGCCTGTGAGCTGAAAGTCCCTCCAAGGGTCTTCACATGTAGCTTGTCATTGAGCCTCCACAGTAGAGCTGCTGCCAGATCTTGTGACATTAAGAAATCAAAGCTTCATGCCGGGTGGTGGTGTTGCACACCTTTAATCCCAGCACTTGGGAGGCAGAGGCAGGTGGATTTCTGTGAGTTTGAGGCCACCCTACTCTACAAGAGCTAATTCCAGGACAGGTTCCAAAGCTACAGGGAAATCTTGTCTCAAAAAACCAAAGAAAAGAAAGAAAGAAAGGAAGGAAGGAAGGAACGAAGGGAGGGAGGGAGGGAGGGAAGGAGGAAGAAAGAAAGAAAGAAAGAAAGAAAGAAAGAAAGAAAGAAAGAAAGAAGAGAAAAGAAATCAAAGCTCCAAGAGGTTAGAAGGAGTCTGGTATAGGAGGAGGGCCCGCTTGTTCATCCTGGCCATCCAGCTAGCCTGCTCCGAAATAACCACACAGAAATTGTATTCATTAAAACACTGCTTGGCCCTTTAGCTCTAACTTCTTATTGGCTAAAGCGAGATGTCTCTGTCAGTCTGATCCCAGTTCAGACTTGGGTCTCTCTGAATCCAGTATCTGGGATTCTAGCAGTGGGTCACATGTCGGCTGTGTGGGTCACATGTCGGCTGTAGCTGTCTTACCTCCTAGTCCAGGCTACAGGCAGCTTCTGACTCTGGCCATGGGGAATCAGTGATTGTGAGCTTTACGATCTGGGTTAGCGATCTGCTGGACCTGAATTAACACGGCACCTGCTCTTCGCATCTGAAAAATTGGCATGAGTTTTAGCCAAAGTCTAGGGGTGGAGAGTGGGGAGGAAATTACGGTCCTCTTGGGACCAGTCTGAGATGAGATCATGGACCTTGTCAATAGGCCCTTCTGTGATGGTTACTTAGGCTGCCAGTTTGCCACAACATAGACTCTCCTGCAACGTCTCAGTGAGGAATTATCCAAATCAGGTTGGCCTGTATGTCTGTGGGGGGATTGTTTTGATTGTTTACCAGTTTGAGATGACTCACCCTGAATGTGGGTGGCACCATCTACTACGTGGGGCCCTGGGTTATCTGAGTATTGAAAGCTAGTTGAGTGCATCGCAAGAAAGCAAACAAACAAAGGTCCGTTCCTTTAGTCTCCCTTTGCCTCTGACTGTGGATTCGATGGTTTAAGTCCCTCCTCTATTTGCCCTACAATGATGGGCTGTAACCTGGAATTTTAAGCTAAAATACACTTTCTCCCTTCTGTTGTTTTTACCAGAGTATTTATCACTGCAGCAGACTGGACAAGAGAAACAACCCTCTTCCCTCTCTATTTTCTGTTAGAACATCTCCCAACCTCCATGCGTAGGGTGAGGATGCTGAAGGCACCTGAACCACAGAAGGATTCGGTATGAGGACACCCTAATCTCACATCCAGGGTATTCTGGTAGTATCCTTAGAGTTGGGACTGGATCTTTGTGGGTATTAGGATCCCTGAGCTTCCCAACTCCTGGAGACATTATTATGTGACACCCATGGGGCATTGTGCTAAGGGTCATTCATATAGGACCCCTTAACACTTCCAGTGAAGGAAGTTCTGATAGGGTTGGAGCAGAAGCATAGGGGAAGGGGTATAGATTTGCCAGTGAGGTGTCTCAGAGGGATTTGGGAACAATCTTCCAGGCCACCAGCAATGTGGGAGTGAAAGGATGTTATGTGGACATATTTAACTAGCCGAAGGATGCTATGTGGATATATTTAACTAGTGGTAAGTGCTATGTGGACACATTTAATTAGTGGAAGGATGCTATGTGAACATATCTAACTAGCAGAAGGATGCTATGTGGTTGTCTTTAACTAGCAGAAGGATGCTATGTGGACATATTTAACTAGAGGTAAGATGCTATGTGAACATATTTAACTAGTGGTAAGATGCTATGTGGATATATTTAACTACTGGTAAGATGCTATGTGGACATATTTAATTAGTGGTACGATGCTATGTGATATATTTAGCTAGTGGTATGATGCTATGTGGATATATTTAACTAGTAGTAAGATGCTATGTTTATATTTAACTAGTGTTAAATGCTATGTGGACACATTTAACTAGCAGGAGGATGCTATGTGAACATATCTAACCAACAGAAGGATGCCATGTGGATGTATTTGGCTGGCAGAAGGAGGCTATGTGGATGTATTTAACTAGCCTTTGCTTGTCTGGAGCTTCAGAACAGATGTCTCATGGGGCAAAAGCACTGGATTCAGCTCACATTTACTTCACTGCATCCCGTCCACTCCCTGATGACTGGCGATTGCTTGGGGA